>NC_026149.1:8106915-8181812 GCF_000512975.1 Sesamum indicum | reverse complement strand
TTTCATCCCTGTCTTCATGATGTACCATATTTGGATTGAGGAAACAAGTGTAGATTCCAAGGCATTAGGAGTTCACCGGATTGTTTGGTTAGCAGCATTGTTGATCAGGTACGACTTAGGAGTTTAGGGGATAATTTGGCACTAAGCCTTCAGTCTTTTGTGTTATATAGCAGGCACTGAGCAGGTGCTTTCCATGCCATCTTCTAGATTCCCCACTGGTGACTGATGGGGCCAAGTGAAGCGAATCTCAAGTAGTGCCTAGAGAAGGGGCACCAAAAGAAAACATGTTGATAGCTCTCCACTAAGTGCTGAACAGAAAGCCCAATCGCTCCTTATCTGCAGTGGACAATCTCTCAAGAACCTCCAACCAAATCAACTGCTGTTTTTCTCATTGCTGAGCAAAATAGGAGCATCACCTCCTCATCGTTGTCATCTCCAATGGCCTCATTCTTTATCCGCTCTAGATGTGGGTCAACAGCATCATCGACATCCTTCAGGTATGTATGCAAGAATGATAAAGAAGACATTTTTGCTGTTTTTTTTCACCTGCAACTTCATTTGTAGCAGCAAAAATGAGAAAGAGAGAGAGAGATCTTACATACAGTGAAAAAAACGGGAATAGGAGCTCTTTTTCCCGCCTAAAGCCATGTCATTCGCCACGCAAGCTCCTACATGTTTAAGTTGCGCACGTGGACGTCGGAACCCTAAGCCCCAAATCTCTCCGCCGCGTTTTTGGGCAATTTTGGTCGGAAGGACCAAAATTGCCAAAAAATCAATACTTACAGGACTAAAATTGCCAATCCTGTACTTACGGTCCCAATTCTGCGCAAAAATGGTGAGATCACTGTACGTCCGACATTAGATTCCATCTAGCAGGGTTCTCGACAATGGAGATCTACGGCTGTGGGATATTTTCTTGAGAAACGGCCTTACTTTCATCACTTGAAGGAGTACACCAAATCTATATGGCCAGCTTTGCGTGAGGTCAATGCGACTGAAAATGGGTTCTTTTTCTTCCAATTCAAAACGGTTATTGACATGGAAGATGTTATTGAAGGGGGACCGTGGTTGTTTCAGGGACAACCTATTGTCCTGCAAAAGTGGGAACCAAGTATGGTGATGAGAAAACTCAAGCATACGCAAGTTCTTCATTTGGATCCGGTTATGTCACCTTCCAATGGAACTATGGACTGAGGAAGGGCTTAGCACAGTGGCTAATGGTGTGGGGAAACCGTTGTATCCGGACGCCATTACAAGAGCATGCACGAGACTGGATTTCGCTCATGTATGTGTGATGCTTGATATCAGCTCTAAAGTGCCAAAACATATTATCATGATGAGTCCTGATGAAGATGGAGGAGAATCGCCCTGTAAGATCGACGTTGAGTATGAGTGGTTGCCGCTAAAGTGTACCAGTTGTATGACGTTAGGGCATAGTGCCAAAGAGTGTGGGGTGAAGAAAGTGGTCCAATCTACCAAGCCTCCGGTGACTGTCTATGTACCAAAATTGAGTACTGCTCGAGATGGTTGTGAGAAGGGGACTAACCAGTTAGCTTATAGCAAGCAAGTTGAAAATCGAGACATACTAACGAAGGAGACAGGGCCGAGTTGAGTGGATAAGGGTAAGGCCATTATTACCTATAATGTTTTTGATGATTTGCATTTGATTGATGAAGCTCTTGAGGGTCCTAAAACATGCAGCCCCTTGTGCCTTGAACTATATTGAATGTTGGCATATGGAATGTTCGTGGCCTGAATAAGCAGGATCACCAACTAGTTGTTAGAGATCTAGTTGCGGAGTTCAGGTTACAGTTATTTGGTCTTATTGAGACTTGTGTTTAGTTGAATAATGTTGCTCGTATTCAGTCTTTCTTAATGCCCCAGTGGAAACCGTTTGTGGATTATGCAACTGTTGGTAACCGTATTTGGTTGGCATGGGATGATAGCTTTATTGATGTTGATGTGCTATCGCTGGGATCTCAATTTATCCATGCTTGTATTACATTTAGAGTCTCGCATTTTTTTGTGGGCTCAAGAGGGCTTCGCCAAGGTGATCTTCTATCTCCATACCTCTTTGTCCTTGTTATGGAAGTAATGCACTTGGTCTTCCTCCAAATTATTGAGCAAGATGGACGCTTCCAATTTTCATTGAAAATGTGAATCCTCCAATATCTTCCAACTGGGTTTCGCCGATGATGTTATCTTATTCAGTCGAGCAACGGTGGACTCTATACGTGTATTGAAGGATGGACTGGATCGCTTTGGTGATTGGTCGGGGCTTCGGTTAAATGCGCAATAAGGTCATGTCATACTGTCCCGAGCGGCTCAAGGAATGAAAGAGGAGCTGCTGACGATGCTTGAGTTCCAGGAGGACAACTGCCGATGAGGTATTTAGGACTCCCCTTAATATCATCTAGACTTTCGATATCCGATTGCCTACCCTTGCTGAGTCTCGTATTGCAAGATGGGAGGGGTTAGCTTATCATATGCAGGACGAGTGCAAATTATTAAATCGGTGCTTTCGTCCCTTAGCATTTATTGGTCTTCGGCTTTCATTCTCGCAAAAACGGTCATTAATGAAATTGAAAAAAGCTTACGGAAGTTCCTATGGAAAGGCACGTGGAGTAGTGGGTATGCTAAAGTTGTTTGGAGGGAGGTGTGTAAACTGAAAGATGAAGGGGGTCAAGGATTGAAAGACATTGGGACGATGAATCGGGCCCTCATTTGTAAAAACTTGTACGATGTTATTCGCTGTGACAGGACATCCATTTGGGTGGAATGGTTACACCAAGGACGACTTCGGCACTCCTCTATTTAGACTATATCTGAAAATAGAGGCTCATGGTGTTAGAAGAAACTTATACGGTTAAGGGCATGGTGCGACCGGAGGTTGTTTATAGCATCGGTAATGGGCAGGATTTTTATTTATGGAGGGACCCTTGGCACCATCTAGGCCCTCTTATTCAGAGAGTTTTTCATGGACCTATTCTTACGGGATTGCAGGAATCTAGTAGGTTGTGGGCTGTCATTCACGAGGATCAATGGCAATGGCCTTCTATCACTGGCTTCGAATGTATGAAAATCTTGTAGGTACTACCTGTCATTCACGGAGGTAATGACCGAATTTTGTGGCGGTTCTCGGGCAATATTGTCACCACACAAGCCCTCTATCGCTTATTTGATCCCCCGGGTCCAAAAGTGGGCTGGTATTCACTACTTTCTGGATTTCTAAAAATTTCTCGACGCATGTTCATTCTCTGACTCACTATTCAGGAAAAGCTTGCTACAACGGACAAGCAATGGTTATCACATTCAGGAGGATGCGTCCTATGTACTGAGGACAATTTGGAGACATACACGCATTTGTTTTTTCATTGTCAGTATAGTAGACGTTGTTTGACTATTATCATACGAACTATTCGATTTCTCTGGCCTAACAGACAGCGGCAGGTGAATATTGAATGGGCTTCTAGAAAGTGGAGGGGCAAACACATTATTAACATGGCATACCGTGCGCTACTTGGGGCATGCGTTTATCACATTTGGAGGGAACGCAACATGAGACGATTCGAGCACACTTCGAGGTCGCCAGCTACGTTAGCTAGCTTAATCATAGAGGATGTTAGACTACGGATTCTTAGCAAAAATCTTCCTAGCTCTGTTGAAGCCAAGGATACGAGTAACCAAAAGTACGGTGAGACTGATAATCACTCGTTTCAAAAGAGAGAAAAAGAAGAAAAAGGTCCGATTCATTTCGAGAAAGATATATGGTCAAATTTATTCATAGCTCGGCATATTATACCAGCTTCAAAATCCAATTTCAAAATTTTGAAAGGTTTATCCTGCGAGGGAGTTTTTTAGTAATGTACGGACCAATTATAAGATCTGTTCTCTAGAAGAGTTCTAAATCTATTCCACCTCTCTTGATTACTGCACACAGCATCCACATAGTTGTTGTAATACTTAAGAAAGTCTGATACCTTTTGATCCCATTTCTTTTTATCTTTAGTTAGATATTTTTCTGGTAATTGAGAATTCAAGATTTCAGTAAGATAGTCAGATGGAATAGGTTCTATATATATGTCATTACATATGAATGATGGTATCCTTTGAGGACTGCAGCATGGATAAAGAAGATTTCTGTGAATAAAATCATTGATTATATTAAGTGGATGGCCCATATTAAGAAATTCCTTGGTATATATATCAGGAACTATTCTTACGTAATGCGGAGTTGTTATAAACTTATGTTAGCTCTAGTGCACTTTATAGATTATGGCGTATCCCTTGGCCTGTCGAGCAATAACATATCGTACGAGCACTGTTGTATTATATCTCCTTTTCCCATTTATGAAATTTACCTTTCCCCCAAAAAAAAAATAACCATCATAAACGAACAGTAAGACTTCAATCAACTTCTCATATTTTCAACCTTAACCTATATATAAATATTAATTTCTCTTCAATTTGAATTGATGCGTATATCGACTATTGTAATAAGTCGTTGGTAAGATGTGGCAAAGAATGACGGACTTCAACTGCAGCAAATTGCACACCAAAATTCAACCATTGACATTGTCAAAGTGACAACTAAAAAGTATTTACATAGGACTTATTGAAAAAAAATATACGTCAAGTCACCTTTCTCCGGCTTATCACCGGCAGTCTGTTCAGGATTCCAAATTCAACAATAGTAACTAAATACGAGGGTTGCGCTCGATGCTGGACTTAACCCAACACCTTATGGCACGAGCTGATGACAGCCATGGACCACTTGTGTCCGCAATCCCGAAGGCACCCCTCTCTTTCAAGAGGATTCGCGGCATGTCAAACCCTGGTATATGCAACATATATACAAGAAACAGACAATATTTCATAGTGTTCTCTCTCTTTGTTTAGGTGAATTACAATGTGAAGCACAACTACACTAATTCTACAAATAGATCCTGCTTGTGAAGAAATTCAACACATACAACAATAGTGCATAATTATTCTCAAAACACCGTCTAAATTATTTTCCCTAAAACAAACTATCCCTAATGTTATGTAGGTTCCAAAAGAATAATAACGCAGCGAAAATGCCTGGAAGATCGATGATACAAAGAATGATAAATGCAAAAGAAGCAACACATAAAGAAATCATATACAACAGAAAATTCTCTAAGTCAGGCATTGCTATTTTAGACAAAAACAAATAGAACATTAACAATGTATACTTGGCAAGATGCATATTATTGTTTCAATTGAACTATTGAAAGGGTGAAAATAAATTATCAATGTATATTTAAATTATTTAAATTGTTATTTCATTTAATTATGCATATTTTGTTTAAGATTTCAATATATTAGAACAATGATTCAAGACGATAAAGAACTTGACAAATCAATTTTTTCCTTTTTCCTTTTCGAATCGACTACTCTTTATTTTACTTGAAAGTACGACACTCTATTATTAAAAATTGAAATTAAAAATGAAGCATTCATATACTATTATGAAAAGAAAAGTCAATTATTTTCCCTCCAACCAGAATATATAACGGCGACTTGCGCTTACATCATTAAATTATAGATAAAAAATAAAAATATTAATTTTTATAAATTAGACGACTAAAAATACTAATCCCGTAATAAATAAAATAAAACAATCGTGATATATAAAACCAAAATTACTATTTTCCCTTGTTTGGATTTGAAACACCAACCTTTGAATTTATGCTAGTTTTTGTTGTGTCCCAAGTTTTTAATATATTGTGGGCACATGATTGAATCCATAAAATAAGAAGGTGTAGGAAAATGAGCCGATCATGTGGAGGTGGGAATAGTTTTAATGGTGGAACTGAGCAAAGTGCTCTTTGTCTCAGACACTTGCAGGAGATCCCCCCTCGTGCGCCTCAAACGCTGATCCCTTCTGTTTGTTCTCTTCTCTCCACCTTTCCCCACCCCACCCCCCCTCGTGTGCTTTGACCTTTGACTGTATAATGTAGGGTTTGCTTTTTCTTTTTCTTTTTCCTTTTTTATAAAATTAAAAATATCAATTATTACAGTTTTCTTTAAATAGTTTGCAATTTATTAGATTATCATTCAAATTTAAAGATTGATTTAATACATCAAGAATTTAAATCAATAAATATATTCAAACAAGACAAAAAAATAATAAACACACACCTGCATTAAATCTTTAAATTATGAGATATCAACATTACTAATCGAGCAAGATTTCATTGGCTCAATTATTATAATTTTAATCAGAAACTTAAAATATAATCGAGTTTTTTTATTATATTCAGGATATATATATAATTAAATAATTAATATATATGTTAATTCTGTTTACTTAAAACATTCTATTATTATATATCGTATGTTATTTGGACAAAAACTTTAAAATAAAATAATTCCCTAAATAAATTGATTTAAATTAAAATTTATTTCTTTTTTCTAAAACCTAAACGCTGTGATTATCAGCGGATTCTTTATATACATTCGAAATTATATTATTGACCGCTGAAATGCCAAAAACCAATCAAAACATTTTTTTAAACATATATCTAAAATTTAGGATAAATTGTGTCGAGCAAAATTCAATATAATTACATATACTGCCCGTTGTTTAGAAATTATCAGTACATATCCCATGATATGTGTCATATATAGTTATGTAATCTTTAGATAGTAAGGTGAAAATATCAACTTTATCTTTATTGAAATTTTTATTTTTTAAAAAAAATAAAAAATATTAAAAAATTTTGATGTTGGATGAATGTTATTAGAAAATAAAATAAACTTTTAAAAGATATATAAATTATAATTACGATCCAAAACGGCATTCTGCGCAGTTTAATAAAAGATTTTGATAAATTTTAATGGAAGCTAACAAAATTGATCAATTATTGGACGAACGTTATTATGATGGGAATATATAATTTCTCAAACAATAGAGAAGTATATCTATAATTTTATTAAATATTAGGAAAATCTGGTATAGTTTATCTAAAAGTTTAATTATATGAAAAAACGTATCAAAAGCTTTTGCTGCATCCTGTTGGTTATGAAAAGGGAAAAAATATTAGAAAGCTATATGAAATATATATATATATATATTGAAAATAAATATTTAATTATAATTGACTAAAAATGACAATTAAATACTAAAAAAGAACAAAAGATAAAAAGCTTGACCTTGACAATGACAATGAAGCATAATTTCCGATTCACTTTTGAGCAGTAATGATTACTGGCTTGGATATTTTAAAGAAATCAAATTTCTTATCTCTTATAGTTATAATGCTTGGATATTTTAAAGAAATCAAATTTCTTATATTTTATAGTTATAATTAATTATTAGAAAAATTATTTATTTAATCCTTTAAATTTTTTATTTTAATTTTAATTCAATAACTTCTAAAATTACTTAATTTTAGTCATTGGATCTAATTTCAAATGATTTTACCCCTACACAACTTTTTAAGAACAATTTTAGTTCATATATTTCCATTCATTTTGCATTAATATTTTTAAATTAACCAACATATTTGTTTCAAGATAATAACTAAACATGACACTACTGTTAAGGCTCCGTTTACTTTGTAATATGAGTTATTTGGATGAGAAAATAAAAAAAAATACCCTATATTAATTTAATTATACTATCACTAGGAAAAAATTATTATTTTCTACACTTTTAATGGCTATAGACAAAAAGGTTGTCGTGAATAATTAATATTAACCATTAATAAATAAATCGATGCAAAACTCAGCTTATTCAGCATGAAAAATACTTTTTATTATGGTTATGAGTCATATCAAATATTTTTGCTACGATGGTTCTTTAGCCATATCAAATATCTAGAGAACCAAAGTTTTCTTTTTCTTTTTCTTTTTCTTTTTTATATTAATTTAATATTGAGTTTTAATTGTTATTAAATTTGAGTATTCTTTTTATATCTAGTATTAAGAAATAATTGGGCATAGTAAGAAAAAAGTGATATTATTTTAATATTTAATTATTTTATTAATTTAAAAAAATTCTTTAACTGAGTACTGAATAAATAATGATAGATGTACTAATTAAATACTTTAGTCCATTTGATTGTTAGAATCATTTTTCTATATTTTGGCTGGAAATATTATTATATGTTTAACGAGTAAATAAATTAGTTATTACGTAAATAATTAATATATATACATTCAATAATATATGAGATGTTTTATAAATTGCTTATAACCTTCCATATGTAATTATGAAGGGAAATAACATTTTTCATCCCATAAGTTAGGTACATTTCGCTATTGGTTGTATTTATTACGGGATTAACACTTTTAGTCCCATAACTTACATAAATTAGCACTTTTGATCCTCATCCACTTTTTGGTCTACAATTCAACAGTGTAGCGTACGTGCCTAACATGTGATTATTAAGTATGTTTAGTTAGAGAGAAAAAATTAATTTGTTTTCCAGCTTGGGACCCTTTTCGGGAAAAAAAATATAACTAAATTTGAGGGGAAAAAATAAATCTTGAAGAAAATAAGGGCAAAAATATAGTAATTTCTCTCTTCCCTCTCACAAAAATCGAATCTTATCCTTCCCATATTTCTATAAGTTGAAGCCAAGTTAAAGTCACACAAAGAATCATGTCCTCTATAAGTGAATCAAGTAGGCCAAATGAAGTACTCATATACTACTATTGGAGAAAGGGTCAATTTATCATCCAACAAAAAATATTTAACGGCAACGTGCTACGCACGTAACCTACATCATTAAATTGAAAACACTATTGTTATATAATTGACTTCAACATACTCAATATAATATGAATAAATACTTTTTAAAAAAATTACAAAAGAGCAAATTTGTCATAAAAATAATCTTATATTATTACTAATCATTATTTTCTAATTATCAATTATGTTAATGGAATCAATTAAGCAACTAAAAAATAAAAGTTCTATTACCTTCTAATTTATTAGTATATACCAATCATAGGAATGTTATTCAAACGCGATTCCTTTCATTTCTTTATTCCATTCCTATAGTATTTTCATTCAATTTCATTCCTACATATAAATCATGCCGTTAAAGTGCAAGTGTGGGAAGCACTGTCATTGTCTACCAAGAAGATATACAACTTTTCATGTTCGCAAGTACTATACAAATAAGGAAAAAGTATTATTTTAGTTTGTTAAATATGCCTAATTTTAATTTTAATCCGATAACTATGTCCATTTTTGTTTAGATTCAGTAACTTTCGAAATTGCTTACATTTAGTCATCTGGCAGATTTTCGGACAATTTTACCCCTATGCAACTTTTGAAAGGCAGTTTTAGTCCATATGCACTCATAGGGGTAAAATTGTCCTAAAAACTGCCAGATGACTAAAACTAAGCAATTTCATAAGTTACTGGATCTAAACAAAAATAGACATAATTATCGAACTAAAATTAAAATTAAATATATTTAGCGGACTAAAATAATACTTCTCCCATATAAATAATAAGTATAGAAATGCTTGGAACACCACACTGTCCAAATTCTTGCACTCATTACTTAAATTGCAGGATTAAACACTATTTAAGCTCCACTCCTCCTTAGAATCGGTCGAGACGTGAAGAGTGCAAAAACTTGGTGACAGTAGGTTGAAAATTTTGCCAATAAGCATGCCAAGTAGAGGTCATACAACGTGTCATATATAAATGCTCAAATTAACAAAGCAATTACAAGAATTATCATATTCATCCTACTCCACAGTTGCAAGCATCTAAATCACAATTTTAATTGACAATTGTAATTTGAAAATGCAATAAACAAAATATTGGTTATTCCAAGTACATTTTGGTGTAGTAAAAATCATACCACAAACAGAAAATAAAAAAGTGACGGTGAAAAATAATATTAATTCTAAGCATTACATGTAGTCCTAAAAAAGAAAGATACAAGCTCTAACTAATATCAAATAATCCAACAGAAAATATGAATATCTATATGATAAATAAATAAATTGAGCAAAATCAACAAAGAACTTCAAAATTAGTGAAATTCAAGTGGCTAGTTCGATAACACAAAATTAATTATGCACTGATTCAAAATAAGATTTTCAAAGTTCACCAAAGTACGTCTTAACTCACATTAAATGAGAATTACCGATCATAGAAATATAAAAAAATTAAATAATAAACTTAGAAACGAGGAAATCATCAAGTAGAACTATGAATAAGAGTGGTATCTAGTTACTATCCATATTTATTTTGAAATCTTAGCTTAGAGCATGGCCTAAAGCAACACATTCTTATAGCGAAATACTTTTTAAAATTAATAACTATAACAAGTTATGTAATTTAAACGTTGTCATCTTACCAAATAAAAAATGTCCTAACAATTTGCACCCAAATCTTGTTGCTCCATAAGTCTAGATCCACCTGCAAATCGATGATTGATATATCTCACATTTTTAAATTAATTTGTGTAGCGGGATTTCTCAAGAGACTTCTCCAGTATCTTTTTACTCTATGCTTCTTGTTTTAAAAGTTGTTCTTGTATTTTCATGGTTAACTCGTTATATTTTTTATCCGTTGCTTTTGTTAACTCTTTACATCTTTTTTCAAACTCCCCAGGTGTTGAAGTAATTAAAATTCTGATAAATCTAGCAGAAGATTGACTACGCCCAAATCCATATATACAATCCACAAACAGCTCTCCAATTACTTCATACCATGACTGCATGTCAAATGAAGACTCGGTGGATTTGTTACCACCGCCTATTTCGCCATATAATCCTCCTATATGATGTGACTACGAAGAATATCATGTAATAAGAATCTAACGTATTATATTTATCAAATAATAATGAAGAAAAAAGACAACAAAAGGTAGTTACGTTAACTTTTGGGTAAATTATAACGGGCTACTCTAAAGTTTGCCATGATTATAAGTACCCCATTATTGTTTGAAAATTTATAAATATCCTCCTAAAATTACAAATACCCTAACAAATATATGCTCGTGATAGCTCATTGTAGGAGGGTATTTGTTAGAGTATTTATAATTTCAAGGGGTTATTTGTAATTTTTCAAACAATGAGAGGTATTTGTAATTAAGACAAACCTCAGGAGAGCTTCTTGTACACCCCAACTATTTTTTATTTATTATCTACAAAGTCTCCAGTCCCGTAGTTTCTTCTGTTCGTTCTATGAATCAACTCTAATTCACTTACTTGACGGTCAAGCTCTGTTTTCTAAAATCATATGAACAACATTATCAATATCTAGCAAAATAAATTATATCTAATGCACAGGGCTCTCTACGTAATTTTTCACTTGCATTTTCCAATGCGTTTAGCGTTCCTTTGTGAATCATCTCTCTAAATTTAGAACTTGCATTTTCATTCCATACCTTTCTCATTTGCATATATACCTCATCTAATATTTTTTAGATTATTTATCATTTTTAATCATCTAAAGTATATAATCATTCTTATATAATAATAACTGAAAATGTATTTTGACAAAAATTTATGTTCGACGTAGTCCACCAATAGCGAGCCTAGAGCAATAAATCCCTTATCAACTACTACAAAGGGATGTGGATTTAATAACCCTTATAGTTTTACAGATCGAGGGGGAAGAGATTAATAAGTGAAAAAATAAAGCAGTTAAATAAAGATAAAATAGAAACAGCAAGAAACAGAGAAAGAGATGGGGGCCAGATCTGGAACATGGGAAGCCCAACGCCACCGAACCCCAGCAACCACTCACGGTTGCTTGGCCCACACCACAAAGTTTCCCGTCCACAAAGGACCACTCAAGGATCATTCAGATTTTCACAATAGAACATGTTCACGAAGAACTTTTAATTTGAAGTGAGAGAGAGGGGAATATAAGTTTTCTGTGGTGGTTCAACACTAAAAAACATTGACGGCTTAAACAGAGAGTAAAACATTGATATCGGAGAGAGAGAAAAACGACGGTGGAGAAACCTAAGGGAAGAAGGAGGGAGAGACGACGAGACAGGAGAGAATTAGGTTAGGGTTTTGAATTTGCAAAAAGAGAGAGAGCGCCTTTTATTTAGAGAAACCAGGTCAGGTGAGCAGTGGGTCGGGTGATGAAAGTGGGCCAGGTGAACGGTGTGGACCAAGCGGTCCAGTTGAGTGAGAGAGACTTTGGGCTAGGCCAGAAATAATAATACAGACATCGCCCATTATTTTAACAATTTCGTTAAATTATTTTGGAGCGAATTGTGCTAACTTGCATGATGAAAGCATCAATGGTTAATATTTTGGGTCGGCTAGGTCAGGTCGCACCTAGCACAGTGAAAATGATGGGGATCCTCATACTGTTTCTTTAATCTCTAAGGGACAATTCATCAAATAAGAAATTTACAGTATTCAGCCCTATCAAAATCCAACGTATTGATCTATTTTGATTGGAGTGTTCAACTTGAACAATAACGCTCAAACTTTTCGTCAAGTTCTCAATTAGGAACATGTCACACAAAAATAATGTGTTTCAATAATTTGGGACTACACCCACATACGAACAAATTGTACAAATGCCCAAACTGTAAAATTATGTTACTCAATTTTTATTTAAAATTATAATGTTCGTCTATTTATATAAATGGACTGTACATATAGAAATAAAATATTAAGTAAAGAAAATTACTACAAAATCAAATAAAAACATAAAAAATATTAAATATTGCAATGATGTTATAATTAAATTATATTGAAGAATCAAGATTGTAAAAGCTGTAGTGCTCACGGCATTTACCACAACGAGAACCCAATGCAAAAGAAAGGAATAATTGGCGAGTCCGATGCAATATTAGACAAATTGGATAGCATTTGTGGGAGTCAGAGTCAGAGTCAGAGTCAGAGGCATTGGATCCTTTGCACGTGAGCTTCATTTCTTACAACCTTAAAAATGCTACTGGGACCCTATTTGTCACGTGGGGAGGCTGTTCTTTGGACGACTGCATGTAACTTTGTTTTTGATTAAGAAACAAATCCACTTCTTCAGATATAAGTTACCAAAAATGCACAAAATTTGGTACCGTACCCGAAATTAACCACCATCCTTGTTGTTTAGCAGGCAAGGTTTATATATTAGCTAACAACTAGAGTTAAAATCATGAAAAATATTAATTAACAACTAGAGTTAAACTTTAAAATTTTTACATTTTTCTGTTTGATCCAATGTTTAACAATCTAGCCCCGATCGACCGGTGGAAACAGTTAAATCGTCACTCAATCTATAAAACGTTCTTATCATACTCATAAAATTGGATAAAGCGCAAAACCATTCTATTATTTGAAAACCGCTTCAATGGCTGGTTGACTAAATCAAGTCAACCATTAGTCTGTTCGTTAATTTTTTTAAAATTTTTAAAAATTGATACTTGTTTGAAATTGAACTCATGACATTTAGTAGGAAAAGAGATAGAAATAATAACAAATTAACACCAAAATTTTAATAATTATTTTACTTATATATTTATAGATGAACAAACTCATTAAGCCCATAATCTAACCACCTTTTTTTTTTTATTTCCTTTCATAATTAACAAAAAAGAACTTATATATTATTGAAAGATTTGAAAAAATATTGCCAATTGTTTATTAACAAAAAATTTAGTTATAACTTAATTAATTCTAATAGTAAATAGTTCACTATATTTCTTTTCATGCGATTTTTGTATTTTTACTTTTTATCTAAAAACTTGAACATATTGATTTTACTAAAAAAATTTGGGATACATTTATTCCTAAATGACTTAAAAGTTTTGGATTTACATTTTCATATTTTTTATTATTTTAATATTTATACATATTTAATTTTAGTATAATATAATTATGATCTCACTGGTTCATCGTGATTCACACAACATTTTACAAAAATAAATATTAAAATATATTAAATAAATAATAGTTTTTGTAACTGCATTTATATCGACTTTTATAATGCCGTTAAAAGACTGTGCCAAAAAAATTATCAACTTTGCAAAAAGTCGTTCCAAAAACTGTTACAAAAGTAGTGAAAAAGACGGTTACAAACACAGTGACAAAAAGCATTATAATAACAATTAAATCGAATTAAACAGAGGCGATACAAAAGCAGTTCTAAATTTATTTTTCCATGTCGCCAAGTTTGTAACGGCCAGTAGAGGCCATTCCAATGATTGTTACAAATTGTAACGATTTTTTGTAAATTCATTATAAATATCTTGTAATGCCTCGTTTAGCCGCGATAGACTTTTCCATTCGTTAAAAATAAAAAATCCGTTACAAAAAAAATAAAAAAGTCATTACAAAAGCCTTTTCAATAAAATAATTCTTTTGTAGCGTTTGTTCCTACTATAAAAGCAGCAATTACGCAAACTTCCCTTATAATCAAGAACTTTGGATCCAAACTAACTAAAAACATATAATTTTATTGTAAATAATTGATTATATTTAATTAATGGGACAAATCCAAATTACTTCTGAAAAAGTAAAGGACAAAAAGTCTCTCCAACTTTTTAATAAAGAAGCATATTACCCCCTTCCGTTGGGCACTGTAGTTCACTCGCCTATTTTGCATCTGGTTCAACTATTTCGATCTCTAACTGATCACTTTTACCCTTAATTACTAAATAAACTACACAAATTTTCGTAGAAACTACATAGAATCCATAGAAAAAACCAAAAAAAAAAAAAAAAAAAAAAAAAAAAAAACTCCAAAAGAAGAGAGAAGCGTGCTGTAATATAAAGAAAGAGAACGTGATAATATTTTTCAATTTTAATATTTAGTAATTGGGAGTAAAAGTGACTATTCACAAACCAAAATAACTAAATCAGTCGCAAAAATGGACGAGTGAACTACACTGCCTAGCAAAGAGGGGTAATATGTTTCTTTATTAAAAGATTGGGGAGGCATTTTACCCCCCTTTTTTTTTCAGGCGTATTTTTTATAATTTTTTAATATTTTAGAGCATAATTTGGATTTATCCGTTTAATTAATGCTTCATGATAATCGATCATACATATATATATATATATATTTATTAACTGAATTTTGTAATAAATGAACACATAGGAAAGGGTAGGGGTTGCATTTATCCCCACCGACTTTTGTAATTTCCATGTTCATATATATAAAATAATTAAAGAGAATCCCAACATACATAGACACATTCAATAATGTGGTGAGAATAATTTGTTGTAGTGCATTTCCTAACATAGATGGTCACTAATGTACAAAGCGCTTTAGAGTTGTAATAGCACATTTTGCGTCAGAATATCTTAGGTTCACATTTTTAGTTCAATAATTTTATAAGTTATAAAAAATTTTATTTTTAATTTTTTTAAATTTTAACTCTTCGTCCTTTTGAATAATGGCCATGTGCTCAAAATACTAATAGAATCAGACAAAAAAACTAAAAATGAAAACTTATGCGATCAGTAATAAAAATTTCATAACTAATGGGACGAAAATTGTATTAATCCTATCGGAACGAAAAAATACAATTTCCCCTTGAGGTGGATATATAAGAACGAAGCTACGAAGACTAAATTAAAATATTTTATTTATTATTTTATTCATTTATCAATATAATTGCTTAAGCATGCTTGAAATTAAAAGGTTTTACTTAAATAGTTGCTTGAAATTCTTGGGAATTTTGGCAGATGAAAAGACATACTAAGAGTTTTTTGTGGGCAGAAAAATTGGAGTTGAATTCCTCCTCATCTATAACGAAGCATTACATAACATCTGTGATGAAGCAATATTCCGATGATTATAAAATATTATTAATTGAATATGACCAATTTTTTAGGTAATTTATTTCCATAAGTTTAGCCTATAATTTTAAAACTTCTACACATTTAAAACACAAAATTATCGAAATGGTTAAAATGACGGGAAAAGTGCACGTGACAAACTTAAAAAACACCATTTTAATTAGAGAAATCAGCAGTCATGGTACGTCATCCCTATATATATCATATAATAAATGATTTTTTACTTTTAAATATATTATAAATAAAAATAAAATATATAAACCTACACATCACAAAAACGAAGGAAGGAAAGAGTTAAAGAAAAAGAACACTAACTTTGGTATATTATTGACACAACAAATAAAATGGTATTCCGGCGTCACATACTGACGTTTGTGAGTGAAAAAGAATACTTTTTTTCTTTTTTATTTTAACTAATTAATGTATTTTATGTGCTAATATTTTATTTTTTATTTTTTAAAGCTAAAGAGGCATCCGAAGAGGATGAAGCATTTTTAAATTTTGAGATCCCTCTATTCAGTTGGAGCTTTTTGTTCTTGTAAGAAGAGTGGGGAGTCACCTTTGAAATGCATCTTTGAAGTGGACCTCATGTTATTATTCAATATATATTAAGAATAATTTAATATTCGGAACATTCTTGATAAATCGTGTTTCTTTTGTATGATTTGACTTGACACGTGCAATCGACCAATCGCTCTCCATGATTTTGGAGAACAATAATTAATGGCAATTGTGAAACTATGACTAATTATTAATGAGAAAATTGTATGTTTGTCACATAACTTAGATTTTGAATATTTTTAGTCTCATTATTTATGAATTTTTTAAAATAGTTTCGTAACATTAAAAATTCTCGTTTTTAATTATTCTAATTCACTGGAGATTGATAGAATAAATCACATATAAATCATGTGACCATTTCTTTCTATTCCGAACAACTAAGATCACATGACTTGCATATTATTTTTTCGTCAATTTCCCAATGAAAATCGACAAGACAACTAAAAATGAGAACTCTGGCAAGTTATGTGGGTATTTTCGATAATCTCGTAATTAATATAATGTAGGCAAACGTCCTACATTAGTTGCGGGTGATGAGGTCCAGAGGTTTATGTGCCATAAGGCTTCCCCTCCTTAGTGAGCCGCCTTAATATGATAAGATCGTGCGGCTCCTGCCGATTAGACCAAAGCGAATAATACTTAGCTACCGGACTGGGTAGGTAAGATCTCCTTACCTTTTTTAGATTGTACGAAGGTAGAGCGGACAATACCTTATTCAATGCAGTACTAAAAAAATGCACGCCAAACCAGATAAGGACTGAAATTATGATGCAGCTAAGTTATGAAATAAAAAATGCAATTTTTCATTACTATTCATCATAGTGTTTTTTATTTTTTAGTCATGATACTTAATTAATCCTACCAAATAATTATATTTCTTATAACAGAAGTAGTTTCTCCAAGGCCTTGACTCTTAATATATTGTACTAGTAAAAGTGGAACATCCTATATATTTATGAGCATAATTTTAAAATATTTAAAATAAAATATTTTTATAAATTATATCATTTATTTGTTGTAGTGCTAAAATTTACCTTAAATAATATAAAAAAAGCTTGAGGAAAAAACTATCAAGAGGTAGTTATAGAAGATCACGATGAGTTGAAAGTTATAAATAATTAATTAATTTAATTTTTTTTTAAAAATGACGGACCAAAATTAATTGTATTCATTTAATAAAATGAAATTAGAGAAACATAAGTTGAACAATTGATCAGATTTCGTAAATTAAATTAACTTTGAACTTATAGAAATAGATTTTTTTTATATATAATTCATTAATTAGAGAAATAATTATTTGTGAAAGAAAGAAATATATAAGTCTATACGTATATTAGTCGATTCACATTCTATTTTCCCACAGTAGTTTTTGAATGCGGCTTTGAGTCTAAATAAATGAACCAAACCATTCATACTTTAATCAGAAAATCGTATTTTTGGTTTTATATGTTAGGAATTTTTTTAATTTAGTCTAATTTGGTAAAAAGAAGATTTATATTGCGTTCCATAAGTTGAATTTTTTTTCAATTTTACTCCTTACATGCATTTTTCATCTAATAATTAAAGAAGCCGTTAGCATTGATTTGTATATTTTTTTATAAATTATTGGACAATAAACACATGTGAGCACCAACATTAAAAAAAAATTCAACTTATAAAACACAATGTTAAAAAATCATAATAAATAAGATTAAATTAAGAAAAAAATCCTAACATATGGTACTAAAAATACGATTTTTCCTATATTAACCTCTTCACTTCTCTAACTATATATTATTGTCATTATATATATATATATATACACATATTTCCTTTATACCCGAAAATTTAAACTAAAGAAAGAATAACTATTCTCTGACTTTATTTGCATTCAAATACTATAGTATCCAAAGTTTATTTATAATAAATTTAAATAAATATATTACGGAGCAACGTGTCCTTTTATAAGTGGTCGATGATTATATTGGTGGTACAGAAACTAAAATATATATATGTAATTGAATTAAATATATGAATCGAGGTGTAATTAAAAATTTAAACTGTTAGAGAAGAGAATCATTTAATATTTAATATCTTAATAAGCTCCCGCCTCTCATGTGCAAACTTTGCACGTGAAACCTTTCTTTTTATAAACGGATGCCCAGTAAAATTCGTGAAAAAAAAAAAAAATCCTTGTTTGGCCTAGCTCTAAAACCATGTTAACCTAATGTCTCATCTAAAAGCTTATAAGCTATTAGAAAGCAAAATCATTTCATATTTAATATTTAATTACCATATATAATTTAATTTTCAGATAAAAAAATATTTTTGATCCCGTAACTTAGATCATCACGTTTCATTTCTAACTTTTGAAGGTAGTATTTTGATTTCATGTCTTTTAAATTTTACGATTTTCAGCTGGAACTCACCTGGATTAATTTGAATATATCACACCGCCACCACAAGAGAGATTACAAGTAAAATGTATGTTTAAGCTTGTAATCTCCAAGATTAGCTCTTGGTTAAAGCTTAAAGGTACCCTCCAAACAAGGCTTCCTCAAAATTAGCGATGTGAGAGATTTAATTAAAAAAAAATAGGGGTCATTAATTTCACTAAGTAAGTGCGCTTAATGAGTTGGTGTTTTGTCTGCCAAAGCTTTGAGCAAAACCCTCTTCTTCCACTATTTTAGCACAAATTTTTTATTAGTGGAGTGGTTGTGAATGGATTATTGTTGTCATGTTCAATATCCCAGGAACCCAGTTTCCTCGTACATGTCTTGTCTATGCCCTCCATTAATAGTTGTAATAACAGGTCCTGATTTGCAGGCAGCTAGGCATGGAGCATGCATCTACATATTTCTTAATTTTTGGACCAAATTTGTTAATTTGGGTTGCTCTCTAATTGGATTTCTCGTAATGTCCTTTTGCTTTTCCCTAAATTTGGTGTTTTTGCAGTTTCTTGAGAGTGTTAGAAGGCATCCCCAATCATTTGGAAATCATATATATAGTTAGAGATTGTCTTGTCCCACAACAAAAATATAGATTATTCATGATTTTCGCCATCGTTGATGTCTTCACCTCACTTGTACAAACAACGGTTAGTAGTCGTTGTATAGATGTAGTTAATTAATATTTGTCATAATCTTTTATTTTTTTAATTTTAATAATTAATTATAAAAATAATCGTACTTAATATTTTACTGTCCCGTATAATTTTTCATTGTGCAAACTTTATTTTATCTGAGTTGTCAATCAAATATGATATCTCCGCTCATTTATTGAAATGTGGAGTTTGTCCTAACATTACATTCAACATTAACAACTGCAATAGATTTCTAACATCGTTTGTGCATACTGGATGCTGCATAATTACATTTTCTCGCAGTAATTTACTGTGAAATTACATTAACACTTCAAATAATTAATTAAAGGTAGCTAGTAATACTTAATCATTACTGTCCTTGTCCAAATCTTTCACTCTTATTTTTTGTTTTTTTGGGTGGCTGCCAAAATAAGACTAATTTTTAATTCTTTTTGTTCTGATCCAGACTATTTTTCAATAAAAAAGAGGTATGATAATGATACTATCAACTTTCAATTGCTAATTTTTAGATTAATATAAACATACAATAACAAAAAAAATTCACTTTTTTACTCTCAATTCTTTGCCATTCCATGACTAATTCAACCTAAAATCCAAAACTATATATGACCAAACTGTTTGGGCAAATAATTCGAAGAGAATAATATATACTCAACAAGAAATTTGTCATATAAAACGCAAACGAGGAGGCTATCTAGCTCTTATATCTTATGTATAGTATATACACACATACACATATATATATATGTATATGTACGTACATTTATTATGATATCTGATGCGTGTGTTAAATCGTTAGATTCATTTGCGTTAGATTCGAAAGAAAGAGTCCAATATAGCTTAGTTAAGCTTTGACTCCTTTAGATACGTGACCTATAAGGCAAGAAATAATGAAAACTATATGAAAAAGTCTCAATTATAGTACTTTAATACCTAAATTAATAAGATTGTACATGAGAAATAATAATGATTACATTTTCACGTCCAACAAGTCAGTTTCTTAGTGATTTTTGTCCCATTATTTTTGAATTTACAACATTGCATCCTGTAATTCTAACATATTTACAATTTTAGTCCCAAGCTAGTCTTAATTTCCCTCAAGGCTTAAGGGAACACACATCATGCACGTTTTGTTTCCATCAGCAAATTAATGGAATTAAGGTTTGGGACTAAAATTGGATTCTTGTCTTTTGGAGTTATGAGATGCAATACACTGAGTTGAAAATAATGAGATCAAAGTCGCAAATAAACTAACTTATAGAATGTAAAATGTAATTTTTCCTTATGAGTATGAGTAGGTAGCAAAAGTTATACCTAGATATAGATGACTAGTATATATAAATCTTCATACTTGTACAATTTTCGCGTGAGCCACAACTCGAAAATGGTGAGATGGTCAGCCTGGTTTTTGAAACAAGTTGAGGGGCCGAGTGAGAACGACTCAAATAGAAGGGGCAAATCTTAATCTATTCCCATTTAGTAAATTTTCGACCTTCAAATGATAGCCCACATCGATATATATATATATATATATATATATATCAATTGATGAAGCATTTGATCTGAAAACAATTTCCAGTCAAAGTAGTTTGAATGACCAAGATTAATAATAAGTATGATTTATACGAATCAATTTAAAAAAAGGGAATGCAACTTTAAGGGAGAGGAGGGTCAAGAACATGGATGAGTCAAAATGAGAACGAATAACAAGGTTCGCACATGAATTTACGACAAAAAAAGGTACACGTTTTATGTATATTTATTTTCGGACAAATGTTGCAAGGACAAGATGAGACCTAGCTAGCGTTAGCTCCCGTTGCTGTACGTATGTTATGTTGAATCAAGAAAAAAGAAAAACGAAATTCATTGAAAAAGAAATTTGTATTGGCAGCTGGTTCAAGAAGGGGTTAGGGTTGGAGCTCTTAACACTAGGCGATTAGAAATTTTTGTTTATGGGGGAAGAACCCATTGGGAGACACGGGAACAGCGCCCACGTTCTCCTCATCTCTCTCTCTCTCTCTCTCACACAAACACACAGTTGCATACGTTTAGGCTTTTTAATTATATTTTGAGTCTTGTAATTATAATCATTTAACAAAAAATGAAGTTTAACTTAGTTGGCGAAATTGAGACTCAATGACCTTAAAAGTTATGATTTGAACTCCGTGATATACGTGGGATGTTGTTTCTACTACATAGTAGGTATTATCTACTGTAATAGTAGGTGTTGGTTAGATTTAATTTATTTGATAATATTGATCAAGTTGTTATTATTGTAATGATCTTTGTTAGATACTGATATCCGAAAAGAATGATTGCAATCGATCTAATTCAATTAATAATAGTTCATCGCTTTTACTTCAAAAAATTATTGTCATTTCACATGTTAATTTTGCAACTCATTAGGGTTGTAAAATAGTTTTTTATATTTTTAATTTTATAATTTTAGGACAAAATTGATTGAAATTTTTAGAATTAGTCGGAAAATGACATCATAATTCCAAACAATTTTATCATAAAATCACGAAATTAGACAAAATGAAAAACTAATTTACAACTCTAATAAATTATGGGACGAAAGTGGTAAATGACTATAATTACATAACTAAAGATAAAATTAAACCTGCTTAATTCCAATTTAGGTCCTATAATTTTGGGGGTCAACACTTTTGTCCAATATAAAATGGAAATATTGGTGACTAAAAGATACTAATTTAAACGAAATAATTAAGTGTCACATCATTAATATTTAAAAATTCACGTTAGGGCAAATCCAAAATCCCAAATCAGAATTTAATTTAGGGCAAATTACCAATAATTTCTATCCAATCTAATTTTACACACAAGTAAAATTGAATTCATGTCCACATATAATTTATACATATATAATGAGGGTGATCAACCACATGGTACCTGGAATAATGTTTATCATACATCTTAATTGGATTTAGTTAAAAATCCAATTGAACTAGGATAATAATTTTGTATGTGTGATTGGTCATTATCATATACTATATATATAAAAGAGGGAAAAAAAAAAAAAGCAAATGTAGCTGATCAGGGACATGATTGGCATTCTATATGGAATCAGGGATATTATAGAGGTTGGACAAAAACACCCATTATTATGGACCATATAAGATGATATTATTTATACGGATTAAATGTAATTTTCATTCTAAATATATATATTATTTTATTTTGATGTTTTAATATAGAGTTTTCTGAAAAAAAGCATGTGCCTCGCACGTGCTTTTTAATTTAGAGCTTTTATTCTTATTGATCAATTTCATGGATCAAAATTATGAAAAAATATACAGTTATAGGATCTATTTGCCATTCTAAAAAGATAAAGGATTAGTCAAATGCAAAAGATATAGGATCAAAATTTGCTTCCATGCTGACAGGAATCGACAACACATGCAAGGGACATGCATTTTCATGGCAATACATATTTGCAAACTTTGGTGACTTAAGGACCAAAATTGAAAAAGAATTAAAATAATTATAGGACTTATTTGTTATTCTAAAAAGATAAAAGATTAAAATGTCAAAATACAAAGAATACATGACGAAAATTGCAATTGACCTTATTTATACTATTTATTAAGTTTGAGGGGTTTAAGTATAAGCATCTTGCTAACAAAAATGTGTATTAACTAAAATACCACTAGAAAATATGATATTTTACTACGATTAATACTATAGCCAAAGAAAAGAAAATCATAACAAATACAAATCAATTATGGCTTCGCAACGACGACCATTGCCCGTTGTTTCTGCAAATGCGATCAATACATTAATCATGGTAAAAAACATAGCAAATGTTTCCATGGCGAATATAGATAATCGTAGTAAAAATTTATATTTTTGCTTTGATTTTATTAAACCATTGTTAATAGTATTCATTTATCATAATTTTTAAGCCGTGGCGATTCATAGTGTAGTGAAAGCTGAAATTTTTTTGTAGTGTACCCTTAAATTTATAAGTCACTTTTAAGTTAATTAAGGGTAGAAATCAATTTTCATTCTATATTTTATTAATATCAACAAATTCGATAAATCTTCACTAACAGAAGAATTTATTTGTTAGATGGAAGCAAACATCAGGGATGCTAGATGTAATTTCCCAAATCACAGAAGATCTACGTGTAATTACACCAAATCTCAAAAAAAGGGAGTGTAATTATCCCTATTTTTTATACAAATGAAGCCCTTCTCTTTAAACTTTTCTACAAAAACATTCTATTTGTGCAAATTTAAAAAAAAATATATATTTGGAAATAAATCAGTTATGATCAATTATCTATTTTTCTTTGATTTCATATAATTAAATTAAAATAATAAAAATTTAAATTATACACATCAACCTTCAATAACTACTCCCAATATAAAATCATTCAATTTCCACTACATATAAATACCTTCCACACGCCTTGTTTACGGCATGTTTACAATTCATTTCACCGCATCATGGGATGGTTATATTTAGACTATCATAACAATATTTTTTAATAATTTGCTTGGACTGTAGATCAGCCCCACCTCATGACTCGAACAAGAAGTCGAAAATGACGCTTTTACCCCCCTAATTAAATAGAATTCCCATAGAATCATCATGTACCCAAAGAAATAAAATAAAATGGCCTCCCATCCCTTGTGGCACTCCATAAATAACAGTAGCGACCATACCCTAAGCCCCTCTCTTCCTCGAGTCACACTGACACCGCCTTACTTCATAGCTAATCAAGCTAAAGGAGAGAAAAACATCCCTTACTTAGCCAATTTGCGCAATCATGGTACGTCGTTTTCATGTTCAATTTCACCTGTTATCTACATGTTCTAGAACATACATATCCCTTTTGTTTTTCCTTCTTTGTTATGATCGGAATTCGACCTCGAAATTTTAGGGACATCAGAAGCCTGCATGGTTGGAAGCCCTCTACGTGCAGAAATTCTTCTCCCCTTGCTCAATTCACGAAGCTGCCAAGAAAAACGAGAAGAATATATGTTGCTTGGATTGCTGCACGAGCATTTGCCCTCACTGCGTCCTGTCTCATCGATCCCACAGGTTGCTGCAGATTCGTCGGTACGTTTACCATGAGGTTGTCCGGTTGGAGGACCTTGAGAAGCTTATGGACTGCTCCAACATTCAGGTAATTATGAATTGTGATTAACTTAATCAATTTTGAACCTTTTTTAGCTTGATTTTGATGCTTGGTTTGCTGAATGAGGTCATGTGTATGAAATTCTACTCTGGCGACAGGCCTATACGATCAACGCTGCGAAAGTGGTGTTCATCAAGAAGAGGCCTCAAAACAGACAGTTCAAAGGGTCTGGAAACTATTGCACGTCCTGTGACCGGAGCCTCCAAGAACCCTTTATCCATTGCTCTCTAGGTTGCAAGGTACCGCGTTTTTTTTTTTTTTTTGTGGTAAATCTGGGTCCATATGAAATCATTGAAGTTGAATTGCATATCGTCATAAATTTCTGCAATATATATGAAAGTAATTATACAATTAACCCTGTACTGAATAATCATTTTATTGAATGATTTAAAATTTTTAGATGGGGTGATTAATCGACAATCTGAATTTAATTTTACTCGTAATTGGGAAAGAAAGATCCCTGCTCAATTGATTAAGAGATGGGGTTTTCAAGATTTTTGACGCCAGCCCCAATCAGAGGATTTGAATTTTGAAATGATCCCACGATCTCTCGATAATATATATATATATATATATATATATGTTGATAAAATAAGGGCATTGATTAATATCAATTTTAGCAACTTACAGTTCTATTAAAATTCAAATTACGAGAATTATAAAGCCCTGCATCATCAATGGCCTTCTTCGCATGGTGGAGTGTTTTTATTTTTGTTTGTTTTAACAAAGATCAAAGCTGGTTTCCAACTCTATCTTTTTCTTGTGGTGGAGTACCATATATATACTTTTTTAGGTCTAGGGTTTCGTCAAATTTCGTGCAGCCGTAACTGTAACTCTCTTTTTATATAGTAATTGAGTAAATTAGGCAATTTTGATAATTACAAATTCATTTGTGATAAATCTTGGTATATATTTACTCTTATGATCAGGTTGATTTTGTGCTTAAACACCACAAGGATCTCTCTCCTTTCTTGAGAGTGTGCAAAACTCTACAACTTAGTCCAGATTTCTTCATTCCTCAAGACATGGGAGACGACGAAACGACGAACGAAACACCTCATTCGACCATTGTGGACAGCAGCGACGAGCACTTGAGCTCGACGTCGGGCTCGTCGGGCTCCGAGAACATGAGCTTTGCTTGCACTGAGTTTGTAAGGAAGAAGAGAAGTGGACTGTATGTTTGTGGAAGATTGGCTAGTAAGATATCGGACGAGGACATGGCCACTAGCATGAGCAGAAGGAAAGGAGTTCCTCATAGGTCACCTTTGTGTTAGAAAATTGAGGGGAAAAATAAAAAAATAATAATAATTATTATTAATTACTATTTTTTTCCGGAAATTAGGAAAAGAAAATCATATCAGTTTCCTGCGGCATTTTGGGTTAATTATTGTTAAACACTTGGTCGGGGTCTTTTGTCTTAATGGCATCACGTGTTTCCCATTTCCCAAGTTAGGGTTTTGTACATTTTCTTGATTTTCTTTTTCAACTTACATTTTAGTATGGTGATTATGTAGAGACTTTTTTGGTGTTTCTATGTAAGGTGCCTCTGCTGTCTCAAGTCTCGAACCCCCAAAAATCAGACAATTTAGTAAAGGAATAAAATAACTATAGACAATATTTTATGTTGCAACTTGTTTTATTTTATGGCCCGATTTTTGTTCTTGTGATGTTTCTGTACTTCATGAGCTAATTAGACTTGTAATTTGACACTTGGGGTTCAACACAAGGGGAAATAACATTTTTGAACTTATAAGTTAATTAAGCTTGTGTAATTTTTGTTCTCATTCAATATAAGATTAGTATTTTTAGTCCTGCAACTTATAAAATTTATTATTTTAGTCCTTATTTATTTTTTTCTCCTACAATTTAACAGTGTTTTGGCTAAAAGGAAAATTGACACATTTTTCAACTTCAAACCACTTTCGGAGGAAAATATAACTATATTTGAGGGAAAAAAAATAAATCCTGAAGGAGATTACGGCAAAAAAGGGATATTTCTCTCTTCTCTAACAAAATTTAAATCCTATCCTTCCCATACTTTTGTAAGTTTAAGCCAAATAGAAACAATATCTTTAATCATGTTTTCCACAAGTAAATCACTTATTAGACGAAATGGAGCATCCATATGCAACTATTGGAAGAAGAGTCAATTTTTTCTTTAGCTAAAAATACTTAACAGTCACGTACTAGGCACGTACCTACACCATTAAATTACGGACAAAAAAATAAATGGTGATCAAAAGTGTTAATTTTTGTAACTTACAAAAATAAAATATGCTAATACCGTAATGAATAGGACCAAAAGTGAAATATTCCTAACTTATTGGACCAAAAAATAATTTTCCTTTAAACATAATCACTAGAAAAAACAATGTTATAGCAACGGATTTTTTGCAACAGAAATTTTTGTGGAAAATTTGCCACGACTTTGAAATGGAATTTTAAAAATTAAGTTTTTTGTGGCAAATTCCGTGGCAAAACAACAAAGAAATGTTGTAGCGGGCATTCTGCTGCAAAAGTCCATTGCAAAAATTGGTCAAAACCATATTCGTTGCAAGTCGTTACAAAAGTCGAGCAAATGTTGCTACGGAACATATCCATTGCTAATTTACAACAGTTTATGCAACAGATATCATCCATGGCTAATTTTTCAATGGATTTTTAAATTATATCTATTGCTAATAATTTGCAACAAATATTGCATCAGAAGAAGCCATTGTGAAAAAAAAATTAATTATTTTGCAATGACCTTCAAGTTACAAAATTTTGAAAAAAAATGTCAATTATTTTACCACGAACTTCTTGATATATGTTCTGTTGCAAATTAAAGAGTTGAGTTTTGCGACGAGGTTTGCCATGGACTTTGTAGCGGAAATGAAGGTCATGGCAAAATCCGTGGGTAAGTCCACTACAAGAAGGCTAAAATAATTACTTACACCCTTAATTTATTCGTGTTTTATTTTTAATTTTTTCCCCTTTCTTACTTCTTATATATTTTACAATACTGTAAGTTTGATTTTCTATGTGAGAGTTAAGTGTCTATGATCAAGTCGGTGCAACAAGTCAAACGTTTGGAGGTTTAGTTAGCTTACATTAAGATATATACAAAAAATTTTGCTACTGTATCTATATATAAAGGCATTTAATTTTTAAATTTTTAGTTTATTATCTATTGTATATATATTATTGAATGTATATATATTTTTTGGTTTTAGAATAAAAATATTGAGAGAGTTGAGAAAGTGGATGTATGAGAAGGATCTACCACGTAATATTAGTGTTACAAAAGAATTTCAAGAGAGAGTAATTGAGTTTATAAACTGGGCTAAAACACAATATATACTTTTATGGGTAGAAAGTTTTTTGGATGTTGTAAGCGCTGCAGATCGGCTATTGTACAGTGGTTGTAAGAGTCACTCTCAGTTATCTGTGGTGGCGAGACTACTAAACATCAAATCTAAATACAAACTACCATAGAGTTGTGATGATGAAATATGACAACTAATAGGGAAATTGCTGCTACGAGACCACACGTTACTAAAGGATTATTATAATTGGGTATCTCATGATACCAGAATATGAGCATTCAACATTAGAAAATAATTTTTTAAATTAGACGACACATTAGAATAAGAATAAGCAATTGAATTGTGATGAAAGAGTGGATTTGCCACTTGGATCTCCTTGATAATATATCTGAATATTTATACCGTTAATTCGAGAGCTTAGCGCCTGTAATTCCGAATTAAACGCTATGATTTATGGCGCACCTCCGGCGAACAACTCAATCTCCGCTTTGAACACATTTGTCAAAGAGGTAGAGTTGTGATGCACTTAAATATCTTTTGTATAATTATATATTATATATTTGTATTTTTTCAAAGAAATATATATCAAATTATAATAAAATATCAATTATATTAACTATTTACACTTGAAATAAATTTAATAAATTATAAAATATAAATAAAAAATATAATTGATAATTAATATATTATTATACACTTATCATCATCATAATTCAATTAAGCATGAAATTTTACTTCTCTACAACAATGTGCCTGATTTAATTTTTTGAGATGATTATTATTTATTAATTATAATGTATTGTTATAATGTTTTTCATTTAAATATATTGAGAAAATATATAAAAAATAAGTAAGTAATATAATTATGTAATGTATAAAAAATATATAAATAAGAGATAAAGTTATTTTCTTTATAAAATAAGAGACAATATATAACTTAAATTTAAATTATAAAAAATATATTTTTTTTATAAAATATATATATATACATAAGATACACATTTTTTAATTTAAATAAAAAAGTTAGCATTAAGTTTTATTTTTCATTATCCCTCTCTTTATAATTTTCTTTTTTTCATTTCCCTTTCATTTTTCTCCCCTCTTTTTCCCCCCTTCTTTTTTCCCTCCCTACTTTTGCAGCAATATCCTCCATTTCTCTCACATTTTTCTTTTATTTTCTCTCATTTCTCTATCTCTCTTCTCTCGAACTTTCCTCTTCTAGCACCTACCGTCACTCTTCTCTCACTCACCACCCCTCTTCTCTTGCTGTCCGACTACCGCCGCAGATTGCCGACCGCGGCCCCCCGCCAACTTTCTCTCTTATTGTTTTTGTAATTTTTTAAGCTCTATATTATTTTTTTTTTTGGTAGATGAGTTATTAATGTTTTTATTTTTTTGTTTCTTTCTTTAACAAATTTGAGTGAGAACTAAATTTCAGGTATATTTTTTTAAGATAGTTTATTTTGGTATTGTATTGTTGTAGATGTTAACTTATTGTATATGTTAAAGATGATTTATTGTGTTGGCGTATTGTTGTATATTTTGGTGATATAGTGGTGTTAAAAATTGAGTAATGATGTATTTAATGGTGTTAAAAATGGTCTATTTTGTTGTTTAATTTTTAAAGATGCTTGTAAAGTATTTTGTTTATGTGATATACATAATGTTTAATATGGTTTATTTTGGTGTTAAAGATAGTTTATTTTGATGTATTTAATGGTGTTAAAAATGGTCTATATTTTTGTTTTATTTCTAAAGATGGTTGTAATATTTTTTCTTTGTAGTGTATATATTGTGTTTGTTTGGCATATATTGTATATATTTAGTATATATATTGTAATTGTGTTAAATGTTAACTAATGATTTATGAATATATTGTTTATATATTGTAATGGTAGATAAATACTATTATTTTGGTATATTAAGGTAAATTATTTATTATATTATTTAGTTTCTATAATGTTTAGTACTAAATAAATATCTTGTAAATGTTGAGTTGTTGAGTATGTTTGGTATATATATTGTAATGTTTAAATGTTAACTAATGGTATATATAATGGTTTATGAATATATTGTTTATATATTATAATGCTAGATTAGCATATTGTTTTGATTAACTATTAAGTACAAAAGCTTTAACTTAACTAATTTAACTTAGTTATCTATCAACTTAAAAAAACTTCAACTAAACTAAAAGCTTTAATTAAACTAATTTAACTTAGTTACCTATCAATTTAAAAGCTTCAACGAGAAATTTCATGCCATCTCAAAAATTAATAAGACAAATCGCCAAAAGAATATTGCATCTGCATCTACCATCTATCGAGGTGGTTTTGCTTCTATTTCAAAACACAAATGGAAGTTGGTAAGATATAATTATTGTTATTTATATTTTTCAGATTATAGTAGATTTTCTTACTTAAATTTAATATTTTCTTAAACTTTATTAGGAGGTTGCTTGGTAGCCCACCTTCACTTATTCAGCAATTGGAGAAGTGTTGGAAAACAAAAGAAAGCAATTGGGCTGGCCCGAGAGCTGAAGATGCAGTGGTAAGTTTATATTATTTTAAATCATATCAAAGTAAATAGTTCAAAATTTTATGAAGTTATTTGCTAATCATATTTGTCCACAACTGTATAGGAAAAATTTTAAAAGTTGAATGAAGATTTTAACATTAATTTTGAACATTTGCCTGAGTCATCATTCGAGCGCTTTGATTAATGATCAACAATTGTGGTTTGAGGCAATTGGAGGAGTAAAGAAAGGAAGAATTTGAGGTATGGGCTAAGATGTGAGGTTATCCACTTCTCATACCTTGACTACCAATAACAATCCCAATCAGATGCTGGAACACTGTGAATCAGAGTTAGCGCAAAAACTGCTTTTTGAAAATAAGACAATGCGTTGGGAGATCAAGCACACGCAGAAAGAGATGCAAATACTAAAGATGCAGTTTGTAAGTAAATTTGGTACAATATTGGAACATAAAAATGAATCATTAGATGGCTCCAGCAACAATGATTCACCATCCGGCCAACTTTAGATGCTTGTGAAGATGATGATGACCCTCCATTTTAAATATCGGACATGTTTTATATGGTGGACATGAAACTTTAAATTTTTGTGTTGCAAACATGTATGTATTAAATTATCTTTTTAAATTTTATTTTGATCATATATTTTTTTATATTTAAATTTTATAACTTGTTAATTATAAATTAAATATAATTTTAGTTTTAAAAATTATGTATAAAAATTTGAGAGAAAAAATATTATAAATGAAAATTATAATAAATATTAGCAATGGAATTTGACAAAACTAGTCGTTACAAAATTTGTTGTAAATTTTGCAATGACAGCTGTTGCAAATCGTCGATTGCAAATTTTGCAACCGAATTTCGTTGCAAAATATCGTTGCAATGAAATAAGAAATTATCGTAAATTTTGCAATAAAAATATTATCACAAAGTCGTTGCATAAATTTAGTAAGGTTCGTTGCAAATGTTATTGCAAAAATCATTACAAAATTCGTTAAAAAGTCAAAATTTAACAACACAGTTTGCAATGTGTTTTTGCCACGGACAATCATCCATTCAAAATTTTGCAACTGACGAAAAAATATGAAATAATTTTTTTAAAAATATTATTAAAAGATATATTAAATAATAAGGATTCTGATTTTGCATAATGTAACTTTTAAAAAATTATCAGTAATGAAAATTTTGTGTACATTCTAAATATTGATAATTACTAATACACATATCACTGTAAAATAATGTGGGATTTGGGGCGGATAATGCGACTGTTTAAAAAATCATTTCTAATTGGAATGGTAATTGTAACTCTTGAGGAATGGAATCAGTTCACTAACGTAAGGTTCCTATTAAATTCTATAATTTATTTTTAGCACAGTCAGATTATTATTAAAACGTTCCAGATTTAGTGTCACAAGTTGTATTCCTACTACCGTGCCAACTTTGGAATGATAACATATTGTAACACAGTTTGGAGCGGTTGCACAAACATTGGAACGACGTACCAATTGCACATAGTTACTGTTCCAAATGAGGTCCAACGTCCATTAAAAATAGACAGTTGAAAAACCATTTAAAAATGAGGTATAATTTAAGACAGTTTAAGTACTTAGAAAACCTTGTATTACAATGTCAGTTCCGAAATATAATATTTGTGGGAATTGATGTGTTCCAAGAATCGTTCCAAAGTGAGCTACAATTCGGCATGGCTTTGATGGATAGAAAGTGTGGTATTAGAATAACCATTCCAACGGCGTTACAACATTGTTGTTCCTACACGTGTTCTAGGACTCGTTCCTAAATGCGTTGCAATGACTATATTATAAGGCTTATTTTTGGAGTTCCAAACACCATTCTGATGTCCATTCTAAATTTCCTATATATATGTTACTTTCATTTTATTTAGCCTCACTTATAAAATTTAATATTTTTCACTAGAAAGGTTTATTTTTAAAATTGTTGTTCCACCACAAACAATTCCAACATGTACAGTACGTTAGTGAAATTTTAAGAAATGGTTTATTTTCAATTTTACCATTCCAATACCCGTCCCATTCCTACCAAAAAAAATAGAAAAATTCATGCATTGATACAGTTTTTTTCAATTTGACCGTTCCAAGATGAGCTTCAACATAATTTCATTTGGCGACTCTGCAAACAAACATCAAAAAAAAAAAAAAACTTTGACCGGTTATATATTAAATAAATTCCTAATTATAGTTTTAAAAAACTGTTCCTAACTATGTTCCGTTTCAAACTGTGTATAGAAAATATCTACTGTATGTTTTGATTATGATATCTCAACATCCACTAGCCGGATTAATTTCAAACTTATATACGGATAAGATTCTGCCTATTTGAATATATCTGACGGTTGATTTAAAATCACATCGCCTGATTGAAGATTGCACCTTTTTAACCTTGCTCGTTATTAATCAGATACAATATCTCAGTATCGTATAACAAAAATGTCCAAAACTTCATCCAATGTAGTCTTTGGTCGATTTAATCATATCTAACAGTCTAATCAAAATTTTAACTATCTGATTAGGGGATGCAGTATAACAGTAAAAAATAGTAATTACATCAATGTAAGACTAACAATTTCAGATATACAAATATACTTAGCGTTATGAACATATGTCAATTTCACAAAAAAAAAAATTATATATTTATAATGGTCTTAATTAATTTATGGTTTATTTTTCTTGATCATTAACATGTCTGGAACGATTTTTCTTTCATTATTATTTTTTTAATTAAAAAAAATATATTTGGCACTTAAATTGGAACGATTTATTAAATATAGGAACAATCATTTAAATCCCTCTATAAATGACGTCGTTTTTGGACAAAACGACACCGTTTTGTATCTATAGGAACAATTTTAGGAATTGTTATTTTAATACATGACCATTTCAAAATGAGTCGAAAATGTGATCAGTCCACACTACATAAAACGATGTCGTATTACTTACTTAGGAACGGTCGTGGGAACGAATTTTTAATACCTGACCGCTCCAAAATTTTAATATATAAGCGACATTTAGCAGATTTTTTCCTCGCTTTCCCTCTTTTCTCCTTCTTTCTCCCGTGCGCGTCCCTCCCCTCCTCGTCGCGATTCTCCATTGTGAGCAGCCGCCGTCTGTCGCCTACGTCCGCCAGCCTCAACTCTCTCTCTCTCTCTCTATCTCTTTCTCTCTCTCGTCCCCTAGTTGCCGCCGTCCACTAGCTTCCACTGTCGTCATCCTCCACCGTCATCAGTCCCATCATTTTTAAAGGTTACTTTTTTTATTTTTAATAAATATTTGTGATAATAGATGTGTAAATATGTGTGTATATATATATATATAAATTGGAAAATATTTGGAAAAATATTTTAAAAAAATATTTTCTGTAGTTGTAAAAAGTTATGTTTCAAACATAATCAGCATGCATGGAAATGAGTGGATTTCAAAATAGGATTCATCCATCGTTAATTATGAGATGATCATGAATCTATTATGTTCTCTATATGTGTTGTAAAAGGCCGTGGTCATAGTATTTGATCAAATAGAAAAAGGTTTTCTTATATCGATAAAGAAGAAATACAAGTACATAATATTGAATGCATAATTACTGACGTTCTAGATATATGGCAACCCATCCACTTCGTCTCTGGAGTTGAATCAAGAGATCAGAGGATTGAAGGATCATTTTTGTATGGTACTTGTAATTTACCAGTTCACAAAAATTCAAATATTCTCATGTTTCATGGGCTATTACAAGATGACAACCCTTATGCAATTGAGCAATGAAGGGTTAATTTAAGGGTGATCGACTAACTATGATCTAATTAATTGAGCAGTATGGCTGTCAATTACTTGAATTTAGGACATGCAACCAACTAATTAATTAGATTCATTAGCTTTTTGCTTTCTCTATATAGTTAGTGAATTGGTTAATTTTGAACTTATAAATTAATTAAATTAACATCTAAATTAAATTAATTATTCGATTAATTGAAGGTTTAATTGCATTTTTATTTTATATACAAGTTGACCAATTTTGATCCCGTGAAAAGTGATTTGGCAAATTAGTCCACTAGTTTATCAATTTTCAGCTGTTGAGGACTTTTTTTGTGAAAATTTTCAGAACTCATGAATGGTTTTTTCCCACGTGTAAGTCCCGTGAAGGTATAAATTGGGAATTTTGAAATTTTAACGTAAAAAATTCCTAGTATGAGAAAACTGACAATTGATGAATTTAAATTGCCAAATTAACTATTTAGGGATCGAAACTCCATACCACCAAATTTTTATAAGTGGCTGAAATTTGTTTACATGGACAAAATTAAGATTTCTTTTTTGAAGTTTTTGCTAACTGAGTTTTTTTTTTTTATTCTTGTTTGTGCCACATAAACATTTACATGGCTGAAATTTTGTATGTGTATAAATATAAAAATAAAATTATTATTTTATATAATATAAATTAAAAAAAAAATTAAACACCTGTCCCCTCCAACCTACCCATCCGCCACCATCCGCTTGAAGAAGGGGGCGACAGCATTGTTGGCCCCAATAGAGGAGGGCAACAGTGTTGCCGACCCCAAGAGAGGGGAGGTGACACAACGTCGCCCCCAATTTGGCAACGACATCGTTGCCAAGCGTACAACTGGGTCACAGCGAGGTTAGCTAGGGGCACCTCGCTCCCCTCTAAGGCGGTGGCGTGGAGCAAGAGGGAGGGCATGGTGGCGGGTGGTGGGTGGGTTTAGGGTATAAGTTATTTTTATTAAATTTGTATTATTTAAAATAATAATTTTAATTTTCATGATTTAAGATTATCTGTAATATTATAATTTAATTTTTTTTTATAATTTGAAGTATTTATAATTTATGTATATATATTTTTATTTATGATATATTTTAAAGTGTGTAATATTATTTATACAACTCAACGACACCGTGCCATGATAGTTAATTTATAATATAGATTCAAATTTATTTTTATGTGATTTGATATTTTTTTTCCATGTATTCATTTATGTGGCAGAGGAGAAATAAAAAAATATTCAAAATAAGTAAAAAATTTAAATAAAAATATTTTATTTTTTCCCACATCAATGCTTATGTGGAAGAGTTTTTTTCCACTTAAATTCTTAGGTGTCAATTGATCTTTTTAAAAGAATACCAGTCGATAAAAGTCCCCCAAAAAAGCCACATAAGCAAATTTCGGCCACTCAAAAATGAGGTGGCCGGAATCCTACAATTGCAAGAAATACCTACAAATTCGGTGAATTTTGATTAGCAGAGGGGTTTATTTGTTAGACATAAATAAATGTCAGGATACTATGTAATTTTTTAAACCAAATGGGATTTATGTATAATTACACCAAATTGTAGCGGATGACAGTATAATCATCCCACAGTTTTATTGACAATCTATTTGTATTTTTTTTCCTTCATTGATAACCTAATACCTATCTGCAGTGTTTAACTTCATTACTGGAGTACGAATTACAAGAGTTTTGCAAGGGGTCACCGGGGAGGGAGAAAAACATTACACTTCTACTTCGCCCTCTATTACAAGTTCAAAAAGTAACTCTATGTACTCAGACGCTTAACAGTAATACTTCTTCAGATTTTTTATGTTTCATGTGCGAGGAATGTTCTTCCCATCGAGCTGTTGCAACTTGTAAGCCCCTGCATTCACCACCTCTACCACTTTGTAAGAGCCTTCCCATTTGGGATCCAGCTTCCCAATAGGGCCCGAGGCCTCGGCTTTTCGCATCACTAGATCTCCTACTTGAAAGTTTCTTGGCTTGATTTTCGCATTGTATGCTTTTGCCATTCTAGTTCTGTACACAGCAGCCCGGATTGCGGCTTTCTCTCTGGCTTCTTCGACGAAGTCTAAGTTCATTCTCAATCATTGCTCGTTGCAGTCTGGGTTGTAATATTTCACTCGCCAACTAAGTTCTCCTATTTTTGCGGGCACTACGGCGTCTGTCCCGTAAGTTAGGTTGAAAGGGGATTCTCCTGTTGGAGTCCTCGGCGTCATTCGATATGCCCATAAGACACTAGGAAGCTCATCCACCCATGCCCCTTTTGTGTTTCCTAGATGCGTCTTCAAATGTTGAAGTATCGTCCGATTGGTGACTTCCGTCTGTCCATTCGCTTGGGGATTACTAACTGAGGTGAAGAATTATTTTATTGCCAGTCCCTTGCACCAGTCCTTAAGTTTATTTCCAGAAAACTGAGTCCCATTGTCGGAAATTATGGCGCGGGGGATGCCAAAGTGGCATATGATGTTTTTCCATAGAAACTTAATCACTTCCTTCTCTAATATTTTGGCTAACGGCTCGGCCTCAACCCACTTAGTAAAACAGTCCACTGCAACAATTAGGAACTTTTTTTGCCCCGCGGCTTGCGGAAATGGCCCCACTAGGTCCATGCCCCATTAATAAAAAGGGCAGGGGCTTTCCAGGGGATGCATCAGCGCCGCCGGCTGGTGAATAATGTTTGCATGTTCTTGGCACGTCCCGCATCGCCTAACCAATCCATGCGCGTCGGAGATCATTGTTGGCCAAAAGAAACCTTGCCTGAGGGCTTTTCCCGCTAGGGCCTTTCCTCCGAGGTGGTTTCCGCAATTTTCCTCTTCAGAAGTTAGGCATTTTAAGAGGGGTAGTGAGAAACTACGTTTGTGCAATTCTCCATCTACCATTACGAAGTGGGATGCTTTTCCTCTCAATGCCTTTGCCTCCTTTTGATTCTCTGGTACGGCTCCATTGGTTAGGAATCTGACGATCTCTTCTTTCTAGCTCGGAGGTACTAAGTCTGCGCACATAACCTCCTCTTGCTCCTCTATCGCGACCCTTTCTTTAGAGAGAAAAGTGATTGTCCTGCTTTGGATGACCGCCATTGAACTCGCTAGTTTCTCCAGTTGATCAACTACGACATTTTCCGTACTGAACACCTGGACAATAGAGGCTTCTTCGAATTTTCCAAGTAGATTTTTTGCTCTCAACGAATACTTAGCCATTTTTTTATCTCGAGTCTCAAATGATCCCTGCATCTGGTTAACCACCAATTGCGAGTCGCTATAAATGGTAATCTTCCTCGCCCCGGCGGCTAAGGCTAACTCGCCCCCAGCTAAGAATGCCTCGTATTCTGGTTCATTGTTAGACGAGGGGTATTCCAGTTTTACCGCATACTCGAACTTATCACCTTTAGGGCTCTCTAGAACTATTCCAGCCCCGCTTCCCATCAACGTTGATAATCCATCGACATGTAGACTCTAGGAAGGTGTAGAGATATTTGCTTCATCGTATGCCAGCTCTACAATGAACTCAGCTAGCGCCTGTGCCCTAATGGCTGGTCTGGGTTAAAATTCGACGCTGAATTCACTTAACTCTACAGCCCACTTGACCATTCTTCCGGAGAGCTATGGACTTGAAAGTACTTGTTTCAGATGGGTGATTCGTTAGCACCACCACTTGGTGCGATTGAAAATACGGCCTCAATTTTTTGGCTGCGGTGATTAAGAGAGGGCTAGTTTTTCGATTTGGCAGTACCTAGATTCAGCCCCTTGCAGCATCCTACTGACATAGTACACCGGGTGGTGCTCTCTGTTTTCCTATTGTACCAAAACTGAGCTAACAGCATCTCCAGAAATTGCCAAGTAAAGGTAGAGGGTTTCTCCCGTTTTTGGTTTTGTCAATAGAGGCGGCGAAGACAAATACCTCTTCAGCTCATCAAATGCTTCTTGGCTAGATTTGTCCCACTCAAATTTTGCCACACCGCGAAGTATTTTGAAGAAATGTAGGCCCTTATCCGCAGACTGTGAAATGAATCTATTCAGGGAAGCCAGTTTTCCGGCGAGCTTTTGCACCTCTTTAATTGACTTGGATGGGCGCATATTCATGATAGCGCTGATTTTTTTGGGGTTTTCCTCTATCCCTCTTTCGGAGATCATGTACCCGAGAAATTCCCCCCCCCCCCCCCCCCCCCTAAGAAGCATTCTTCTAGATCCTTGACGTGATCTTGTTCTTTGACACTCTTAACCAGCATGTCGTCTATGTATACTTCCATGTTCCGACCTATCTGGTTTTTGAACATGTCGTTGACGAGCCGTTGATACGTTGCTCCAGCATTCTTCAGGCCGAATGGCATGACATTGTAACAGAAGATCCCTTGGTCTGTGATAAAGCTCGTTTTCTCTTGATCTTCAGGCGCCAACAAAATTTGATTGTATCCTTGATACGCGTCAAGAAAACTTAACATTTCACATCTGGAGGTTGAGTCAACCAACAAGTCGATTCGCGGGAGGGGGAAGGGGTCCTTTGGACATGCCTTATTCAAATTTGTGAAGTCGACGCAGAGACGCCATTTTCCGTTTGGCTTCGGGACCAAGACGACATTAGCTAACCACTATGGATATTGCACCGGGCGTATGTGCTTGGCTTCCAGCAGCTTATCCACCTCCATTTGTATTGCTTGACTTCTCTCCAGTCCAAATATCCTTTTCTTTTGCTTCACTGGTTTTGCTTCGGGATTTACATTGAGCTGGTGAGTGATGACGGCGGGTGGGATTCCATAAAAATCCATCATGCTCCATGCAAACACTTCCTCATTTTCAGCCAAAAATCGTGTTAAACATATATAACTCACCACACCTTAAACATATATAACTCACCCAGGAAGCGTACAACACAAATAAAATAAAAGCCGATTACATACAATACTATGATTGCGAATTAGAACCGCCTACTTACAAAAGCGCCTCATATGGGGCGAAGCGGTCAACCTAAACAATATGCGTCGATTACATGCCGAGAATCAAAGTCATATTAAATAGAATAATCCAATTACATGCCGATAATAAACCCTAAGTAACACAAGAAAACCTACGAAACTTTCGAACTTGGGGGGCTCAACCATCGGCAACTTCCACCGCCTCCTCCTCACCTTCTAACACCTCCGGATCAAGGAGTCTAATGTCCTCCTCAACAATTCGGCCCTTCTCGCAAAGGGTCCAACGAAGGACTCGACGGCACCTTCGAACTGCATCATCATAAATAGGAGCGGCCCTGTCGGTTAAGATTGTCTCGAACTCCTCCGATTCCTGGAACGTCGCGACCGCCTCCTCTTGAGTCTTAGAAATAAAAGCAACACCGGAGGCTGAGGCCAAAAATTTCTTCCCACTGGAGACCTCTCGCTCAAATCGACGCTCTCAAGAGGCAATATTCCCCAAAACCTCATCCCTCTCCTCCTTAAGTCGGGAAAAGTCGCCCTCCCGCTGCTCCAAAGCAGCCTCCAAACGCCTCATTTTCTGCCAACCGTGCGGCTCGTCGATTTGCTGCAGTTGTTATCACAACCAGAGCCTACGAAAATAAAATAAACTAATCAAAACTAACAGAATCACACAATCACACAAAGCAGTTGGGTAAAAAGCACAATACAAACCCGAGCCATATTCTCAGCTAGCAGCTCGTCCATCTGCTCCTCCGAGAAGTCCGCCACCTGACTTAAGTCTTCTTCACTCATGACGCCTCGGGTGCGGCTCTAGTATAACGAAGGGCCTCCCGCTTGGCTCACCTCCACCTCACGAGCGTCGCCGTTCGCCACGGAAACGGCGCCTCTCTGCCTCTTAGGAGGAGGGGAAGGACCGACCAGGGGAGTGGGGAGTGAACTAGAGTGGCCGCTCCTAATAGAGACGCCACGAGGTGCGACAGACACAGAGCTCCCCACCTGCGGTAGTGCCAACTCTTGATCGCGTCTCTTCTGCTCCCTAACCGCCGCCTTTTGGGTACGCACGGCGTTGATCTCAAGCTTCTTACGTGAAACACAATAAATTTAGCACAAGGAAATACAAAACCAAGTTCATGAAAAGACAAAAATGCATGAAGAAATGTGGTGGAGGAACTTAAACGCCATATGAAAATTACAAGGAAATACTAGAAGGAGAATAGTGAGCGATGTCCACCATGCGGCTAAACAACCCCGCTGCCATAAACCCCTGACGCAATTTCCCAAACTCCTTACAGTGAGTAATCTTGATATGGGAGCTGCTCCACTCCGAGGCCAAACCCCAACCATCATCTCTAACGTAAAATTTTTTATCTTTCCAAGGACCATTAGAGGAAACAAACCCGGCCAAAAACCTACAAGCTTTCTGTGGAGTGAAGTAAAAATACCCCCCATCATCAGAAGAAACAGACACTTCCGCCACGCGGCGGACGGTCCATAAAGCGTGAAAGCTTTCTAGAACGGAAGCCCCAACTCTAAAAGACGACGTCGCCAACCCTCAAAACACATAAACAAATTCGGCGTCAGTTGGCTAACACAAATGCCATAACTCCGAATCATCTTGACAAGTAAAGGATGAGGAGGAATTGAAAATCCATTATCAAAATAAGATGTATAAACAGTGAAACACCCAACTGGAGGATCCCTGATCCTTCGACCTTGAGAGGGAAGAATAAACTTATGTGCAGAGGGTACCCTATAAGTCACGCGAATGCCGGCGAGCTGCTCCCTAGTTAAAACGCTATCGCAAGTACCAATATCCACCGTGCGACAACGCGAAATGCGATGACCAAGAACGCCCGAACGCCCATCTCTATCAACCCCCAATGCCACAACTACACTCGGCCGTGCAGACACCTCGGTAACTTCGGCCTCCTCACTTTCGCTCTCAACCTCCTCCCCCTCACTCTCAGTCTCCTCTTCCTCACTGGCGGCCCCATCGTCGCTCTCACATCGCTCGGAGTTAGCCTCCCCATCTTCCCCGTTTGATGCTAAATCATCAAATTGTTCGGTACGTCTAGACCCCGTCGAATTCAACTCAAAGTCAGACAAATCATCTAAATTCTCACCTGAGTCAAAAGAAGGACACTTAGGCAAGCTCATAATCGCGGCAATATGATCAGGGGAATAACCTTCTAGATACGGCGGAAGATCATCCCAAACTTTCTCAGCAGGTAGAAAAAAGTCCGTAAATTCTCCTCTACTGGACCCCGCTAACGAACCGCCAACAGCGCTACCGCGAGACGGATGAACGGGCGCGCCCCCCCAGCTCGAGGTGCCGCCTTGGGCCAGGGAAGGGGCATCGCCCCCCCAACTCGAGGCGCGAAGCTGGGCTGGAGGAGGGGCGCCACCGCCCCAGCCCGAGGCAGAAAGGGAGGGCACCCCCCGCCACCCCGAAGTGGCACCTCGCGCCTCCACCCACCTTCGCCGCACTCTCCCCTCCGTCAGAAATGCGTTGTCCGTCGGTCACTCTCACAATCACCCTCTCCAACCCACATTTTTAACTAAAGTAAAACACAAAACAAGTGCACCAAATGAAAAGAGAAGCAAAAATTTAACTAAGAAAGTTACCTTTGCTAGCCATGTGGAGAGGTTTGGAAATAGAGATGCTCAATGGAATGAAGGCAAATGCAAGGGAAAAAATATAAAAATGTAGATGGTAGACAATTAATAGCCCCCAACCACCCACCCACTCCCATTTATTATTTGTAGTTAGTCTTCTTTAGTGTTCACTCTCGGACAAAATATTATACCAGAAAGCGCATATCCCATCCGAGAGTGGGGGGCTATATGATGTACATTAGTAAAAAAATATTAAATTGTAAGGATAAAAAAGTAATTTCATATGTATGTGGCACACCTTAAACATATATAACTCACCACACCATATAATTTCCAACACCCCTATAAATACCAAAATATTAATTTTTTATGAAGTTTACTATTCATTGAGTGAGACCCATTTTTCTTGAAAACAGCATCCTTTTCGGAAATTGCATTTCACTTGGTGTGCAATTGCGTCGTGCTAAAATTCCGATTTTATACTTTAGCAAAAAAAAACCTCGACCACATCACACGACTTTTGGAAAAAAAAAAAAAAAAACAACATCTGGAACAAATTCCGGATATGATAGATTTTTTTTTTTAAAATGACATCCTAGATTTGGCAGAAAATAATTTTTTTTTTAAAATAATAACCATGTATATGCGTCTAGACGATGTGATAGATGCATGCTTTTCTTTTTCTGTGTTAGAACCAGGATTTGGAACTCAGTTTTGACACGAAAACTTAAAAGAACAAAAAAAAAAATTGTGACATGCAAAGTTGTTGCATGCATGCAGTAAAATTGGTGTTTCAAACACAGATTTATTGGCTTTTGAAACACAAGGTTCCTTCTATAAAATTTGGGCATTCGGCAGACAGAAGAAGGACCACAAGCAACTGATAAAAATTAGTGCGAAATATCATTATAAAGTTGTGAGGAAAAGGATTTTTGCAGTTGAAAAAAAATTGTTATTGAGAATAGAATTATGGATAATTTTGGTTCACGTGATAGTAGTGTATTATATGGGCAATCAATTCATCGATATGAAGATGTGCCCGTAGGTCAGGACACAATCTTAAATGTATGGCGTGGTGATATTTTTTTTTTTTTCGGGTTCTTTAACTTGTTCCACGCCATAGTCGTGTTGTAAAACATAGGTTTCTTAGGGGTTATCCAATATGGTCATATTAAAATTGACCAATATCCTATTACTGTTTTAGTGGAAAGATGGAGACTCGGAACCCATACTTTTCATTTTCCGATTTGTGAATAGACAGTGACACTTCAAGACACATAGCCATCATTTGGGCTCTTCTAATTGAAGGCAATCTTATTACTAGAGCAGATACAAACTAGATTACTTAACAGTGATAAGATTATTGCCATCAATTTATGGGGTTCCAACTGGACGAGAGGACTTTTACAGATTCCCGAATAAGGCTCCCTGTCTTGCATGATTAGTTGGTAGGTAATACGTGTGATTGTGACAGCTCTTTCGAGGAAGTATTGCAGGAGACACGAGTATGTGCTTTGTACATTCTTGATGAAATATTATGTCCTGATGCTACGGACAATACTGAGTCGTTATTGTGACATATGCAGGGTGTCATCAAAGGTGGTGTATCTAATTGGGGTGTAGCGGTGTTGGCATATTTGTACAGAGAGTTGTATACAACATCGCAGCGACATAAAGTGAATATAGGTGGGGCCATGCAACTGTTACAAATTTGGGCATGGTCTCGTATTATAACCATAGCGCCGATTCCTCAACAAACAACATAGAGTTGTAGGTCCATAATAATTGACGAAGAAAACATCCTCTAGCATCCACCATATGCTGCATGGTATGCTTAGTTCATTTATAATTATAATAGTAAAATAAAGCTAAAATTATTTAATTAAATTTGTTGTTGCTACCTATGTTTTTTTAAGTGGTCATATTATATATCCTAGACATATGCAACTTATAATGCTGTCAATTTTTTTTTTTTTTAAATTCATGTCAGACCCGAGATTTCAAATCCCGGCTCTGCTAAAATTTCAACACTTTTAAAATCGCACCTTTTCCATAACTTTTCTTTTTTCTTGCATTTAAAAAATAATTTTCCCCATGATTTGTATGTAGGAATGAGAGTAAGTGGAAATGGAATTAAGAATATAAATGAATTACAATTGAATAACATTCCTATGGTTGGTATACACTATTAATCAATTAAAGGGTAAATTACAACTACCTTTCTTAAGGTTTGGCATAATTATGAATATCCTCTCATTGTTCAAAAAATTACAAATAGTCCCTCAAATGAAAAATAATTATGCAGCTTCTAGATGTTGAAGTGAACATTACTAGTTTACCCTTCTTGATTTTTTTAAAGAATTAAAAAATATTTAAAAAATATAAAAAATGAGGGTGGGTAAAAGAAATAATATGGAAAGAATATTCGTACATAAAAATATTTTAAAAAATTATAAAATATAATAAAATTATAATTTATAATTCGAAAGAGCATTTTAATAAGTTTATCATAAAAATTGGATAAAAAAACCTAATAGAATGTGCTCATTGTTGGATAGCTGCTAAAATCAGGAGGTATTTGTAATTTTTCAAATAGCGAGGAGGTATTTGTGATTATGTTAAATCTTAGAGAGAGGTGATTGTAATTTACCTTAAATTAAAATGTAATAGAATTGTCATTTTTTAGTTGATTCTATTCCCATAATCGAAAATTAGAAATTAATGATTAGTAATCGAGTGAAATTACGTTCATGAAAAAATTTTCTTTAGTAACTTTTTTTAAAAAAAAGTACTTATTCATATTTTATTGAATATGTTAAATTCAATTGTATAATAGTAATCCTGTAAAATAATACTTATGGACCAAAAATGCCAACCCCTAAGTCACAAGATTAAATATAATTTAATTGGATTAAGTACAAGTCACATACAATTTTTTTATCAATTTGAAAATAGGACTGAAAGTATCAAAATTTTAAGGTTACAATACTAAATTGTGAAAATTAATTTGTACATGACCAAAAACCAATTAGCCAAATTGAAAAAGGACCAAAAATCATTCCAGACCAAAATTATATTTTTCGATTACATTTATCCTCTTATAAGTATAAAAATATTACTAGAGTATCTTTTTATTAATAAACTATATGAAATTTTTAACAAGGGCAAAATTGTAAGTTTATGATTTTTTATTTATGATAGTATTTTTCGTGCAAACCGCAATAAAAGAAAGTTAATTATAAATGAAGAATTTTCGAACAAAATACAAATATAATTTAAATAAATAATATAGAAGAAAGTATAATTTTATATTTTAAAAAAGATCTACCTATAATTAACCCTTCATTCAATTACGATATTTGTATAGCTCCTAATAATTTTTATTTATTAAGTTTTTCTTGGCTCCTAATAATTTTGTGACTAAACTAATATAGCGGAGGTGTAGCAAAACCAGGCCTTTTGACTATTTAATTCCTGCGAATTTTTTCAGGGGTTGTGTTTGATGCACTATCATTCTTAATGAAATGGTTCCCTTTTTCATAAAATATCAACCCTAAGTAGCTAATTATCATTTATTTTTTCTTAGGAAGAATTAGATGGATTGACAGGGTTAAGTTTATTATGATTATTATGCTTAAACCAAGTCATTTAATCATAAAAATATTTTCAACAAAAAAGTAAACGGTAAATCACTTGTTCTCAGTACGCAGTTGAATAATGTGATTAATTAAAAGATGACATATATATATATATATATAAATATTTATTAGAAATATAATTGTGTGATTATTTAGACGGAAAGGTTCATAGGATTAAACATACAAATCAAATTTGAGAGTTCATTGCTTTTGTCCAGTCGATGACTCTCTCCATCTGGAATCAAGGCCCGCCATTTGCGGAGAGAAATAGCTACAATTTTGAGGAAAACAGTTATATTTAATAACTATGATATATCAATCCTTTGTCATTATATACTAATGCACAGGCCTACCAAAAGTTTATGTAATATAGCCTTCTTATTTGACTTTGACCATGAAACAAGGCTTATGCCTTATGGTGAACGAATGAACCTGAACGCGGTGACCCAAATTTCGATAAACTAGGTCAAAGTCCTATTGATCAAATGGGCAAGGCTATCAATGAGTTGTATTATTGTGGCTGGTTGATGGTTGATTTTCAAGTGTTCGTAACGTGCACAATAATATTTTACCATCTCATGGGCGTTCTGGAGCATATTGGATCAGAAGAAACCTTGCCTCAAAATTTCTTGTTAAGATTTTTCATTCGAGGTGGTTTCAACAAATCCCTTCGTGTGTTTCCCATAAGATGTAGCTCCCCTCGGGAGTCACGCATTTCAGAATAGGCTGCGACAAACCATGCTTGTATAGTTCCTTGTCGATCATCACGAAACGGGCTGCCCATACTCTCAGGGCCCTTGCTCCCTTCGGATTTTCGGATATGGCCCCGTCAGTAAGAAATTTTATGATATCTTCTTTCCAGCTTGGAGGCGTTGATTTGTTCATATAATTTCCATCTGTTCTCCACTGTAGTACTATCTGATAAGAGGAAGGTTATTCTCCTATCCCCGCCATAAAACTTGCTAATTTAGCTTGTTGATCAACCCCAGCATTATCTGTTCTTGATATTTGTATGAGAGATGACTCTTCAAATTTCTCAAGTAGATCTTCCACACTCAGGAGGTACTTAGCCATTTTTTCCCTTCATGCCTCATGTGAGCTTTGGATTTGATTGATCACCCATTGCGAATCACTATAAGTGACTATCTTTTACGCTCCAGTGACTAGAGCTAATTCTCCTCTAGTTAAGAAAACCTCATGTTCCGCCTCATTATTTGACGTGGAGAACTCCAATTTTATGGTGTACTTTTAATTGTCTCCTTGGCAGCTTTCCAACACTATTCCTGCTCCGCTGACCAGCGATGTAGACGATCTATCAACATATAGACTCCAAGTAGGCCTAGTAATGCTCGCCTCATCGTACGCCAATTCAATAATGAAATCAGCTAGCAGTTACGCCTTAATGGTAGGTCTGGGCAGATTCAAAGCCAAATTAGCTTAACTCCACCGCCCATTTGACCATTCTTTCGGGTAGCTCGGGATTAGATAAGACTTGCTTCAAGGATGATTTGTCAAGACGATTACTCGGAGCGACTGAAAGTAAGGCCTCAATTTTCTTACTGCGAGTACTAAGGAGAGGGTTAATTTTTCAATTTGGGAATACCTGGTTTCCTCTCTTGCTAACATAATACAACATGTGGTGCTCCTTACCCTCCTGTTGCACTAGGAACAAACTAACGCCACTTTTTGAAACGACCAAGTAGAGGTAGAGGATTTCTCTCGTCTTGGGTTTCTTCAACAACAATGACAAGACTAAATATTTTTTAACTCATCGAACGCCTCACGGCCGGCTTTGAGACTAGTCAATTTAGAGCTGTCAATCTACCTGCGAGCTTTTGTACCTCTTTGATTGGCTTGGTCGGTGCCATGTCCATGATAACCTCTATTCCTCTCTCTGAGATCATGTATCCTAGGAACTTTCCCCCTCGTATCCAGAAGGTGCACTTAGCAGGATTTAGTTTCATGCCAAAGGATTTTCAGTATATGGAAACACTCTTGCAAATCCTTGATGTGGTCTTGTTCCTTTACACTCTAACTAACATGTTATCTATGTATACCTCCATGTTCCGGCCGATTTGGTCTCGAAACATATGATAGACAAGCCTTTGGTATGTTGTCCCTGCGTTTTTTAGGTCAAATGATGTAAACTTGTAGCAGAAGACCCTTTGATCCATAACTAAAGTAGCTTTCTCTTGGTCTTTAGATGCTAACGGTATTTGATTATAGCCTTGGTATGCGTCTAAGAACTCAACATCTCACATCTGGGAGTTGAGTCAACTAACGTGTCAATTCCTAGGGAGGAAAAGGATCTTTTGAGCATGTCTTGTTCAAGTCCGTGAAGTTGATGCATAAGCGTTGTTTTCCATTTGACTTTGGGACGAACACCACATTAGCCAACCATTCTAAGTGTTTTATGGGCTGTATGTATTTGTCTTTGAGCAGTTTTTCTACCTCTTTGTTATCGCCTGGCTTTTTTATACTCCAAACATCCTTTATTTTGTTTCATGGGTTCTGTGTCGAGATTCACATTGAGGTTGTGAGTAATAACATTAGGTGAAATCCCATGGAGGTCTGTCATGCTCCATGCGAACACTTCTTTATTTCCCGTCAGAAATCGTATCAAGTACTCTTTGGTAGATGGGCTCATAGTTGTGCCTATTTCATTAAAAAGTCACCTTCTTCTTCATGAGTGAGATTAGTTACTTTCAATTCTTCAATGACTTCAACTTTTCTCTCTCCAACTTTCCCAAGAGACCCTCAGGGACGTCCCTTGCATCGTGCTCGAAGTAGACCATCCTCATATTTTCTTTCTCAACAGATGCACTCCCCCTAGCTTTTATCTTGATCCTTTTAAGGTGTTTGCAGAGAATTTTGTCACCATAAGTTCATCTCCTATAGCTTCTGCCACACCTTTGGAAGTGGTGAGTTTAAGTTTAATGGGGAGAGTGGATGCTATGGCTCGGAAGATGTTTAAACTCGGTCTCCCCAAGACAATGTTGTAGGCGAATGGAGCCTTGATCACGAGAAACTTAACCATTTTTGTAGACCTCTTCGAGTATGAGCCGAGTGACAATGTAATATCACTTCCCTCAATAGCACGATTATCTCACCGCTAAAGCCCGTGAGCCTGGGTGTTGACTTTCCGTAGCTGAGCATTGTCTATTCCTAATTGGACGTATACATCATAAACCAGATATTAGAAAGTGTGGCTGAGATGACCAAGGCATCATTATTTTGATTTCTCATCGAGTCCATGTTTCGTGAGCTAAACGAAATTTCCTCTAACTTATCTGAGCTAACATTATGGACTTGCATAGGGGTTTGCTAGTGTTTTCCCCTAGCAACTCGAGCTAGCAGTTTTCTCGCGTTGGCCGAGTCTCCCCCTACTAGGCCTCTTGAAACCACAGTGATAACGCCTACTGTGGGGAGGTTGTCCTCATTTGGAGTTTGAGCAGGAGTCGAGTCGTGAGGTTGGTGACTCGGTCCTTATCCGAATCTTTGCCCTTGGGGATGCTGATTTACATATTTCTTCAAGTATCCACGTTGAATCAACTTTTCTATATCATTCTTCAGGTGATGGCATTCGCTCAGATGGCTAGAGCTAATTCTCCTCCTGCTAAGAATACCTCATATTTCGCCTCGTTTTATGATGCGGGGAACTCCAATTTTATAGCGTTCTCTAGCTTGTCTCCTTGGGGGCTTTCCAAAACTATTCCTGCCCCGCTGCCCATTGATGTAGACGATCCGTCAACATACAGGCTCCAAGTAGGCATGGAAATGCTCAACTCATCATACACCTCGACAATGAAATCCGCTAGCACCTGCGCCTTAATGGTTGACCCTCTGTCGTGGTGAAAATGGAAATACTTGTCGGATTTGAGCATCTTAGGATTATACTTTATCTTCCTCGGTCATTGGTTGATCAATCCTTGTTGGTCCGCCACGACTAGTATTTCACCTCTAGATGCATTCAGGGGGGTTTAGTGCGTGAACCGAGCCAAAGGTAAGTGTTTGCATTCTTCCTTTTTCTTTCGCTCTTTCTCTTCCTCTTTACCCTTCCTCTTGGCGCTAAAGGAAGGGTTTTATGCATTGGACTCCTAAATCCTAATATACTTTTATGATCGCATGAGTAAGTTTTCTGGAGTGCTAGGAGATTTGCTGGCTATAGACTCATTGAATCTCCTAGAGTAGCAAGTTTTGTTGAATGATGTTGGCTAACAACTCATGGTTGTTATGGGACACCTCATGTACAACCTCCACAAATCTTTGCATGTAGTCTCTTAGCAGCTCATTTTCCTTCTGGTGTATGGTCAATAGAAATGCGGTCGTTTTTTAACTTTCTTGTTCATGGAGAAATGATGTAAAAAATATTGCTTCAACTGCTTAAGGCTGGAGATAGTTCCAATAGTCAATTGGTTGAACCGCCCCAGAACGCTTTTGGAAAGCGTAGTGCGAAATACCTTGAAATAAGCATCGGCGTCATCACTGAAGTCATACCAATCGATCTTAGCATAGAATTTGTCTAAGTGCTCTTGTGACCTCCTGTTCCATCATACTCCAAAAGATTCGATACTTTAGCGCCTGCAGGAAGTGCTTCGGCTAAGATTGCGAGGGAGAAAGAGCTACGTCTAGGAGGAGCTACAACCAACGATAGATAATGATCCTCAGCTCCCCTTGATGGTGGTGGAGATGAGGGTTTCCACTATTAGGGGGTGTTTGCTCTTGAGTTTGAGCGACCTCAGGTTGGGAGACTCAGATGTTCACCTCTTTCTGCATCTGTTGGAGAATAATTCTCGACTTTGGCAAGGGGAAGAGGACGGATTTGTGGGGTGATGTGTTGCACTTGTTTAGCCGCTCGCATGGATGCATGATAGATCAAGGCTATTAAAGCTTGTGTTAGCTATATCGTTTTTCTTGAGGTGGAACAATTGGGATAGGGCTTCCTTCATGAGGGAAGGTTGGAGCTTGTTCATGAGGTGGGGGGATTTCTCCATTAGGTGGGAGTTGTTCATGAGGTAGGGGGCCTATCCCACGGGATGGTGACTGTTCACGGGGTTAGTCTTATTGTCTCGCTCCATTCACTTTTGTTTCACAGGAAGCGTCCACCCATGAACATCACGAGCTCGGGACCTGATTTGTATATTTAATATTGGGGTATTTTTTTCTCACTGATGATGTGGAAGTGGTTTTGAATAATGGATTGAACGAAAAAAATTACCTCAACACAATAATCAACCAAATCTTGTTTTTGCTTAGTGAGAGTTGTGTGTATGATATGTCTTTTCAATGAATAGTCGTCTACATTAAAAAATAATATTTCAAGTATTTATAGTAAAATAGAAAATTTCATAGTGTTGTAGGATGTAGGTACTTATGGTGTATGTTGGGTGTGAATATTACAAATGTACCCTTAATAATAATTTATTATTAGTAACATATCCATCACACATAAAAATAACATATACATAAGATATTGAATCATCAGTATTAACCTTAGACACTGTTATTGGCCTAAGGCCAATCTCTTCCTGATCCCGGTAGGTACAGACAATTGATGGGTGTCTACTCTAATTGAGTTTTACTCGTCCAGACATTAAGCGTGTTGTTTAGCACTTAAGTCATTTTGTCACATGTCTTTCCAGTCAACACTAGTTCATTGCCTTGCTCATAGCTTGGTATTTAATGGGGTGTTAACGGGGGGTGCTCTACTCTTGTGCTTCTCCTTTGACACTTAAGGCATATAAGTAATGTTGATTGGGCATTATGCATTGACACATGCCATTCTATTATTTGTTTTTCTCTTCCTTGGATGATCACTTATTTCTTGGAAACAATGAATGGTTTCTCAATCATCCGTGGAGGCGGAGTAGAGGAGTTAGCTTCAACAGTGAGTGAGTTACATTGGATTTCATATGTATCCTGTGATCTCCAGATTCTAGTTACCCTTTCCAATTCCCTTATGGCATGGTAATCAAGCTACTGTTCACATTACGACTAGCCCTGTCATCCACGAGCTCACTAAACACCTTGAAATTGACTGTCGTTTTGTCCATCATCACTACAAGAATGGGTTCATCAATCACATTAGTCTCCACTAAGTTTTGGCTCGCAGAATTGTTGAAGAAGTTTCATGGCTTGCCTCGTTTTACTTTCTTGTACTTCCAAGGTGGGCATGTTCAATTCATCCCACGGTCTAATTTGACTAGGGGTATAAGCCATCATCGTGCAGCTACCAGCTTGCTCATTATCTTCATCAATTCCAACATTCATTCAAATATTGTGTTTTATTTAATTTATATAAGGTGTTTTGCTAAACATGGTTCTTTTTTTAGTTAGCTAGGTCGTTAGTATTTTACTAGTCTGACGTGTCTGTGAAGACTGAATAAACAAGGTATATCTAGAGAAGGCACCAGCCATGGGAAATATTTTTTGTTATTATCTGAAAAAGCTTGTCCTACCCAATACTGAAGGTAACGTTAAATAGATACCTCAAAGCATGAGCTTTTAGCCAAGGAATCTGAAATTAACAACCTAACAAATTTTGTGCTAGTTGTACTATACACGTTTAAAAGAAGAGTAAAGAAGTGTTACACTACTCAAACAAGTGCCAAACAAAAACAAAAAGTTCTAGAAACCAAAAAATGTTAGTGCTACCTACAAAGAAAAAGAAATGGGTTGACAAGAATGCGCTTCTTTTGTATTCAGCTGGAAGCCCACTTTCTCAAACAATCTTTACACCCCCCCTCTCAAGTTGGCGTTGGGTGAATAAGCCCTACTTGGACAACATATATAGGAAACGCCGGACGAGAAGGATTTTAGTAAAGATCTAGAAGTTGGATCTTGCTGCAGACGTAAGAAGGTGAGATAAAACCATCTTTATACTTGTTCCTTACCACATGGCAGTCGATATCCATATGTTTAATTAGTTCGTGAAACACTAGGTTAGCTGTAATGTGTATGGGAACCTGATTATTACACCAAAAAAGGATAGGTCTAGGTGTTGTGATGCCAAAATCCTTTAGCAAAAAAGACAATCACTGGAGTTCACGAACTGTAGAGGCCATGGCATTATATTCTACTTCTACTGAAGTACGAGAAGATGTTTTGTTTCTTTGTCTTCCAAGAGACCAAAGTCGAACCAAGAAACAGTAACTGATCACTTTGTGTCAATATAGGAGGCATAATCTGCGTTTTTGTAAGCTACCAGCTGGAAGGAATTAGATTAAGGAAAGAAAAATCTTGTATGAGGAGACCTCTTAAGATATCTTACCACATGCAGAGCTGCATTCAAAGGTTGATCAGTAGGGAGTTGGAAGAATTGGCTAAACTATTGTACCGTATAAGAAATGTTGGGGTCTGGCGAATCTTAAGTATAATAAGCGTCCATCCAGCTTTCTGTATCGGGACGGTTCTGGGAGAAGAATCCCTTTATCAGCACTGAATTTTAATCCTTGAGGTAAAGGAGTTAGAGCTCATTTACCATCACCTGTGCTAGTGTCTATAATGATATCTTCAATATACGTGTGTTGCATAATAGAAATTCCATCTTGAGACCTAGAAATCTCTAGGCCTAAAAAATATTTAGAATATCCAACAAATCATCCAAGTACCTCTTAATATCAGCAATAGAAGCCTCTGAAGGTCTTGTGATTAATATCTCGTCCACATATACAAGCACAACAAAGCTCAATTTCTGCATGTTAAGAACTAAACAATTGTTGTGAGCTGATCGTATAAAACCATAGGCTATAACATTTGAAGTAAACTCATAATTCCACTTCCTTGATGCCAGTTTTGCAGATATAATGACTTCTTAAGCTTGAAAACCATTCTATAATCCACTATATCGCCTTCCGGAGGCTTCATGTAAACTTCCTCCTCTAAATGCCCATTAAAAATGTATTATATATATATCAAGTGGATAGATAGGCCAAAAATAAGCTGATGTAATAGCAAGAAAAACTCTTATAGCAACAGTTTTGGCCATCGATAAGAAACTGTCTGTGTAGTCAATAACTTCTAATTGGTTGTAACCCTTAGCTACAAGTCTTGCCTTGTACCTATGCACACTACCATATGCTGCAACATTTGAAGTAACTCATAATTCCACTTTCTTGATGCCTGTTTCGCCGATATAATGTCTTCTTAAGCTTGAAAACCATTCTAGAATCCACTATATCGCTTTTCGGATGCTTCATGTAAACTTCCTCCTCTAAATACCCATTAAAAAGGTATTATATATATATATATATCAAGTTCATAGATAGGCCAAGAATAAGCTGATGTAATAGCAAGAAAAACTCTTATAGCGACAGTTTTGGCCATCTTTCAAAAACTGTCTGTGTAGTCAATAACTTCTATTTGGTTGTAACCCTTAGCCACAAGTCTTGCCTTCTACCTATTCACACTACCATCAGTATTAAGTTTCAATTTAAATACCCATTTTGAACCTATAGCTCTCTTCCCAGCTGGTAGATGTATTATATCCCATGTTTTGTTCTTCTCAAGTGCTTCAATCTCCTCTTGCATAGCATGATGGCATTCCACACATTTTTGGGCTTGGAAAAATATTTAGGTTCCTGAAAGGTAGATAATTGGGCCATAATGCAAATCAAATCACCTAACCAAGCACGTTTTTATCTAGTTTTGCTAGATTTTTTGAGAGGGATAGATGTGTGGAATGATATAGTGGGTGCAATACTAGGTGCGTTTGAAGTTCTAGGTTCAAGGGCATTACTATAGTCAGGTATACCAGAATTGAAAATAAAGGAACATCAGGTAGTGAAGTTTGTTCCAAAGTGGATGAAGGAGTAAACGAAAAGGTGACTTATGGAGTGTGACATCTCTTTATGTTAAAACTATATGAGAGGTGAGATCATATAATTTGGACCCCTTTGTACCATTTCCAAAACCAAGGAAAATACATCTAAGTGCTCTTTTTTGAAATTCATCTTTGTGAGGTTTTGTGTTTGTAGCAAAGCATAGGCAACCAAAATCCTACTAGACTCGTATGAAGAAGGTTTATTGTAAAGAAGCTCATAAAGAGTTTTCCAGTTGATGACTAAGGAAGAAAGTCTATTTCTAAGATAAGTGAAAGTGAGTATTGCTTCCCCCAAGAATTTTTTAGGTAAGTGGGACTGAAACTTTAAAACCCTTACAATTTAGGGTCCCCATATATCAATGTAAAGTAATTCAAAAAAGAAAAAAAAAACTAGAGGTGGTACTATGTGTGAGAGGATGTTTATGTTGTTAGCAAGTGGACATATGTGACACACATTATTATTTTGTGGTGCAACATGGTTCAAGTTAAGTATATGATTGAGAACTTTATGGGATGGGTGTAAGTGTTTTATGCCAAAGCATTACATCAACATGAACAACCTGAGACACTAGACTAAAAGGTTTAAATAAAAATTGAGCAATAAACAGATGATTGAATGAGTTGTTTTCCAAGACATAAAGTTTGCCTATCTGCCTTGCTACTCCACAACTTCATTAGTCATTTGGTTCTATATAATGCAATGGATTGGAATTAAACTTTATATTAGATGACGCACACAACCTACTAACATATAAGAGATTGGATTCGAAAGAGGCCACATAAAGCATATTTGTAAGGATCAACCTGCGATGTAATTGGACTTTATCAGATTGTGTGATATGAGTGAATGAACCATCAGGCAGGTATATCAAGGATATGTTTGTGGATGGTTTTAGAGTATGGAAAAAGATTGTGCGTGCATATGACTCACTGCCCCAATATCTAAAATCCAGGAATGCACATTCATATTCTCAAAACCAGAAAATGAAATATTCGTACATGCCTACTCATTAGTTTGAGCATAATTCACTTGATTGGGATTTGCAGACGCTTTGCTCTTCCTAAGCCTCATTACTTTAATAACTTCCTCAAAAATAGATGTAGCTTCATCCATTTTAGCATCTCTGTGAGCCTCTTTATCCCCATTGGTTTGTGCAAAAAATGTCCTGCCTTACATTCTTCTTCTTTTGTTCAGTAAGTTCTTTCTACCAATCAAGTAAACCATGTAGTTTGAAACATGTAGATTTATCATTTCTTAGCCCATCACAATGTTACCAACTATTCCCCTTTTCTTAGAGATCCCTCTATTCCGGTTATCATTCTTTTCTCAAATCCTTTTGTAAATAATGTCATGCCCTCCTGCACTTCACACAAACCTATATTTATATGTCTCTATTTTTCCACATGGAGTATCATCGAATAAGTTTAATCTACACTCGGCAAAGGTTTCATCCAAAGAATTTGATTTCTCACGTGATCATACATATCATTCAAACCCATCAAAAATAGCATTAAATGGTTTGGGTTGTTTTTCAGCAATAGCTCTCGTAGACCACATGTACAATCAGGCAATGGTATTAGCTGAACTAATTCATTCTGCAACATTTTGAGTTTGTAAAATATTCAACCACAAATAAATTCTCTTGAGAATTAGATGCTATTTCCCTTTGCAATTGGTATAAAAGTGGTCTGTTACACTCTCCAAATCGTTCTTCCAATTCCACTCACAATTCTCTAGTAGATTTCGCATAAAGGAAAGCATTAGTAATAGTTTTAGCAGTTGAATTCGGTAACCAAGAAGTTACCATATAATCCACGTGAATCCATTGTCCTTAATGTTTCGAATCTACGACTGGTTTCTTACATTCAACAATGACAAATCCTAATTTCAGATTCACCCCAGAGCATTTAATTGCTCAACTCCAAGCCAAGAAGTTTCTTGCATTCAGAGGAGGGTTAACCAGGATCATACCTGGATGGTCAAAACTCTAGAGTTGCATGAAGTGATTTCCATCCTTAGCCATCATTCCTTCTGAGCTTGTTCTAACCAAATCCATCTTGTAGGCTGCCATTACGATCGAGGTTAAAAAGTATATATATATATATATGATCGAAAGCTGGTACACAGAGACCTTTACATGAAGGCTGTGATACCATGTGAAGATTGAATAAACAAGATGTATCTAGAGAAGGCGCCAACCATGGAAAAGATTTTCTATTAGTATCTGCAAAAACTTGTCCTTTCCACTGCTAATGGTAGCGTTAAATAGATGCCTCCAATCATGAGACTATTAGCCAAGGAATCTAAAAATAACAATATAACAAATCTTGTGCTAGTTGTACTAGTACACGTGTAAAAGAAGAGTAAGAAGTGTTACTCTACTCAAAGAAGTGCTAAAGGAAACCGAAAAGTTTTAGGTGATACTTTAGTGTTCTTTAACTTTAATTTTGTTTTGTTTTTTAATTTGGTCTCTCCGATCATTTTTTAACAAAATGTGGCCAGATTTTGGGGGTAAAATGGTCAATTTAAATTTAATTTTCTCATTTTAGTCGCTTAAGCTTGTAAAATTGTCAAATTAGTAAAACAACTTTTTTATATTTTTGTATATTGAATATGATGTAATTATCTTATGTGAATATTAATGAAAACTTTGCACTCTTATGAACATAATAATAAATAAGCTTAAGTTAAAATTAATAGTCTCTTTCAGTTTTTATTTTCATAAGTTGCAAAATAAAAAAAATATGTGACTAAATTATGTAAAATTTATATAATCTAAAAATATAATAAAGAGATTAACAATGAAAAATCTAAAAATATAATAAAAAGGTTAACAATGAATAATCTAAAAATATAATAAAAAAATTTAGTCATAAATTTTTATTGATGAACTGTTTGATTTTCTTTGTTGTAAATGTATGGCTGAAATTTTGTAGATTACAATCAAAGATTCTTAGATTATCCGTATTTTATATAATAAGCAGTTTTTGATTACAATCAAAGATTCTTAGATTATCCGTATTTTATATAATAATAAGTTTTTCTCAAAATATATATATATATATATATGTATATAATAAACATTACTGATTTAAATAAAAATGAATAACTAGGTTTTATTAAATTCTAATTAAAGGTCTAGATTCATTATCACTTAACCTCTCAAGACCTACAGAATTAAGCATAGGAGGACTCTCCCAAAATAGTTCTAATAATGATGTGTTTCGTAGGCTTGCAATGAAATAACCCAAACTTATTTCACTCTTTTGGGATAGCAAATCACTAAATCTCACATTAAAAAACCTTGTTCGAATTTTTCGCACAACACAATCATATATATATGCTCCCAATCCCAAAGGGATATATATATATATGTTAGATTCCTGTGGAAGCAAAAACAAAGCGTTGTTAGGAAAAAGGTTGAAATTGTCTGACTTCACTTGACTATCTCTGACCTGGAAGAATTCTTGCACGCGAATTTCAGCGACAGACTGCTGGTGACCACGTGTGGGGCGGCCCCCTCCATGGGCTGAACTCATGCTCTTCCTTTCAGGAAAATTTGTGTGGAGTCTGAGCTACCCCACGTCAAAACCCTTCTCCCTTTTCACTCCTCCTGCCCTACAGACCATATATTCCATTGATCGACAAGCATACAGATACGATTCTGAAAAGTAACACCATTGGCAAAAGGGCTGAGAAGAATTTTACTTCTTGAAGCTATAAATAGGAGGAATGATTTGCTGTCCAACCCTCGTCGAATTCGAGCCATAGATCTTCAATATTTCCTTTTGCCGCAATTTTCTTTCAAGATATGGTGATTTTTTGTGGCGAAAAACTTGGGAACCCCAAGTTACTCGAGAATGAAGTTGTGGAGGGCCCAAATCATAATTTTCAAGACATGTTTGGAGAACTTGATGAGGAGGGGGATGACGACGATGACGACGATGATGATGGCAGCACGAGTGTGGCGCCGGCAGCCTAACTATATATGTAATAACATCAGACGTTCGGAGAGTCTGATGTTTAAAGACCTAATCAACAAGCTAGCTAATACATACATGTGCGCGTGCGTGTTTCTATATTTTAATATGCATAAAGCTTTATCTACCAGCATGTAGTTCTAGACACCTGATCAGAGATCTAGAGATAGAGGTACGGACCAGAGAGACTCTTATAGTTAGTTTCTCGGTGTTATATATATATTTTGACCTACACCCAATAAAAAATAGTTATACCTAGTAATGTATCTTGTCTTTATTCTACTCATATTTTGAGTTACAATTTATAATCAATGTTGTTCGGATGAATGCTTGCATGGACCTGTTATAAGTCGTAAAGCAATATTAAGAAAAACGCTTTAATTATAAGACTAATTTTACATCACCAATCAAGCTTCTGTCCTTGATATGGAATGGAAAATTTTTAATCAAATCAGGTTTAATTGAGCAAAATCAAAACCTGCATGCTTTGTGTTCTTGGAAGTGTGGTTTAGTGTGTAATTTTATCATTACATGTGTTAATGACTCACTCTGATCATTTGCACTTGTTTTTGCTCCTCTTAATTTTCTTGAAATTAAGATGGTAATATATATGTTCCTCTTTACATATTGCTGCGTTCGTGCTTTTTTAACCCGTTTTCTGCAGACTGCAGAGGAGGTCTAGATCTTAAAGTTCCATTTTCACATGGCTGGTGAGCTCGACAAGGTAAGGGAAGAGGTAACGTTTCCGATTCCTTCTTTTGTCATTTTATTTCTGAATATATATATGTCCTTCATATGAAACCAAGAGTAGCTCTTTCGTGTGACTTGTTCGTTAATCGGTACTGTAACTGTCTTCTGTCTAACGTTGTTTTTCTCCTCAAATTTTGCTTATAGTTCTTGTTCATTATGTTATTATTCTTTCTCTTGCCATGTGTACTCCGATTACATCTGAAGCTATGTTTTCCAAATTTTCATATATACCCTATGCGTACTTGTCTTCACTTTTCAACAGGCAAGATTATTGATTACACTTAATTTGTTGACTAATTAATTGATCCATCACAAAAATCTGACTCCCACTATGATCCTATGACTCATTTGATCAAGAAAATTGCAATTTTACTCGTATGAGGTTCGCAATGGCTATTTTATCCCGCCAAATGAATTTATTTCGATAATTTTATACTATAATTTTAAAAATTTCGCTCGTTGAGAACAAAGCATCTAGAATTTGCTAAGATGGTCAAAAGAAGTCCAAGTGACCAACTCAATTGGATGTACTTCCGGCCATTTTAGTCCACAATGTGAAAATTTTTTAAAATTATAAAACAAATTCTTATAAAACTAAAATTGCCACCTCTTCATTTTAGAGGTCTAATTGCAATTTCCCCATTTAACCCCCATCAAAATTGCATCAATTGATTAGAAGAAACTTGATCTAATATGTATAGCCTTTAAGGAGTAGGCAACAAATTAAAACACTAATTCATCCCATAAACATTTTAGCTTAGCAAAAGTAGCAAATAGTTAGAGGTTAATTTCCATGAGTTATTGATGCAATATTTGCAATAATTGACAAAGGGAGGGTTATTACACTCTTGATAGCGTTTATGATTCACGAGCCAAATTTGCATAGAGAAACGCATCATTAATGTACTTTGAGATTGAATTCATAATAACCACAAAGTCACCATACAATCCGCAAGTATCTACAAAAATCCCAATCAGGAGAATTCTTTTCTGGTTTCGAATTAACACTTTCTATCGCTGGAATCTAATTTCATCTTAGCTCATAACGTGATGCGCACAGGTAATCTACTCCAAGCTAAGTAGTTGGGATTGTTTATATGGAGTAAATGTAATTAATTTGGTCCAGGAATATGGGTTATTTGGTGTTTTCATTTTTTTAATTTTCTAGACACTACAAATAAACATGGATTTATAGCAATGGATATTTGCAATGCATTTTATGAAAAATTCCTTGCAGAACAGATTTGCCACGAAATTTTGCAACGATTTTTTGTCCGTTGTAAATTTCCCATGCAAATGCGTTGTTAAAATGTTTGACTTTTCATATTTTGCAACGATTTTTGCGATGGTATATCCATAGTAATGTTGATGGCCATTTTGTTGCAAAATTATTTTTGTTGCAACGAAAAGTCGTTGCATATTACAACCCATTTTCCCAACAATCCTGCAAATATTGCAAAAAATATTTTAATATATTCCGTTACAAAATAATTGTTATTTACAAGGACATTTGCAACGATAGTCATTACAATATTGCAATGCGTGAATTTTCTACAACGACATTCCGTAACAAATTTTGCAACGAAATATTTTTTTTAAAATCCATTGCGAAATCATTTTTACTTGCAACAGAAGTCACCGCAAAATTGCAATGTATTTTTATTGAGGCAATCCCTTGCAGATCTTTTACCTTTGCAACGCAATCGTTGTAATTTTTTTTTACAGTTTAAAAAATTAATATTTAATAATAAAAATTATATTTGATTTCATTCAATAATCTATAAATTCAATATGATAAAATATTTAAGCAAAAATACATATAATAAAGATAATTCAAAACAAAATAAAGATAATTCAATACAATCACAAAATAAAAGTGTTAAATTTTGAAGTATTCATAATTAGAAAGGAGGATTAAATTCATTTTCTCAATCTTTTGAAGGTGGCTGGTCGGAAGGGGATGGAGAATTATTATCATCGAAATAATATTCTGATTCACTAGTACTAGACACGGACAGTGACTTCTATAGGATTCTCAAACAGATAATTCAATTAGATTACTCACTTATTCCAAACATGCAGATCGTCTTGTTCAAATGTTGTTGGGTCGATGTCGTCAGAGGTATGAAGGTATATCCTCGTTATCACCTCGTGATGTAAACTTCAAGAAGGTATACCAAAAGAACAAACTATTTATCCTGGCACACAAGCAGTACAAGTATACTACACGAAGTACTGTAGCATAAAGAGAATCAAAGTGGATTGGATGGTTGTCTGTAAAACAAAAGCCAGAAGAGTCATTGATGATACTAGATGGATCGAAGTTGCATTTCAAGAAAAGGAGACGATCCCTACTCCACAAATTTTGACGGAGAACCATAATTACGACCTTTATGGCCCAAATGGTATACAATTAATTGTTGCGCTTTCTATTGCTACTCAACAAGGAGAAGATAATATCCCAAACGGCGAATGTTGAATCTAACTAAGATAGCTTTCACGAGATTATGAGACTGAAGAAGACAATAATTAATGATTCGAAGTTCACTGTTTCTATAATCGAACATCTATAAAAATTACTGATTAAATATTTCTATAATTATTATTTATGAAAAATTATTATTCTTTTCTAAAATATTGTTCAAATTTGGAACAGTCTCATGTAATCCAGACTGTTCCCATACTGTTACTAACAGAGACGGTCATAACTAAAACCAGCCTAAATCGAACCGTTCTTTATTATTTGTGAATACCATTAAATTTTAAATAGGAACAGTAAAAAAAACTAAATATTGTGCCTAAATACATTGCAACATCCTACAAAAAAAAAGAGGAAAATTCAAAATATAGGAGCAATCAAAATACATTGACCGTTCTCTAAATCAACTCCATACGATTTTTAAATATTTGACTGTTCCTAGGATGAATTTTTAGAAAATCGTGCCTATATGTATAAATATTCATTCCTAATATGAATATAAATATAATCGTTCCTAAAGGAATACCAAACTCGTTTCTAAATAGAACAAAAGATTCCTAGTTCACTTCTCAGTTACAATATTTCAACATCCGGGATCCTGATTAATTCCAAACTTAAACGCATAACAATACTTTACATATGTGAATATATCTAGCAGTTTGATGTAAAATCACATGGTCTAATGAATAGTTGCATAATTTTTAATCTCATTGATTGTGTATCAGATATAATATCTCAGTATCCGTATGACAAAAATGTCCAAAACTTCACCGAATGTAGTATTTTGTCGATTTAATCATATTCAACGATCTGATTAAAATTTTACTGGTCTAATTAGGCGATCCAGTATAACAGTATAAGATGCTACTTACATCTAAGTAAGACTAACAATCCTATATATACAAACATACCGATGTTTCGAACATGTATCAATTTAATTAAAAAAAATTATATATTTTTAATAGCCTTAACTAATTTATGATCTACTTTTATCTGATCATTAACATTTCTGGGATGATTTTTTCTTTATTTTTATTTTTTATTTAAAAGGAAAAAAAATTTGGCACTGTATTAGGAACGATTTTTTTAAAAGTAGGAAGGGTTATCTAAATATTCTCTAAATACGACGTTGTTTTCAAATAAAACGACATCATTTTTTGTAATTAGGAATAAATATAGGAACACTAAGACGGACCGTGCCTAAATAAATCAAGAACACTTGACCAATGCACATCAACTTAAACGACTTCATTTTGGTTACTAGCGCCTTTCCAGAAAGAGTTTCTCGAATCGTGTAATAATTTATTTTTTTTTGTAATTTTACCCGAATTATTTTTCTGTAATTTTTCCCAACCTTGAAATTTTTTTCTGTAATTTTTTCCGAATTTAAAAAGTTTCAAAAATTAAATATAACTTTCCTAACATTAAAATATTTTTTATGAAATTAAGTTATTTTTATAATTTAAATATATTTTTCATAAAACAAAACTATTGTTTTGAAATTAAACTATATTTTTATGAAATTAAAATATATATTTTTGAAAATTAAACTACATGTTTCCTGACATTAAAATATATTTCTAAAAATTATAATTTTTTCTATAATTCTTTTGTAATTTTTGTAATTTGTGACAATAGATAATTGTGTAATTTAGGTAATTATTGTAATAAATGTGCAATTTAGGCAATTATTGTGTAATTATTGTAATAATTGTATAATTATTGCATAACTGTGTAATTTCTGCAATTATTGACAACAATTGTACAATTGTGTAATGTTTGAAAATATTGTGTAATGATGCTAATAATTGTGTAATTTTGTTATTTTAGCAATTATTGTGTAATTTCTGTAAATTATTGTGACTTTTGTATAACTATTTAGAAAATTAATAAGTTTAGTACACATTTTAGCATAATGGAAATTAATAACATAATAATTAAAATAATCATAAAAATGAGGCTACAAGAACAATAATAATATTATTTACATAATAATAGCAATAATCACAAAATTAGTCAAATATTATAAATAATAATATTATTATGTAATAATATCAATAATCATAAAATGAGGCTAATAATTCCCTATAATATTATTTACATAACAATATCAATGATCAAAACCTTAATTAGACTAATTAAATTTCCAATAATAATATTATTAAATAACAATAAAAAATCACAACCGTAGACTAATTAAAATTTTCAGTAATAATTTTATTTACATAATTATATCCATAATCATAATTTTAGACTTAATATTTCAAATAATATTGTTATTTATGTGATAATGCCAATAATCACATTCGTAGACTAATTAATATTTTTAATAACATTATTATTTACATAATAATGTCAATACTCACAACCTTAGACTAATTAATATTTTCAATAATAATATTGTTTACATAACTATACTAATAATCACAATCGTTTGATAATATTTTGAATAATTTCAACAATAACAATATTAGGGTAATATTTTAAATTAAAATATATTTACATAATCATTACAATGACCACAAAATGAGGATAATATTTCTAATAGTTATTAATTATTTAAAAATGTGTAGTTCATGTGTGCCTACATAAAAACGGATCACGTATTGCTTTAAGTTTCTTTAGCCCATCAAGTAAATTTTTACCAGTAGAACTAGTCAGGTTTATCTATTTTTATTTGTCAATAAAAGACAATATTGATAGAAATAAGTGGATAAACTTGACTAGTACTATAACAAATGTTAAGGTGATAGGCTAAAGTAGCTTAAAACAATATCTGACCCGTTTGTACATGTGCACAAAAGAAGTATACATTTTTAAATAATTAATGAGTACAATAATCATAACTTCATGATAATATTTTCAATGTGTAAGAATTAGTATATTCTTTTTAATAATTATTGAATTAGGGTAAGTTTTTCAACAATTACAAAAACTAGTACTTCTCAATAATTTGTATAGTGGTACGCCTCTTGTACCACGTGGTTGTGGCCGGCCACTTCCATCCGGGCCATTTGATGCTTTCCAGACTGGGGAAGCAGTCTTTCGACCACCCCACAACCTGACACGGTCGGACCTTTAGCCATCTTGCAGACGCTAAATGATGCTGGACCATTTGGTGCGGCACCGACAGCTGAGGAAGCTGGATAGCCGTTTGCCACACTAGCAGCTGATCCTGCCCGTCCATGGGCTGCTCCACCACAACCACCACCAGCTATATCAAAAGTCCCCCACCATTAGCACGCAGTATATCAGCCTCGATGATGCGAGGTAAATTTGTCTATGAATATATTTAGTATTATTTTATTTGAAAAATCACTAATTAACATGTCCTTCCAAGTCTGACCGCTGCTTCCACGAGCATATCAATGCTGTGGTACGATGACACCATCCCCACCCGTAGGTATGTTTGAGGTAGGTACCGACAGAGCACCAATATTTCTGGTTCGAGTCTATGAAGGTAATGTACCTTAATCTCAATTTGCTATTATATGTTAATCTAAATTGTTTATAGAATTTTACTAATATTTTCTTTAATTTTCTTACTGTAGATTACCTACTGGAGGGACTATGACGATGAGTCCATGTTTCGAGTCTTCCACATGTGGGCTGGCAAATACATCTGTAAGAAGTTCGCCATCATCCGGACGAGCCTGGTCAAGCCATTTTGGCTGGCCAACGAGTCTGACTCCCAGGTGTATAATACATCTGTAAGAAGTTCGCCATCATCCGGACGAGCCTGGTCAAGCCATTTTGGCTGGCCAACGAGTCTGACTCCAGCTCCAGGTGTATTACGCCAGTGCGGACTTGCAATAGGAGTCCGTGAAGAATAAGGTGAACCGGGCAGCGAACCCCACGACGTCCTCTAGTGTGTATCGTGGGGCATCCTCTTCTGTCGGTATGCACAAGAAGAAGATAGTAAGTACATTATATTTTTTTTTTGAAGTTTTATTATTATTTTATAAATATTATGCTAATTGTTTAATTTTTGTACAGGGGATAGAGCTTAGTCGGCCGCCCACGCAGATGGAATTTTCTGCCAGATGCTACAAGAAGAAGGTGGCCTACTGGTGCGGGCATTAGGCGACTGATGCAATCCTCCATGGCATGGTTTGGCGGGCCAGTGTTGGTGGGGGTGGCGATGGTGATTTGTAGGTCCGGTTGGAGACGTAGGTCTTAGAACCAAGGCCGCATACACGACCCTCGTTCTTGCCCCAGACTGCAGCCAGTCATAGCTGATGCTCGTCATCACCTTAGAAGCCTCTGATTCGGTCAGGGTATCGTGGTCCTCGGCCGTGGACTGAGGTTGATGATCCTCCATCAGCTTCTGAAACGTCACCAGCAAAAAAGAACAAAATTATTAGAACTTTATCCCATAATTATTTTAGAAAATAAACTAAAATTACTAAGCTGCTTACTGCCACCTCAACTGCCCTCGGGCCGCTCCAGCCGCCGTCCACCTTCTTCTTGTAGCATCTAGAGAATAGTTCCATCTACTTAGGCGGTCGATCGAGCTTTGCCTCATCTAGATGAATAACACAGTTAGCATAATATGTATAAAATAATGATAAATCTTTAAAAATAGTGTAATGTACTTACCAACTTCCTCTTGTGCATGTCAATAGAGGATGATGCCTCACGATACACAGTCGACGACGTAGTAGGGTTCACAGCCCGGTTCGCCTAATTCTCGCGGACTCCTCTTGAAAGTCCATGCTGGCCCAATATGCCTGGAGGTGGAGTCGTACCTCGTTGACCAGCCAAAGTGGCTTGATTAGCTCCATGCTGGCGACGAAGAACTTCTCCTGGATGTACTTTCCAACCTACATGTGGAAGACCCAAAACATAGACTCATCGTTACAGTCCCATCAGTAGGTCATCTATAATAAGAAAATTAAAGAAAACATTAGTAACACTCATTAAACAGTTTAGATTATAAGATAATGCCAAATTAATTTAAAGTACATTACATTCATGCTCTCAAACCAGAAATGTTGGTGCTCTTACGGCACCTGCCTCAAACATGCCCAAGGTATCCTCCCACCACCGCATTGATGTGCTCGTGAAATTTACGGTTAGGCCTAAAAGAACATATTAATTAATGATTTTTCAGATGAAATAATACTAAAATTATTCATAGACCAATTTACATCGCATCATCAAGACTGATATACTGACACGCTGATGGTGGGGGGAATTCTGGTATAAGCGGCATGGGTCGAAATATAAATCTTAGTTCGATTATTTTCTACCTTACCAAACTTTCTAAAGTTCCTAACTATATATTTAATTTATCAACCAATTTATATGAATTCATTTAAACTAACCCCTTATGTCTTTGTAACTATCATTCTTATAAGTATCCAGAAATTAAATTATTACGAGAATTTCATAATTTGTTTTAATAAATGCGATATTTTCAAATAATATTTTCTGATACTTTTTAAATATAATTTCTGAATATTTCTATAAATTTTCTATCAATTTCTCACTACTATAGAATTTAATTAAACCTAAATACTTTTGATTAAGCATTTGGTCAATAGCTCAATGAAATTGAGTAAATTAACTATAATAATAATAATTAAATCTAATAAATTTAATAATTTAATTAACAAATTATAATAATTTTATATTAAATATAATACTTAATTCGACACTAATCTTAAATAGTCAAACTCACAAAATTTTTCGATTAAATATTACATCGTTTATATAAATAACATTTAATAAATAGACTAATCGTATAATATAATTCTATGATTAATAATAATAAAAATCACAAGTTTTCGTTACCTGTAATTACACATTTCACTGTGTGTGGGAATGTGTGTTCATAATTTGAATTTGCATTATTTATGATGACATATGTAAATATACATATACATAGGGTGATGCGGTGGGTGATCTCATCCTTTTTCTTTATTCTTTTTTTGTGTTATTAAACTTTTCTAAAAATTTTTATTACGTCCTACTTAATTTCTTAATTAATATATTTTGCTCATAAATATTATAATGAGCTTCAATTCCATTCAGGTTTTAATATGTTCGAATTTTAATCTATAATTTATTTATTAATTAATTAAATTTTATAAATATTTACCACTTAATCCCACAATTATGTATTAAAAACTTGTGGATATTACACTGTGACGGCGAGTCCATGTTCCGGGTCTCTCATATGTGTGCTTAAAAATTCATATGTATATAATTGGACATATTTATATATTTATACAATTATGCATTTATACATACATATTTTGATTGCGAACGATGGCGGAGGAGGGTGATGGCTGGGTGCAAGTGGGACGAGGCCGTAGGCCACAATGGGGCGGTGGGAACGAAGGCATTGCCAGGAATTGAGGGTGGGCATCACGATAGGATTGGAAGAAGGAATAATTTTTTAAAGAAATTAATGTAATAATTAAGAATTTTTTAAATAACTAATTATTTATTTCACTAATTCTAATACAATTAATATAAAATGCATAAATTATTTTGAAACAATTTATTAATTTAGTAAGATTTATTATAATTAAAAATAAAGGATAAATAACTTTTTAATTTTAATAATTTTAATAATTTATAAAAGTATGATAATATTTTTTTAATTTAAACTTATTATTAGTAATTAATTTTATTAAAATATTAATTAAATAATTTAATATTTTGTTTATTAAAAAGTATAATTTTATATAAAAATTCAATTAAAAAGAGTTAATAAAAATAATTTAAATTTAATCCTCAGAATATTTCTGTTATTGAAAAATTAAATTAAAGTTTTATTGAGTCAACAAGGACATTTTGGGGTTTTATAGATTGCCAGGGGTAGTTCTTGTAATTTTTAAAAAGGTAAGTTTGGTTTGTGTAAAAGTACAATAGATGAGGGGATGTAATTGTAAATTTATTTATTACTTTTGTAGGGATTCGGAAGTTCATAAGGTCATTAAGGATATTATTGCAAGTTACTATTTAAGGCCATGGCCTTGTTTGAAAAAGACCTTTTGGTTTCAAAAATTTAGTATAAGATTTAAATGTTTAAATTTAGTTTATGTGAACGTCAATTAATTTTTGTATTTGTTATAATATTGGTGTATTATATCTTATAGAAATATTACATTGGGAATTCAATAGATGAACGCAAAATCCGCAAGAATTATAATTTAGGAAAAAGATTTTACAATGGATTGTCGTTAAAACACATTGCAATTTTGCGATTGCTTTCGTTGCAAATGTCGTTATAAACGAAAATGATTTTGCAACAGAATATAGTAAAATATTTCGTCGCAAAGTTTGTAATAGAATGTCATTGCAAAAAACGCATTGCAATATTACAACAACTTTCGTTGCAAATATCATTGTAAAACAAAATTAATTTGCAACGGATCGTATTAAAATATTTTGTTGCAACATTTGCAATGGACTATTGTTGGAAAAAGGACATTGCAATATTGCCACAACTTTCCATTCTAAATATCGTTGCAAACAAAAAATAATTTTACAACAAAATTGTTATCAACTTTCCCACGAATAACCATTGCAAAATATGAAAAGTCCATTCTTTTAGCAGCGCATTTTGCAATGGAAATCTATCACTGACAAAAATTAGTGGCATAGTTTTTGCAACGGCCGAAAAATTGTTGTATAGCAGTGGTACCTATAGTAATGGACAATATTTTATTGCAAAAAGTCATGACAAATCTATTTTGCAACGAATTGTTTACGAAATCTGTTGCAAAAATTCATTGATATAAGCCTATTTTTTTATAGTGATGGATTACTTGGCGGCAAAGCAGCCAAAATAAGGTACGAATTTATGGAAGTTTATTATTTCAAAAGCATGTTGGACCTTTTAAGAGCATGAGATGGATTATTAAGCTTTTGTCATTAAAAGAACAAAAGGGTCATTAATTAGACTAAAGGACCGAATCTATGCAGAATTAAAATGTAAATAACTAAATCTAATATTATCAAAGTTAAAGGACCAAAATGAATTCAGTACAAACTTATAGGTTGAAAATTTTCTTTCTTCCTAATAATATTCTTACAACTTTTATAACCACACACACATGTATATATAGGAAAAATTATAATTTTAGTCCTGTAATTTAGGTGACGATATTTTAGTCCTGTAATTAAGTTGCCGATATTTTGGTCATATTTCGGTCAATTTGAATGAGAAAGTATGTGATTTACATATGATCTAATTCATTTAGGACCAAAAATATCAACTCTTCTAAGTTACAAAATTAAAATGCTATTTAATTTGATCATATGCAAGTCACGCACAATTTTTCGATCAAATTAACCAAAAAAAAAGGATGAAAATTTAGAAATTATAAGACTAAATTTTGAGGATTGTATCTTTTTCCAATTAAATTCACTTTCATCACAGCCCACATCATTATCTTTGAGTATGAATACTAATATTTTCTTGTGAAAGATTTCAACACAAAATTCACCTCCAAATGCAATATCAATTTAATGGACACGACAAAAAATTATGTACTTACTTAAAGAACCAAATAAACGGAAAATAACTTTGAATAATTCCTTAACAAAATACATTGTGAAGCCACTAATCAATAAATTATTTCAACCATGAAAAAAAATTACACGTAATTGTACAAGACAAATTGTATACATATGTTCATTACACAACAAAAATTACTAAACGTAATTTTCCCCGGGAAGTCATTAATGAAATAAAGAACATTAATTAAGAAATAAATAATAAGCAACCCCTGCAAAAATCATTAATGTTTTTTCCTCATTTTTTCACTGAAAATTCTAACTTAATCGGGTTTGGCTAGACCTGAATCAATTATATGGTAAGTTTATCATATTTACTATGTTAATTGATTTGATCGACCAAATCTAATCTGGGTAAGAATTTTTAAATTTTCACGTATCTTATATATAGCATTAATTAATTATTTACCGCTCCCTAATGTAATTTCTTTCCTCTTGGGCTGGACGAGCTTGCACTTGAGCTTGAGCCAATTGATACTGCTAGAGGCCCCTTCCTTCACCTTCCTGGCTGCCACCTTTGTCTTCTCCTTTGTTTTCTCCATCCCCAGTGCCGCCGCCTCCTTCGTCCGCTTGAACTTATCGCTCAGCCTCCTCGACAGCGTCTTCGTAGGACCGCCCAGCCTCGCTGGCTGTTCGGCAGCGGGGTCCTGACCCCAGGGGTTCTCATTCGTCGACGTCATGATTGATTTTTGATTTGTTCCTCTTGGACCTCAAGAAGACACCCTAGCTTCTGGAGTCTTCTTGAGAGAGGATGAAGAACACTTGGGCTTCTGTATTTCGTTGTAATAAGATGCTCTCCGCAGGTTCTTTTATACTAAGAATCTTCGACGTTAGTAACGGGAGGTGGCGCATGAGTCTTGCCCATGCACTCAGTTGTATACTATAAGTAGTGTTTTCTTCCTTACCAGAAAGCTTGCTTATAAAGTGTGGAAAAAATTATATTAAATTCAAAAACCAAGAATACAATGGGGAGTACGGACTCCCTAATTCTTTTTAGAAAAATTATAAATAAAGAGTATTACTCCCTTACAAGTTTGTTGCATGGATGAAAACATAAATAAGGAGTACTACTCTCTTGCACATTGAACAAGTCTTACCCAATCTAATATATAGGTCGCTTGAGACGATATAGGCAATTTGGCGTGTCCAAAAATTTCTACCGTTGCGCCAAATAAACACTAATAGCATGCATCTCAGCACCTGCAAAAAGGAATTTACAAAAAACACAAAAACCATACAAAAATTGTTGGGAAAAGTATTATATTAGTCCTCTAAGTATGCTTAATTTTAATTTTAGTTCGATAACTATGTCCATTTTTGTTTAGGTCCAGTAACTTACGAAATTACTTACTTTTAGTCATCTGGCAGATTTTCGAACAATTTTACCCCTATGAGTGCATATAGACTAAAACTGCCTTTCAAAAGTTGCATAGCGGTAAAATTATCCGAAAATTTGCCAGAGGACTAAAAGTAAGCAATTTTGTAAGTTATTGGATCTAAACAAAAATGAATATAGTTATCGAATTAAAATTAAAATTAAGTATACTTCACAGACTAAAATAATACTTTTCCCAAAATTGCTCCTACAAATTGTACTTTCTTATCTGAAGATTATCAATAAGCGGAACCATTTAGCAATGTACCACAAACAACACTCATTTGTGTCATTCTTGAAAACACAAAACCACCACATAATAGATTTCCTTGTGGGTAGATATAAGAGATTTTGGTTTCCAAACTCCTCATGAGTGTCCTGATTTTTTGGAGAAGATGCTGCAAGTTTCAGGTTCCTTGACATGGATTTTCCAAAATTTTTATGACATTCAATGCATCCACTTCAATCCAAAAAATAATAGTGTGGAAAATATTATGTCCTCGTATTGGTTATGAGTAATTGCATAAAACGTCTTTTTATTTTAATTTGTTGATTAAATTGAGATAGGAAATTAATGGTCCTTTTAATAGGATAATTGAAAAATTCTAACTCAAATCAAGTTTTGTCGAACTAAATTAATTACAGAGTAAGTGTGTATTATTACGTAATTGGTCACTTTTACTTCAATTGTACACTAATTACATGATAAATATATTATATTTATCATATAATTAATTTAGTTTCGCCAGACTTAATTTAAATTAGAATTTTTCTCGATCAACTTATTTACAGGACAAAAATTACAATTTCGAGTAGCATAGGGTATCCTTATCAGCTTTTGACTCGTTTCGTGAATATCATCTTCTTCTTCTTTTTTTTTTTTTTTTCCTTCTTTCTTTACCTTGATATATCTTTGCGTCTGTTCTAATTCTTTCTATTGGTCTACTTTTTGAGGCTTAAATATGGAGGGCCAACTCAAATGCAGCCTTAACATACACTAATATTGAATTTAGATGCTTTCAAATCCATGATAATAAATTCATCAAATTTATTTAGATAAATTCATACTATAAAAGATTTTAAATTTTTAAAATTTAATTTTTTAACTATATTTTATGGGATTATAATTAATTTCAAATTCATTTTCTATGAGGTTATTTGAAAAATTTTATTCTAAATCCTCCTTTCAAATCCAAAATCTTTAATCCTAATGTAGCCTAAGAGAAAATACACCTAGCTCAAAATTAATTAAGTATACTCTTGGAAAGGTGTTAACAGGCAAATCATATAATTGGATAGGAAAAATACAATTATAATCCTGTAACTTAAGGAGGTAACATTTTTTATCCTACATAAATTGGGTTTTTTAATTTAATCTTGTGATTTTAAAATTTTAATTAACAATTTACTCGTTCTTCATCCAATTTGGTTAAGGAAAAAATTACATGTAATTTGTACATGACATTTAAATTTTGGGGTTTTTTAGCTATTATGATGAAGTGGCAACCCACATCAAAAAAAGGGCCAACCCAATTCTAAAGATGGTTGAAAAAAGACTAAAATTGGGGAAAAGTATTATTTTAGTCAGCTAAATATGTCTAATTTTAATTTTAGTCCGATAACTATGTCCATTTTTATTTAGATCCTGTAACTTACGAAATTGCTTACTTTTAGTCCTTTGGTAGATTTTCGGACAATTTTACCTCTATGCAACTTTTGAAAGATAGTTTTAGTTCATATGCACTCATAGGGGTAAAATTGTCCGAAAATCTGTCAGATGATTAAAAGTAAACAATTTCGTAAGTTACTGGACCTAAACAAAAAAGGACATAGTTATCGGACTAAAATTAAAATTAGGCATACTTAGCGAACTAAAATAATACTTTTCCCTTAAAATTGCTAAATTTTAAAGTTATAGAACTAAATAGTAAAAATCAATTTGTATAGAACCAAAAATATTATTGCTAAATTATACGAGTAAAATTGCATTTTTTTTTTTTTGGTTGATGTTTACTTGTTTGTATTAGTGTTTATAAATCCTAGTACTAAAATATATAATTTGTACCCTTAAATATTTCCTAACTGCGGGAAAAGTGCATTTCTCGTTCTATATGCCAACAATCCACATCTCGAGCAGTGGATTAGGGTGGATAGTATGGTTAATACATGAATACTCAATTCCTTCTCTAAGGATATCATGGTGGCTTTTATGTACACAAAATCCTCCAGAAGTTTACGGTTGGATCTTGAGCAACGATACGGCGAATGTAACGGGCCACAATTATATCAATTACAGAGATAGATATGTTTTATGACACAAGGTAACTCATCTTTGTCCACATACTTTACGAATATGAAACGACTGTGGGATGAAATGGGAGAGTTAAAGCCAATGTCACAATGCACTTGCAATGGGTGCACTTGTGGTGCCTGGGGAGCAATAGTAGAAACAATAGCCTTTACACAACTCATGCAGTTCCTTATGGAACTCAACGAAGTGTTTGATGGCGTGCGACACCAGTTACTAGTCATGGATCCTGTGCCCTCTATCAATAAAGCTAATTCCATGATACAGAGTATAGAGAAACATAAATGAGTCCAGATGGAGTTGGCAGACAACATTGAGAATACAACCATGTCTATAAGAGGATGATTATGGTATGACAAGAAATGCTTTACCACTGATAAACGCACCCAACACTGCACGCATTGTGACAGAACAGGATATAGCAAAGAAACATGCTTCAAACTTCACGGAACTCCTGATTGGTGCAAAGAGCTTATGGATTAAAGAAAACGAGATACAGACGCAGCACGTGGATTTGTAGTGGAAGTAGCAACCAAGAAGGAGACTCTATCGCGGCCTGACACTAAGGAGGAGTTGTTGTAGGAACTACTTAAACTTGTGAGAAACAGCATACAGTCTCATGTGCGAGGAGGCTCAGCTCACATCGATGACTTTGCAGGTATGGATGGACACTGCCCTTACTAGCTCTGGAGCTAACTTTTTATCCTCTTGGATCATAGATACGGGGGCAACAATCATGTGTGGTAACTCTTGCCCCCTTGAAAATCTGATCCCTCTTTCTCGTCCTACCCAAATACATTTTTCATGCTTCCACCAAATCGGTTACGCACTGCGGAACCATCACTTTGCACAAGAACTTTTCCCTCATCGACGTACTACTCGTGCCTTCCTTTAAATTCAATCTGCTCTCAGTTCCTAAAGTCTGCTCCTCACTACCTATTGAGGTCGTGTTTCATGATTCTTATTGTGTGTTTCAGGACCAGAGGACTAAAACAAACCATTGTTGTGGGAAATCAAATTGAGAGCCTATATTTTGTAGATGATCCATCTTTTTCATTCCCTTGTTATTGATTCTTGTCATTCATCTCAACTTTGTAACACATCACTATGGCACAAGAAGCTAGGCCATCCATCCTCTAATGTACTCAAACATATCCCGCTTATTAAAGGTGACATTTCTTCAGTTGATGATGACTGTGATGTATGTCCCATGGCGAAGCAGCATTGTCTACCTTTTACTCCT
>NC_026149.1:8030415-8106786 GCF_000512975.1 Sesamum indicum | reverse complement strand
GACTTTAGTAGTGCGACATGGACCTTCCTACTCGGATACTAATCCCAGGTCTCTCAAACACTAACCAATTTGCTGAATATGGTCAAAGTTCACTTTCAGGCCTCAGTTAAATACATTTGTTCAGATAATGGATCTGAATTTACTAACGCTCAATCTAATTTGTTGTTTCAATCTCTTGGCGTAATCCACCAAACCTCATGTCCTTATACCCCTCAACAAAACGGGGTCAAAACGCAAACACAAGCATATCTTAGAAATGGCCAGGGCTCTTCTTTTTCAATCACATTTACCCACTCAATTCTAGGGGGAAAGTCATTCTCACAGCCACATTTCTCATTACCTACTTCTCTCCTCGACTGGAAATGCCCGTATGAAATTCTCTACCACAAACCACCTAAAATTTTGTAGCTTTGTACGTTTGGTTGTCTGTGCTTTGCTGCTAACACCCTGCCTCACAAAATAAAGTTTGACAAAAGAGCTTCCAAGTGCATCTTCTTTTTTACTATCAGTCCAAGAAGGCTTACAAGGTTTATGACCTTACCTCCTATGTCTTGTTTACTTCTAGGGACGTTATCTTCCACGAGCACTCCTTCCCTTATCCCAATCTCACCTCGCTATCTGCTCCTTTCGCTTTGCCGCTTCCTATTGATGATTTGGATCCTCTTGCTCTTATGAACGACCCTGTATGTCCTTCACCCACAGTCACTCCCTCCTCTGATCCTCCTGTGTCGCCCTCTTCTACCTTTGTCCCACTTCGTCAATCTGAGCGACCTCACTCTAGGTCTTCCTGGTTGTCACATTATGACTGTTATTGCATCCTTTCATCCTCTTCCTGCATCTCTATATCTTACACTACTGCACATTCTTGATTTGTTGCCCAATTATCTACTTTGCAGGAGCCTAAAAGCGATCTGCAGGCTTATAACGACAGCAATTAGGTGGAGGCCATGTCTAAAGAAGTGGATGCTCTTGCTGCGAATAAAACTTGGATCGTCACCTCTTTACCCCCTGGCAAGTGCACAATTGGTTCTCGTTGGGTCTACAAGCTGAAACTCCATCCTGACGGGTCTATTGATCGCTATAAAAGCCGTTTGCTGGCGAAGGGTTATAATCAGATCAAAGGTGTTGACTACTTCGACTCCTTTTTCCCAGTAGCTAAAGCTATTACTGTTCGCATCTTTCGGTCACTGCCGCCCTCCAACGCTTGGCCTCTATTACAACTTGACGTCAACAATGCTTTCCTCCATGGTTTTCTGGAGGAGGATGTTTATATGGACCCTCCTGAAAGCCTCCTTGGTGTTCCCTTTGGGCAGGTCCGCAAACTTCAAAGGTCATTGTATGGGCTCAAACAGGCCTCTAGGCAATGGAATTTGGAGCTCACTACCCAGTTGCTTGCTTTTAGCTTCCATCAGTCTAGCTATGAACAATGTCGCTTCATTTACCGCACTTCGAGCGACTTCACTGCCTTGTTGGTTTATGTCGACGACATCCTCCTCACTGGATTTTCTTCCTCTGCTCTAAATTCTGTAAAGTCTTATCTTGATTGTCTCTTCACTATCAAAGACCTTAGCACGACTAAGTACTTTCTTGGCCTCGAGCTCACACGTTCTTCTCATGGTTTACAGGTCACTCAACGCAAGTACTAGCAGGATATTCTGGCTAACACCTCAATGCTTGATGCCAAACCTGCTTCTACCCCGTTGCCACCAGGCCTCAAACTGGTGCTTGCTGATGGTTCCCTACTCCTTGATCCGAATCGCTTTCGGCTTCTTGTTGGCTGCTTCCTATATCTTGGATTTACTCGCCCTGACATCTCTCTCGCTGTCCAGCAGCTCAGCCAGTTCCTCTAGGCTCCTCGCTCTTCTCACTGGGATGCTGCCCTTCATGTCCGCCGTTATTTGAAGGGGTCGCCATCCACTGGCCTCTTCTTCTCCTCCACCAGATCCTCAACTCGTTGTGCCTACTCTGATGCGTCCTGCACATCTTGGAAGACCAAGAAGCAAGCCACTGTCTTCAGATCGTCCACTGAAGCCGAATATAGCAGTATGGCCTCTACTGTTTGCGAGCTCCTTTAGATCTCCTATGTGTTGCGCGACCTCCATGTCTCTGTTCCACTGCCTATCTCTTTCTGGTGCGATAACGACGCTACCCTCTACATCACCGCCAACCCCGTCTTGCATGAACGCACCAAGCACCTCGACATCAATTGCAAAATTGTTCGCGGTCAATTCAAGCTCGGCTTTATTAACCCCTCTCACATTCGTGGTTCTGATTATGTCGCTGACCTCTTCACCAAATTCCTTCCTACTGCTGATTTCGGTCATTACCTTTACAAGCTAGGCCGTGCTTCCTCGGCTCCATCTTGAGGGGGGGCTATTGCGAGCTATGGGTTCTACTGGACGCAGCAGTGTCTAAAGACTAAAGACAGCGACCTCCACACAGCAATCTCCACATCTTTCTATTTATCCTTAGTGTATTACAATCATGTTTTCCCATTTTTTACAGCTTGCATGCTTGTTAGTTTTTGGTTAGTTTTGCAGTTATACTAGCGGTTATCCACATGGGCAGGTTCTTAGAGTAGTTAGCTTCTCTCTTCCCTTTCGTCATTGTATTTATACTGCTCAATCTTTATATATCTTAGCTATTTTTTACAAGTAATACAACCACTTTTCTTCTGGACCCTCTTCCATGGCTGCATTATTTTGTGCTTGCTCTATTTTTCTACAGTAAACTTAGTACTCTGAGGAGGTATAAATACTATAGGGAGTGAGCTTGTCTGAAACGAGAGTTAGGTTTTAGGCATTGTTCTCTTGGAGATCAATGTGTGAGGTTAGGACGGTACTTAAGCAGGGGGTGCGGTGGAAAATCGGCAATTGTCGTCAGGTTAGTATTGACAGTGGCCAAGACCCTCTACTTTCCATTTGACAGTGGCTCCATGTTTACTAGAAAAGGAAGAGAAAAGCTCAACTCCTGCGGGCAGACGATTTGATCTTGGAATTAGGATTCAGTCAGGGTCGAATTCCTAGATGCTAAAGAAATTCTTAAGATTTTGATTGGTGGATAAGATGTGACTAATGCTTTGACCTGGCACTACAAGACCAACGGGAGATCTTCAGTTTGTAGTGCATACTCTCTTGTACTGAAACTAGCTAATCCGACGAGTACGTCTAGAAATTCCAAAATTATTTCTAGCGCAAATCAAGTAGATTCATAGTGTTCAAGGCAAAAGTCAAGGCATTCATGACGAAAATCATCGAAACCCAATGTTTAATTCATGATTGCAGTGCTAAGCCTACGCACTAACATTATTAAAGCACAAATCCACATTGATAGAAGATCGAAACTCTAATTCCACAAAGAAACATCCAAATCCAAGTCGAACATTCCTACTCCACATTACTTCATTCTAAATAAGTCAACAGACCCTTATATTAACATCACTGAAGACCCAAGTCAACATTTGATGAGATCAAAACGTTAAATTCCACCTCCAAAATTATCAAATATCAAAAATCACGTTCTTGAAATAAAAAATCAAATAATTCAAGTAAAACTTTTACACCCATAATATAAATAATAAAATTCAAATATTCATTTATGATATTGTTTTGTTTCAATAAGTTCATAAATACAAAATCAACATTACAACCCCAATACCTACTCTTTCCTAACCATAATTATAACATGAAAACTGCAATTTTGCCAAATTGTTAGGCGTAAGAGATACATCCCATCTTATATTTTAAGGTTATTTAAAAGCTTGTCTTATCCTGCAAGACTTATCATCAAAATAGTATATATTTAACAGCTCATAAATTCCTAAAAGTGTCTTATGAATCCCTACCTAAACATTAATCACCTTAATCCAATCATTAATTAGGACCAATTATTGACAAGAGATTTTGTCAACTTCCTACCCGATCTCTCTCCATGTGAAACCTTAGAATCTTCTTCATGACCCATCACTAAGTTCAATCAAATGATTCATGCATATGGGCGAAGAACAACCGCCAACCGCTTTCGGTGAAAGCAACCGCCTTTCGCCTTATCTTTCAGTCGCTCAATCATTCTTGTTTTCTTCTGTCTCAAACTATTAACTAATAATTAATATGATTAATTACACCTAAATTTTTTTCGAAAATGTTAAATTGTATTTTTTTAAAAAATTAAAATTGTATTTACACACCTAACCCTCTTTAAAATTAATTATTTACACCTAACCCCCTCTTATTAGAATTTGGACGAAAAATCAGATATTAACTAAAAAGAATAACATTAATTTTCAATTTCACTCCTTATTTAACATTATGTAATAATTTTGTACTTATAATTAAAGACATATATAGCGACATTAACCTCACTCAATACAAAAAATTACGGGATTGTTTTACAATTCTGAAAAGATAAATATTAAAAATATTAAAGTACTAAAATTACGTGACCAAAAATATATTTAAGCCAAACGCAACTAATACATATTATTGATAATAATTTTAATTTCATTTTGGTAAATAATACTATACATTTCTCTAGGATGAATAATAATTTACCTCCATGTGATAGCGAAAAGGAGCAATTACCCCCCTATGAAAAACATATAGTAATTTACTCTTATGTACTTTTTAAAATGAAGCAGTTTACCTCCTTGTACAGGGATGTAAATTGCTTCACTTTAAAAATTATACGACGATAAATTATTGATATTTTAAATGAAGTGAATCGCTATTTATTTTTTCTTAAGAAAATAATTTGATCATATACGATACCACGAGACATTATTTGCCCTTTTCCCCATTTTCCTGAGTACTAATTAAATTAAATTAAATTAAAAAACTCTTGAGAGGGGCAGAACAGTATCCCTACCAAACAAAAGATGTGTCAAAAATTGTGTAGACAACACATGAAAAAGCCCACATGTGCACGTCTTCCTTCCTGCCTTTCAACCCACAGAAAAAGATGCACAGTTATATTTTAATTTTAACAAATATTAAAAGTGGACACGTGGTGTGTCCATAGGGAATGTGTCACCCCAAGACACAATGTACGTGGCATGCATCCCAACTCATCGCTTCTCCCGACAGGAAAAAGGTCGTTAATCAAACGGCTTCTTCGTTTGTCGTTTTGCGTTCACGAGCAGCCGGTCCCCTCCGCATCTCCCATTCCTATAATATATTTCGGTTCGGTCCAATCCAATTACCTGAATAGCTGAATGATTTCTGAAATATATTTCACATTTACCTTTATTTTATTTAGAGCATGATTTTGATATTATCTCACCAAGTTCGAGGGTATCTATTTTATAAAAAATTAAGTGGGAAAATACAAATAATTCTTTTGTAATATTGTAAATGAGCAAATTACCCATTTATAAAAAAATAAATAGCGATTCCTCCTTTAATTTTTTAAAATACAACAATTTACTCCTTATGATTTTTAAAATGAAGCAATTTACATCCTTATAGCAATTTATCTCCTGATAGCAATTTACCTCCTTGTATAAGGAGGTAAATTATTTTGTTTTAAAAACTATAGGGGGGTGAATTGCTATTTTTTTTTCATAAGACGGTAATATGCTCATTTTCAATATCACATGGAGATAAATTGCTATTCACCAAAAAATAAAGTAATTATGTCGACGCCTCTCAAAAATTCAGTTCTGCGCATTCTTTTTGTCATTTATGAAATCATAAAAACGTTCTATGTGGGTATATGTCATATTTATCTTACTTTATATGAACTATTAAATTATTATAATTTATTGCTATTGAATCAATGTAATTCGCTATGTATTGATTTTCGAGGTATTACACACACCAAAATCAAAGGTATACCCTTAATTAAGATAGATTATTTCAATAATCCCCGACGGAATGTACTTATAATTTTATAAAAAAAAGGATATATTTGTATAATTAAATGTAACCTTAGAGCTTCCGCATAATTTTTCAGAAAAAATAGGAATAATTATAGTATTCGCTTATGAGGTTTGATGTAATTACACATAAATCGTTTGAAAAATTATATCTAGTACTCCGAGTGTTTGTTTTCGTTTAATAAATAAGTCCATCCATTAGTCAAATTCATCGAATTTACTGATAGTATTAAAAAAATTTGATGAAAATCCATACTTAATCCAGTTTAACTTATTACTGACTAAAACTATCTCATAAATTATAGTTGGAATTATAAATACACAATCTAATTAGAAGTAATATTCACACCCCTTTAAAATAAATTACATTGACACTCCTAAGAAAATGTACTTATAATTTTGTAAAGAGAAAGAAATATTTGTATAATTAGATATAACTTTAGAGTGTACCCATATAATTTATTGAAAAAAAAACATATAATCCTTTAATTTGTATGTTTAATTGCTATAATAAAAAAAATAACTAAGACAAAGAGTAACTTACACAACTTTACAACAACTATTGATTGTTATTGCAGTAGGTAAGAATAAAATATTAACACAATTAAAATTTTGCAAATATTTTAGTTATAACTTAAAAATACTTTAAATATTTTGAACATGCCTAAAATTCTAAAAAAAATTGTTTGATCATTTTCGAAATTAAATATTTTTTTTATTATGTAAATAGGGTTGATATAATTTATTTACGATGAGTTTTAAGTCTTATAATATAGAAAATAATTTATTTTTATACGATAATATGTAGGATAAACTTTTTATTGAAAAGAGCGATACAATGAATACCCGAATGACCTGGAATACAAACAAGGTCGTTAAGATAATGGTGAAATGCTTCAACTAAAATCATCCGACGATCAAATTAATAGCAAGCTCAAAAGTGATGAACATTGAAATAGAATCTAATTATCAAGAAGAACGACCCCCCAACCCCAAAAAAAAAGTTATGAAATTTTTTATAATTTAGATATATAATGAGATAAAATTACATTTTTTTCGATAAAATTAAGGAATATTGAATATTTTTTAAGAACGTGGCGTATGTGGTCTGTCTCTCGGGCAAACGATCATCCAATTATTATAAATAAAACAGATTTATATAAAAACATCATGAACATCTGATAATCTAGGTAAAAAGTTTTATGCGTGTTCTTTGAATAGGTGAATAGGTGAATGTGATTTATTTTATATGGCTGGATTCATTGATGTGTGGGAGATCAATTGTCATTATTCTTGATTTGTTACGACGATCGAACGTAAATGAGAAGAAAATTATGAAATTATAATGTCATTTTGTAATAATTAATGATAAAAATGCATTTAACTAAAGGCAATAAAAAGAATTTAATTTTTGGAGAACGAAGCATTTATGAACCAAAATTTAATTCTCTAATCATTAATTGTTGTTAAGTCACGCAGTTTTTGTTCTCTCTTATATAAGTGTAATTTCGGTCTTATGATATATTTGACTAGAAAATCTAAAGCGAATGACGACCGTTGATTTAAAAAGTCCGAACGCATGAGAAGTAGATGGTAGGGTCCGAACCCGATGGAATACGGATCCCCATTGCTCCTATAAATACGTAGCTGGAGGTGAGCTCTGTTTGCCACTTTCATTACTCAAAACCTCAAGAAAGCAAACAATTCCATCCATGGTGGATTACTCACCTCGTAGATCGAGCGGACCGGTCCTCCGGTCCACTTCCCCTTCTGGAAGACTAAACCGCCACTGTTCATCGTATACGCCCTCGTTCCGCTCCTCCTCCTTCGCTTCCGCCACTTCCTCCGCCTTCAGCCCCACCCGCTCATTGCGGAGGCCCACCTCTCCAACCCGTGTAAATGTCTACAAGTATACTTCCCCCTCCCTCAGCTTCTCCCTGGACCGGCCCGGTTCGCCAAACCGGTCTATTTCCATGTCCACCCGGGTGGAGAACTCTCCGGCGTCCACCGCCCCCAGTCAGAAGAGGACGTGTATGTGCTCGCCCACCAACCACCCGGGTTCGTTCAGGTGCAGCTTGCACAAAGCCGGGTTCGCCAACAACGGAGTTCCGAGTAGTTCTCAAGCGGCGACGTGTGGGAGCTCCAGCCGGCTGAACATGAGGCGCTCCGCCATGACGAATTCTCTGGTGCGGATTGGTACAGTGGAGGGGGATTTAGTGAGACGAGCCTTGGCCGCTCTGATTCGCCCGTCTTCACATCAGCAGCGCCGCCGAGGTGAGTTCCGGCCGCGACCCAGCCGGCTCTCCGTCATGTCCAAGGCTTAGATTTCTAAGCTAGCTCCGGCGGTTACGACGTTTCAACGCGGCGGATAAGCGACTGAGCTGCGCCCGTGATGTCAGCCTGATTTGCGCGGGCGAAGGGGAACGGATATTTTTTGGTTTTCCGGCGACCCGAAAACCCGTAGGATCCGACTTATTTTTACCGGACTTTTCATGTACATACCTAAATGATATTCATAATTATGAATTAAATAATTTTAATTATGAGAAATTAATGCACCGATTTTCCGCATCATAAAAAGCATCCGTATCTTAATTTTACCCTCCTCAGTTTACGATCACGTCAGCTTTTCTTAGGACGCGTTTGGCCAATGGTTTAAGCTGTATAGATCTTACACGAAAAAAGGAAAAATATCATTCTGAAAAGGATAAATTACAACTGATTCTCAATAAGTGTAATTATGCTTTTCTTTTTCCTTTTTTCTAAAATCATAAATACTCTTATTATAAAGAATAATTATATTGTTTTTAGATGGGTGTGGTAAAAAATTATCACTTATCTTTGTTTTTATTGTTTTTTAAAAAATAAAATATTTAAAAAAAGAATTTTTAGGGTGGTAAAGTAAATAACTAATGAAAATATTAGTTATATAATTTTTTTGTGAAATCTTAGAAAATATACCTATTATAATTTAAAAGGAAATTTTAAATTTAAGGGTTAAACGGAAATTTGATAGCATTAGTCGTTAGAGCTTTTATATTTTTTTGTTCAATATGTTTTTAGGTGTGCACTTTTGGTCTCATAATTTTTAAAAAATAACATTTTTAATCAAATGCACTTAACGGCCACGTGACCTATTTCGTTAAACATCTAACGAAAAAGTATCAAAGGACTAAGAGTGTTACTTTTTTAAAGTTACGGGACTAAAAGTGAGAATTTTGTAACCAATTGAATCAACAGTAGAAAGACTCTAAGTTAATAGGACGAAAAATGTTATTTCCTCTAACAAACTTGAGGCTACTACGATATTAGTCGTAGTTAAAAATTATGTCAATATTTTAATCATCAACATTATTATGATAAACATTTTTTTCCTTAATTAATATTTTAACAAAAATTGATTTATCATGATAAATATTTAAGTTTTTATATTAATTTTATTTAATTATTGTTGATAAATCTGTCTGAAAGGGAATAGAGAAATTTGGTGTTTGATTGGAAAGATCAGACGGAGGGGAAAAGTAAATTTGGACGTATACAAATTATTTTTGAAATTTAAATTTTTTTTGTTTAAAATTAGACGAAAAAGTGAAAATATTAGACCAACAAGAGATTGAAAAATATTATTTTTATTTACTTTTTTCATATAATTTTTATTTTTTATTTTTCTTGGTAATAACATCCACACATAAGCTTTTTCAGTTAATTGCAATCTACCTACCTGTGTTGTGGAAAATAGGTAAACAACCTCCATATAGAAAATAAAATAGTAATTTACTTCCACTCTATGTTTTAGAAAATGAAGCAATTTACTTCCCTACCAAAGTAGGTAAATTGTTTCATTTTTTAAAACATAGTGGTGTAAATTGCTATTTATTTTTTAGGATAATTTGCTCATTTTTAATATCACAGGAGGATAAATTGCTATTCACCCTAATATTTTTTGAGAAAAGATAATCACATAAAACATATTCTTGTTCTTGTTTGACAGATACTTTTATTGATAAGTTTTAAAAATTTTAGTAATTTAAAAATATTTTAGTATAATATTAACTTGAGTTTTTTTAGAACAGAATGAAGAGAAATGATTAATCAGTAAAATTTCAAATATTAATTTTTCATTTCTCAATTTATTTTTCTTGTACAAACAAAGAAAAGTATTTGGTTTTTACTCTCCTTTCAATCATATCAAACAACAAAGAAAAAATTTACATTTTCTTTCCCCTCTCCTCGCATTTTCACTCCCCTCCTCTCACTTTTCATTTTCTTTCATCGAACCAAACGAACCCTTAATGTCAGCTGAGGACTTACCATCCAGAGTTCTGGGAGACTAATCAATTCGAGAAGTAAGAACATCAAGAACTTCACCGACGGTGTTTAACTATTTTCTTTAGGTTCTTTTTCATTTCGATAAACTACACCGTTATCTCCTAAAATTTAATTTAATTATACAAATATTTTTTATCTTTTGTAAACTTACAAATACACCTTGCAAGGAGTGTCAATTTAATTTATTTCAAGGACATTTCTGTAACTTCGTCGCTGCAAGGAGCTTTTTTCATGTAAATTACAATTACAATATATCGACAGAGTATACTTAAGAAATATTTACATAAAATTTAGTGATAATTAGATTATAAATCTCTTGGCCCATAATTTATTTACACAAATCATCACTATTTTTTGCATAATTATAAAAACCATCCCTGATAACTAAAAATCGAGTTATTTTGTGTAATATTATTGACGTTTTTAAATATGAGTATTTAAATTTTTATTAAAAAAAACAACTTATAAAAAGATAAATATATAATACCGAGACGAAGTAGATAGACGTCTGGTATGTTAATAGGTATGGGGTTTATGGTCATGCATGGGCCATGTCTAATACTATTTGACTGAGATGATACCATCCTGTGTCTGTGTGATGTGACATAATGCATAGACGCTTTAATTTCTGGATAAGGTTGTGAAAGTGAGAGGTTGGTTGGAGGTGCCCCTTTACTGTGGATTTCAATGGAGTCGGTTTGGGGCCAGTCTCCTCCACTTTATTTATTTGACTTATTCTAATATGAGAAAATTCATTAAATTTTGAATAATTAAAAGGTTTATTTGTTAGATATAAATAAATATTATGGGTATTAAATATAATTTTTTTAAATTATATGGAGTTGATGTGTAATTATATTAAATTTTAAGAAAGGATAATTTCATTGTCCTTTAATAAGTACGATAAAATTTTAATTATGCACACAAATTGAATGTGTTTCAATTGAAAAATAGTATTTTTGATCCGGTGAATTAGGTCTCTATTTTATTTTTGGTCCCTTTTGTAAGAATATCAGCACTTTTGGTCTCGTAAGTGGTAGAAAATAATATTTTTGGTCTCATCTACTTTTTCGTCTATAATTTAACGGCTTAAAATATGTGGCCCACACGTGGCTGTTAAGTATTTTTTATGAAGGAAAAATTTGTGCGTTTTTCAGCGTGGTACCACTTTTCGGATGAAATATAACTACATTTGAGGGGAAAAATAAATCTGAAAAAAAATTAGGACAAGTAAAGGGGAATTTCTCTCTTCTTTCAACATAAATTGAGAATCTCACCCTTTGCATATTTTTGTAAGTTTTGAAATTAAGTAGAAGTAACAAAAAGAAAAATTATGTCCTTCACAAATGAATCGAGTAGACTGAGTAGAACATTCATATGCTACTGTGGAAAAAGACTAGCCAAAAGTATTTAGCGGCCACGTGTTGCATACGTGCCTTACACTGTTAAATTGTAAACTATAAAAATGAATAATGACAAAAAATACTAATTTTTATAAATTACAAAAGTAAAATTGCTGATCCCATACCAAAAATGCTATTTGCCCTGCTTTAATCGCAAGTAAATATTATTTTGGATGAGTTTAGGATAAAATCCAATACCTGACCCAGAAGTATAGGTGCATGGTTTTGGCTCTGATTGTAACCATGAATTAAGATATATCTCCTAGGAATCATAAATTATTTAAAAAAATACTTATAAATTTCGATAAATATAAATCTTACATTTATATAATCATCTTAAAAATAATTTATTCTTACTGATTGAGCGGACAAGTCCTAAATGAGATTGAAATTCTCAAACTCAACTACGAAATTATTGACTTTGAAGGTTTTACACAAAGTATAAGCATGTAAAAATCTATGGATAGGCCTTTTTATTTTTGAATTAATTTATATTTCATTTATTTATGTAATTTGAATAATAATATAGTTATATACAGAAAAGAGTAAATTATATTTTGTCGTTCTAGCTATGCTCGTTTTTATACTTTATCATTGATTTTTTTTTTTGTTAACTTACCATCTGAGCTTTTTAAAATTTATACTTTGGTATATGACTATTTTTTTGTTGATTTTTCTGTTGAAACAATATCACATGCTGAGCATGTGAGAAATATCACGTCACGTAAACCTTAAATACAATATTTACACTGTGATGGGTATGGCCCAGGAATGATTAACCCAAGAAAAGTGTTAAGCCCACGTCAGGCTTAGAGAGACAGCCTGCCCAAAGACACTGGGCCCAGCCCAGGAAGGAAACACCATATAACATAATTAGGTCTTAAGACGAAGGGCCACTAGACTCAATCCAAGAAGGAGCCACCATGCCAGGACCTGGCCAATAGGGAGGCTTGCCCCTCAAAATTGGACCATGGAAGAGACACAATACAAAGGCCTATTAACGTCTTTTCAAGGCCCGCCTAGGGGAAGAGTGTGGAAGTTGACTCTTCAGTTTAAAAGGACTCCCTACTAGGTAGGATTTGGTGTGGTGGAGGAGTCCGTACTCCTTCGGAATCTTGCTGATCAAGGAGCGAATAAAGTGCAATCTTATCCACCAGAACCTCGCCTTCCTTGCCAAACACGCAGCTCCCCAAAGTCCCTGCAAAGGGGGGCTCATCCTCTATAAATATGGGGAACACCCTTCAACCGGACATACTTACGCGCATTCAAGAACCTCTCTTGCTATCACTCTGCTCTTCTAAATTCGTACTCTTGCATATGGAGTTCTCATTTTTATCATAATTTCTCGTCATACTTTATTTTTACATTTATCTGTTCTTAAATATGGGACTAACTTAAACATCGGAGTGCTAACGTATTGTTTCGCATGTCCCTTTTCTCAAGTACTTACAGTCAATTAGCTCAAACTCAGCATCAAGATCCAAGAACTTTGGACCATGCTAAAATCGCGCGCATCACACTACATGTGGTGTTTTTTTGACAAAAAAATTTGATTAAAAAATAGTTAAAAAAGACGAAGTGCAAAATTTCATAAGTTGACACACAAAAAAAAATTAAGATGTCAAAGTGTAAAAAAAATTATAATTCGGACGGCAAAATATAATTAACCCTATAAAAAAAGTAATATTATTCTAAACAACCATAATAATGATGAAAAACTTACAACCTGTAGCATATTAACAAATAATGATTTAAGATTCTAATTTAATAAATTAAAGTATAATAGAACAATTAGATTTTAATTTCATGTCATATATTATGATGAAGAAATATTAATGATGTAATTTTTTGCTGTCTGCATTGTCATATGTGTGACGCCCCAAAAATTATAATATATAATTGGGGGATTAATTGATAATTTTTTTTTGTGAAATTTAGTTAATTGATAAATAAATTATAGGTCATAATTGAAATATAATAAAACTTGAACGGGTTAAATTGGAACTCGTTATAATATTTGAAAGCAAATTATATTAATTAAGAAATTAGAAAGGACGCAATTGGTATTTTGAGAAAATTTTATTTAAATAAATAAAATAATAGTAATATTATATATAAATGTAAATAATATATATATATATTAAGTAATATTATATATATATACATATACATATATAAATATAAGTAGAGAGAGAGAGAATTGAGAGTGGAGGTGGGGCCACAACCCCCACCGCCTCCTCACTCTCTTTCTTTTTATTTTGTTGTTCTTGGTACACACAAATGCACACAACACATACAATTTCGGCCAAAAAAAAGAAGAAGAAAAGAGAAGGAATAGAGGTACGAATTATAATTATAATTTTTATTAATTTACATAATTATAGTATTTAATTAGTCTATTTATTAAATATTGTTTATACTAAGCGATGTACTATTGAATCGGAGTATTTTACGAGTTTGGTTATTTAAAATAGTGTCGAATTAAATATCAAATTGGATATAAAAATGATATCGTTGGTCGATTAGATTATTAAATTTATTAGATTTGAATATTGCTATAGCCAATTTATACAATTTCATCGAAATTGTTAACCAAATACGCAATTATATGTATTACTGTTCAATTAAAGAGTATAATAACGAGAAATTGATAGAAAATTCATAGAAATATTCTGAGAATTATATTTAATAAATGGTATGTTAATAAAGAGGAAAAACGAAGATTTGTATTTCGATAGAAAAGAAATATTAAAAAATTATTAGAAATTGTACAAATGATATTCAATATTATATTTAAAAGAAATTATGATATTCTCGATATATTAATTGTATGTGGTATAACTCATTATAGGAAATGGGGGTACGGTGAAACGACTGATAATTATCATTGAGTAGATAAAAGCATTGTGAAGTCGAGGTAAGTAAATAATTAGTATTATCTATATATTATTTGTGGTATTATTATTATATGACTTTGTGGTTCATGCTGATATTGATTTATCTAAAAGTATATGAGTGATGGATTATTTGATTTGATTGACGGTATTGTGTACGTGGAATGAGGAAATGCGTTGGAATATAATGTTTGTTGTTTGATGTATTGTGGATGTCTGAAAATGAGAATATGTTAATATATTGTTTTACGTTACTAGTTGCTTACAAGAATGGTGATATGTGGAAATGAGGGAGTGGTGGAAATTGAATATAATTGTGGTGTGAATACCCCTTGATGTGTTGAAAGCCTATAAGGCGAAAATATGATATGAAAGTGCTATGTGCGAAAAGAAAGTGCTATGTGCGAAAAGAAAATGCTATGTGTGAAATGAAACAGCTATGTGCGACAAGAAAATGCTATGTGCGAAATGAGATTGATGAGCCGGCTGTCAAGGGGGTTCACTTAAATTTAATAACGGTGAGATTGAGTTGGCAGGAAAAACACAATATCACCTTCTGGTGAGCAAATTAGGAAAAATGGAGTTTGATTGATTGTCTTGTTATGAGATAGTCATGTGGTGTAATAAAACTGATTACGTTGGAATTAAATTGATTGTATTCCATGCGTGTTGCCTGTTCATCTTGTTTGGGTTGTGTTTGATATACATATATAGATAGGGCTGGTTATTTACTTACTGAGTGGCCGGCTCATCCCTCTGCTGACATTTTCTTTCAGGAGTAGACTTTGAGGTGTCTGACTGTTGAAGAGTAGGTCTACGCGCTATACTCAGGCAGGTCGGGCCAGTATGCAGTCTTCTCCTCTTTGTCAGTTAGAGTACAATCACATCTTGTCTTTATAAAGAGATTATAAACGTACGGATTACTTGTGACGAATCACTTTGTGGTGTGTGATATGTATATTTATTTATAATGTTGTGGGTTGATAATACCTATTATGACGTGTTGGGATTATGTATGCAAATTGATTAGATGATTATGTGCAAATGTATATATATGAACACAGAGATTACTATAAGTATGACGTTTAGGGTAGATATAACCCTAGTAGCGTTATGGGGTGCTACAATATGATTCTGTCAATTAAATCTAAAAGTGGTTTCCTTTTTTTCTTTAGAAAAATCGGAATCGATATATTTTGAAAGATTAATTACATTTAGACTCTTATAAAAATAGGAAGTATTACTTTTTCTCAAAAGAATCTTATGCTTGTATAAAAATTTTTATTTAAAATTATACCCTTCTATTAAGGTTATGATGAAAAATGTTAATTTTAACAAAAAGTTCATATAAATTTTTAATTTTACCATTCATTTAAAATTCTTCTAATAATTGTTTTATACTTATAAGACAGTAAATATAATATATACCTTTTAAAATTGGCATTCTAAGTGAATTGAGCTTTTAATTTTAATATATTAACCGCATGTGGTTCCCGCTTGTCATAAAACTTTCAAAAAGTAAATTAAAACAAGCATAAATTAAAATCTTGTAATTATAAATGAAAAGATCCATCGATCGGGACCTCACATGCATAATTTCTTTTAGTATAACTCAAAAATAATATGTAATCCTGGCTTTATTGTATCAAGTCCTGACTAAAATTTTTCCATTAGTGTCTCACAAATATTATTGACTTACGTCCCACGTCAATTTTCGGCTTAAATATTTGCAAGAATTATGTTAAAGAAGTTAGATACATTTCTATTAATTAGAATAATTTTATCTTATATTGATTTAAATAATAGTTAAGTAAGAATACAAATTATCTGAAAAAATTACAATTATACAAAATATTTTCTCGATAGAGAAAAACCACCAATCAGTTGGTAAATTAATGAAAAGTGGCTAAAGCTTTAAAAAAAAACTCCTTTCACTTGTAGTTACTAAAAAAATTATATATTTTATGCGAGAAAGTAATCTTCTTCCATCCTTTAAAAGTTATAAAGCTAACAAAAAACCATGCAGTATGTTTGTTTTTATTTTCAAATTATTTTAAAACGAGTCAAAACATATCAATGTTTGTCATTATTGAAAAACACCTTATCTAGGTGTTTTTAACTGTTTTAACATAAATACATACACATATACACACACACACACATATATATAAATATATATAAAAAAGATATGATTTGACAATGAATAGTAATTTTTGTTGTCCAAAATACAACATTAAACATACAGTACTTATTTTAAATTATTTAAAAAAAAATCCAAACATACATACTATCTCTAACACACACTTATTTGTCTTTATTTTTCTCTCTCTATCTCCATAAAACACAATAAAACACTCATAAAATCGAATCCAAACACTACGATGTCTTTCTCTTGTTCCTACCAAACAAAATTTGTCAAGTTTTTATTAAAAGAAAAATAATAAAAAAGATTCAAAAGGGAGATAATAGAGTAACAAAATAAAAAATAACATCTAAGTGGCTCTAGTGTTATATTTTGATCTCCTATGTCCATTAGTCTTGGATTCATCCAAGAATTTTTAGGTAAATTTAGCATATATTGTGTGATCAAAGTAAATAAAACTCATAACGTAAAGAAACAACTTTGTGAAAAAGAATAATGGATTGGACCTAAAGGTCCCAAATAATATCTACAACCATTTGGCTTTGCTTCTATTCTTATTTTCGGTTTTCAGTATTTTCAACGAACTGAAAATACTTTATTGATTTTTGCGTGAAAAATAAAAGTATGTTTGGAGCGAACGTTTTCAAATCTATGTTATTAGGTGTGAGAAACAAGAATATATGTACAAGTATTGTGTAGGTATGAAATTTGAATTTTATAGTGTACAATGACAAAATTACAATAAAGTCAAATGTCTTGTGATGTCTCTTCTTCTTCTTCTTCTTTTTCTAAAATTTCAAAAATAAATCAACGTGACAAGACAACCTTTGGGTTTAGTTCATCATCGAAGAATTTCTATATTGATCGCCCAACAGCGAACACACATAACCAACAGTTATGCAAGCCTCTATATACATTCATTCTTTTTATTTTTCCCGTTTACCACATAATTTATCGAGTGTGCCCAATATAATTTTATAGAAATGCCCAAAAAATTAAACTTAAAAAAAAATCACAAATTTAACTATAAATCACATAATATCAAATAAAACTATGACGATAATAATTAGCGTGACGGTGGCGATGATGGTACGCTAATATAAAGGAGAATATATTTCCATCAATTGTAATTACAAACTTTCCAAAACAAATAAGAAAAGTAAACTAGACGAGGCCATTTTTGGGTTTGCACAATATGTGCTCATCAAGACTCAAGTTTTACGGAAAAAATGCAAGTAATTCTCCTCTAATATTGTAAATAAAACAAATTATCTTTCTATAAAAAAATAAATAGTAATTTACCTTCCTGTATTTTTTTAAAATACAATAATTTACTTCTCTATATTTTTTAAAATGAAGCAATTTAGCTCATTAAATAGAGAGATAAATTACTTCATTTTAAAAAGTATAGAGGGGTAAATTGCTATATATATTCTTTTTCATAGGGGATAATTTGCTCATTTTCAATATCATAGAGAAGTAAATTACTATTCATTCCAAATTTTACCAACCAAGTGAACAAATACATACATGAAGTGAGCAAAAAATGCTCGATTCAAATGGTCCAACTTGAGTCTTTGGTTTTTGGTTTGCAAGCTCTAGGAACAAGAATCTGCAAGAATATCATTAACGTCTGACATTCAAGTTAGTATTCAAATGAGTAAATTGAAAAGAGTAAAGCAAGTAAAATGCAACAGAGTGTGAGCTTGTAGCAAGTTCTTCTTGTACTTATCTTTTTGTTCTCAGTGTTTGTTTTTTATTATTATTCTAGCGTTTAATTTTTGTTAAGTCTGTTGACAGCTAGAGTCCAAAGTGGGTTAGTTTTCTTCTTTAGCTAAAACTCTATTCTTTATATATAGTTTCACATCTCTGTAACTTCAGTATTTGAGTTTTAGATTAATAAAGCATAGTTTTTCCTTCTTTTAATTCTCTAATTTACTGTCATGAATGTACTCTGCTTCCATCCCTCAAATTCTTCACATGGTATCAGAGCGATGAAGGTTTCTGGATATCACTCTTGTTAACTGATTCTCAACACAGTGTATCTTTACTAGATTGATTACCAATGGCGGGGATGTCTACCTTTCCAACGCTACCTGAGAGATTGCAACTTTATGGGTCGGATCACCCAGGGATGACGCTGGTAAATGCACTGTAATCGAGAACAATTACTTGAACTGGAGTTTTGGAGTTAAACGAGCACTGCGCGTGAAAATGAAACTGTGTTTCATCAACGGAACTTCGACAAAACCGAACGCTGATGATCTCCTTCTTCCTCCTTTGAAATTTGTTTGAAAGCCTTAGTGGCGAAAACCTTTGTGGTTCATTGATAAAACCTTTGTGGCATATTTCCTTTGTGGATATTGGTGGAACCTTTGTGGTTCTATAAGCCTTTGTGGCATATTTCCTCTGTGGATATTGGTGAAGCTTTTGTGGTTCTATAAGCCTTTGCGGCTTTGAGTGATTTGTGCAACTGTGAAGTGGTTGTAGCCTTTGGTTTTAGTAGGCCTTGGATCTTTAGGCTCCTGAGCCTTCATTCTGTTCTATGTCCCCTTGTTCCCTTATTTTACAATTTCTAGGTCTGATCAAATGCCGATCTCTTTACCAAGTCTCTTCCTGCTGGTGATTTTGCTCAATTCCTGTCCAAGCTGAGCCTCTCTTCCTCGGCTCCATCTTGAGGGGGGTTGTAGCAAGTTCTGCTTGTACTTATTTTTTTGTTCTCAATGTTTATTTTTTATTAGTATTCGCATTTAATTTTTGTTGAGTTTATTGACAGTTAGAGTCTAAAGTGGGTTAGTTTCTTCTTTAGCTAAAACTCTATTCTTTATATATAGTTTTATATCTCTGTAACTTGAGTACTTGAGTTTTAGATGAATAAAACATAGTTTTTCCTTCTTTTCATTCTCTAATTTACTACCATGAATGTACTTTGTTTCCACCCCTCAAATTCTTCACAGAGCTCTTTGGATGTAGATATAACTGAAAATTTCACTTTTGTATTGGGGGAGCCTTCAATTTATAGGCGACCCCCATAGGGCCGAACCCTCTAGATTCCTTGGGGGAAGATATCTCTTGACAACTGAAGGGCCCTGATCTCGGATAAGAAATAAGAAAATTTGCTTCAACTAGGGCTCTCAGATTCTCAGGTTGAGGGGACATTCTCCCTCACCAGGATTTTGAGAGTGTTTGCAGCGTTTCAAAAAAAAATATTTTTTAATTTTTGACTTTAAAAATGTACTTTTAAAATATTTAGGATGTCAACTTTTGATTCTGAAATGGCTAGATTAAGTGCTTTTGGCCAAAAGCAAGCACCCTTTGAAAGGTGCTTCTAGCTGTTTTGGCTTTTGTGAAAATAAATTCAACTTTGTTGTTTTACTACTTTATCCTTATTATAACAACTTTAATTCAACTTTACTATTTTTAATTTATTTTTAAAATTATATATTTAAAGTTGATATTGAAAACTTTAAATAATTTGAACAATATCACGATAATTAAATTCCTACTTTCACATATTTAATATTTTAATTTATATTTTATTTGATATATCATCTAATTATATTATTTGTTCACATATTATTATTTAATTAATTAATAAAAAGATTTTTTTTGCAATAATGCAAGTTTAATTATTGCGTATGAATAAATAATTATTGGGAGCATTATCAAATTATATATATATTTTTAATAATTTTTAACAAAGAAATGTGAAATATACTAATCAAAATAGAATTTATTTTTTTTAAAAAAATAATTATTTATAATAAGCAAAAAGTAATTTAACACAAGAACAAAACAATCTTTAATCAATTAAGTTTATTTTAGAAGTGATTTTTCTTCAAACAATATCCATTGTAGCTTTTGCATGCTTTTCACTTTTTATACAAATACTACCTACTTTTAATTCTACTATAACTTTCAACATTTTTTATAAAATCATTTATAAAAAGTAAAAATATTTGCAAACACTTGTGGAGAATCTTTGGGCTTGAGGTTGCTTTTTGGATAATTATGCTATTATGCTCATGCATGCATGCAGTTTTATTAATTCGTTTTAATTATTATGTAGCTTAAAAACTTTATCCAAACATTACTTATCATGTCTGATCAAACAAAATTTTATTTTTTAAAATTTTTATATATTTAATTTATTTTTGTATAAAGATTAAATATATACATAAAAGTGCCATAATTTATTATTATCCAAAATGAAATGTATGATATTGATTAATAATTATAATATATGGTCAATTTTGAGTATAAAATTGATAAAATATTGAATATAAAATTAAATATATAAAAATTTTAATAATAAAAATATATATAAAAAATAATTAAAAAAATAAAAAAAGGTCGCGAGCATCCTCCATGTATCCAAACATTACTGATCATGTTTTCTGATGAAACAAAATTGTGATTAGGTGAAGTGGTTTCCTCATGCCAACATGAGCAGCTAATTGAGATGATCACAAGTTGAAGCTCAGGTGGGTTCCATGTGAACTAAGAGTTTCATTATCTGAGTGATGACAATCCATGTGCTGATACATGTATTTGAATGTGCATCCCTAAGTGTGGATAGATATCAGATCATATGCTGACAAATATTGATACAGATGTTTGATGTGATTTGTTCTTCACCAGTCACATAGGAATCATCCCTTCTTTGGTTTTATTTCTGGTCAATTTCAATGCAAAATAGAGCTTATCTATTTGGATGTGAAAAGCCATTGAACAAAATATTAGATTTTGGCGTTTAACGTTAAAATGAAAAATAAGTTACATTTATGGAACTTCATTTTTAGACAGTGGGAATTAATGATTTTTTCTCGAAATTATATTGTATATAAGGAGATGGCAGAACAAGAAGATATAGGGGTGCAAAATTTTTAAGCCAAAATTAAATATTTTTTGGCAATCGTAGGATTCAGGCCAGTAAATTTTTAAAAGCGGCTGAAAATTTGTTGATGTGTATAAATTCAGGGCTTTTTAAATTGGGGATTTTGTTGACGCGATGTATTTTTGCTAATATTTCATTGGCCACATAAACGCTTAGATGGAAAAATCTCATACTACATAAGCAATGACATGAAAACTAAGAAAAAGTCCTTTTTATTTGGTGCTCTTTTACTGACTGTGCAGTTCTTTTTTTATCTGCAGAGGGTGGCGATAGTTACTGGCGCCCGAGCGCAATTGGGCGATGGCAACATTATTGCCCAAAGCTATACAGATTTGGCCCATGGTGTGGGCTACGTGATGACAACGTTGCCCAGATTGAGGGTGACAGTAGGTGAGGCATTGCCCCCTTTTGTGGGCAGATGTGGGGTGGGGGTTTAACTTTTTTTTTTTAAAAAAACTTTATATTGTGTAAAATAATAGTTTCATTTTGAATAAAATTGCATCAAATCCTCTTATATTTTTAAAATTTAATTAAAAGCTGCCTTGTGTACAAAAATAGGCATACAACCTTCTCTGTTTTTCAAAAATTGCACACTTTCCCCTTCCGTTAGATAAGTTTAAAGACGTTAAAATTTATGTTGAATTGTCCATTATACCCTTCTTATTATTATAATTGATCTTCAATTACTAAAAAATGAATGCTCTAGATCTTAATAAATTAAAATATATTATATATACTAAACATACATACATATATATATATATATATATATATATATAAATGCAGGCCTCGAAGCCGTCGCTATCTAGACATAGCCCAGGACGTTCGGTGACATCAACGTCGCTCGTGCACAAAGGGGGGAACGACGTTCTTGAAGGGGCGACACTCTATTTGGAGCGCCATCGCCTTCAATCTGGCCGATAATACCCTCGTTGCACAGTCTTCTTCTTCCGGCGACAAGGCGACCGATGAAGAAGAAGATGGAAAAAAAACAATATTATTCTTAATTTTTTAAAAATTAAATAAAAATAATTTAAGTTTTTCAAAAATTTGAAATAGGTAAAAAGTATTAAAGTTTTAGTAAATATTGGTTTTCATTTTAATATTATTTATAGTAAATAATATAACTTAAAAATTGATATAATTTTTTGATATTTTTAATATTTAATTAGAATATTTTATAAATAACTATAATTTATACAAATATATTTAAACTAAATATAATTATTATAAATGAATTTTATATATATTAATATAAATTTTTAATTTAAAAAGTGAATATAGTATATCAATTTCTGTATTATGATGTGTTAATTAAATTTTTAATTTTTAAAAATTTTGTATACATTTAGGTAGTTTATATTTAGTTAATATATTTGTTAAAATAAATATAACTAATAAAATATATGAAAATTAAATAGTTAATTAATTAATCAACATTATATAATTTGTAAGATATATTTAAATTAAATATTGATTTTCTATTATATATAAAAAAAAGTGGGCAAAATAGACTTTTGCAAATATAACATAATATAAAATTTGTTAAAAAAATCCAATCAAATTTTAGGCTTGTGATATGCACTCTCCATTATTTTGCTGTGTTTTTTATATTTTTTGGGGGGTTTTGTCCTATAAAAATAGCATAAATACAGGGGATGTTATACTATTTACCCTTTCGTTTTTGTAATTTATATTTATATACCTAATATAAATTTAAAAATTTATTTTATGTAGTTCTTTTAATATAAGTGCTTACCTGACAAATGAAATATAAAAAAGTACCCAGTCAATAAAATTCCCAGTTTAAAAGCTATAGATTTGTACATATCAGAGAATTCCAATTATTTATAAAAATTTGGTGGTCGAAGTCCTGTAATTGTCAAAAAAAAAAAAATCTAAATTATTATTTGCCACTCCTATATTTATGGTTCTTATTTTACCACTCCTTTATATACATGGTAGTAAATGAAAATTAAGCCATTCTAAGATTATAAAAAACTAACCTACAAAATAGGTGTTAGCATTTTGATGTTTAAGCAACGAAATATTTTAGACAGAAATAAGATAGAAATACTAAGTAAAATTGTAAGAACTAACAAGGTTGACAGTAAAATGTGTAAAAATTGTGTGGAAGATGATAATAATATCAAAAGATGTGAATAAGTGTGCAGAAATCGTGTGTGGGAGTTGAGGGTAAGTGGCAAACTAGTGGATGACTGGTTAAGTACTTTTACCTTCCTTTACCTATCCAAATCTCTATTTATAGCTGCAAGATGAGAAAAATTGGAAGGTTGTTGGGGTGGTTAAGATATTCCTAGATTTATTGGGATATCTATTTTATATTGTCATATGTTGGATCTAGTTGTTTGACATGTCATATGGGCCCGGCATTAGTAGGAACGAAATCTGTCACATTAATAAGGAAGTAGTTGAGAATAAAGAAAGTTGTTACGAGTAATTTTGAACTAGTGAGTTGAAGTTGATATGTTATTGTTATGCTTTGGTAGTGATGCATCATTCAGTGAATAGAATGTGGTCGACATATTCGCTGAGTTGGATGGACTTTTAGCCGTTTATAATTTGGGCTTATTGATTGTTGTCTCACTAATAAATCGAAGGAAGTGCTCGACTAGTTAGGACGATGACTTCACTAGAATTTTCCAGACATCTCTTCCAACTCGAGGTCTCTCCTGCGTCGCAAGGCTTCACAAACAAAGCAAACCATTCTCAGGTCGCGAAGCTCAGCAGATATCTTTTTCAGACTACATATCTTGTCTTTTGCTTACGCATAAAATTTCTTTAGGTTATGAATGTTCCATGGCCTGGGTAGGTCTTTCCCTTCCATATCTTGGAGGGCGTATGATCCTTCTTCTTTACCTCCACAACCTTGTAATGACCTTCCCAGGTCGGATCGAGTTTACCCACATGCCTAGATACCTCAATCTTTTTCAGGACGAGGTCGCCGACTTGAAAACCCCTAGACTTCATCCTCCTGTTGTAGCCCTTCGTCATGAGAATCTTGTACCGCAGTATTTTTGCATATGCACGATCCCTTTATCCTTTGATGAAACTGAGGTCGAAAGATCTCCCTTGTGCATTATCTCGCGGGTCATACTGACTTACGCTCGCTGTTTCTTCCTCGATTTCTGCTGGTATGATCGCCTCGGTTCCATAAACCAAACAGAATGGGGTTTCTCCAGTTGCAGTCTTTAAAGTGGTTCTGTAAGCCAAGATCCTTTTGCCCTTTCTAGTCTTGTCTTCAAATGCTGAAGTAGGATCCTGTTTGTGATCTCGACCTACCCATTCGCTTGAGGATTTTCGACCGTAGTAGAAATTTTGTTGAATTTTAAGCTCCTTAAACCAGGCCACGATCTTCTTCTCTTGGAATTGTGCTTTGTTGTCTGAGGTCGACACTCTGGGTATGCTAAACCTACAAATAATATTTTTCCAAATGAAGTTTATTACCTCTTTCTCAAAGATTCTCGCTAGTGCGTCTGCCTCCACCTATTTTGAGAAGTATTCGATAGCCACGTTTAGGAACTTCTTTTGTGCGGTTGCCTGAAGGAATGGTCCTACAATGTCGATCCCCTATTGATCGAAATGACATGCGATCTTGATAGCTTCAAGTAGGGTGGTTGGCATGTGTAACAATCCTGCAAACTTTACAACTCTCACATTTCTTAGTAACTCCTTCCCATCTTCAACTATGGTGAGCCAGAAGTAACCCTGCCTTATAATTTTGTGTGCCAAAGATTTCCTTCCTGAATGGTTCCCACAGCTCCCTTCATGTATCTCCTTCATCACATACTGGGTCCTTTCATCATCTAGGCACTTTAGTAGTATTCTTTCAGGCGTCCTTTTATACAGTTCCTCCCCCAATAACGTAAATATTTCTGCTTTGAACTGCATTCTTCTTGTAGGAACGAGGTCGTTGGTAGGATCCCATTTTTCAAATAATGTACAAAGGGCGTCTTCCACGATCCCATCTCTTCAACCATATTGACCGCATTCACCTCTATTACTGGGGCTTCCTTGATCATCATTGCGATCTTCCTTTCTTTTACCCTTGATACCATGGCTGCGAACTTATATAAAGCATTTGCACTCGTGTTCTCGTCCTTCAGAATCTGATGTATCAGACACTTATCAATTTTTTTCATCATTAACCTTGACCTTCTTTAAGTATTGCGTCATGGACCACTCTCTGCTCTCATAAGATCCTTGTACATACATTGTGACCAGCTGAGAATCTGTGTACACATCTAGCTGTTTCACTCCTCCCTCCCATGCTGTTTGCAATCCTTAAATGAGAGCTTCATATTCAGTCTCATTATTTGTAGCGGGGAAGGATAACCTTACTGTGATCTCAATTTCGAGACCCTTGGGTACTTGCAAGAATATTCCTGCTCCTCCATTGCTCGAGTTAGACAACCCATCCACATGCAACAACCACCTTTCCTCCACCTTCTGCGGTTCTTCCACAAACACCTGAGTCTTGACCACGTTCCTAGTCTGAAACTCGATATCGAACTCTCCAAACTCTATGCCCACTTGACCGTCCTCCCCGACACATCATGTTTTGACATGATTTGCTTTAATGGATGGTTGGTAAGCACGACTATGGGGTGTGACTGAAAGTATGGTCGCAGTTTATGAGCTGTCGTTACTAAGGCAAGGGCCAGTTTGTCATTCTGCATGTATTTCTTCTCAGCTCGTTGCAACATCCTGCTAGCACAATATACTAGGCCTGTGCTCCCTTCTCCTAACGTACCAGTACCGAGCTCACAGTGTCTTCTGATACTGCTAAGTAAACATGCAACGTTTCTCCAAGAAATGAGTTAGCGAGTAAAGGTGGAGTCGCTAGATATGCTTTTATCTTTTGAAAAGCTTTCTCACATTCCTCATTCCATTTAAAATCTTTCAGCTTTATTAAAACCTTAAAGAATGGAAGGTTTCGATCTGCTGATCTGGCTATGAAGCGATTTAGAGTAGCTATCTTTCCTGTGAGCTTCTGGACATCTTTTACCGACTAGGTTGGCTCCAACTGCTTGATCACTTTAATCTTCTCAGGATTGGCTTCTATCATTTTCTCACTAACCATGTATTCGAGAAACTTGCCACCTCGCATCCCGAACGTACATTTGGAAGGGTTAGCTTCATCCCATATAATAGCATGATCGCAAAGGCGCTTTCCAAGTGTTTCAGGTGATCGCTTTCAGGCCTGCTCTTTACCAACATATCGTCCATGAATACCTCCATCGTACTTCCGATTAGATCTTTGAACATTCTATTCACCAACCTTTGATAGGTCGCCCTGTCATTCTTAAGACCAAAAGACATAACATTATAGCAATGAACACCTTTTTTAGTTACAAATGCAGTTTTTTCCTTATCTTCCTTAGCCATGAAGATCTATGGTACCTTGATATGCATACATTATACTAAATAATATGCATTCTGCCGTTGAATTTACCTGCAGATCTATCCGAGGTAGAGGACAGGGGTCTTTATGGCATGCTTTGTTTAAATCCACAACATCTGTACATATGTGCCACTTTTCGAGGCTTTAGGCACAATGTTGGACAGCTAGGTTGTGCACTGGATCTCTGAAACAAAACCAGCTTGCAATAACTTGCTAACCTCCTATTCAGTAATCCTGTTCCTTTCGACCTTGAACACCCTCTTCTTTTGGTTTATTGGCTTCATTTAGGGATCTATATTGAGTCGATGCACAATGACTTTAGGATCTATTTCCTTGAATTCAGATGGACTCCATGCGAACATGTCATTATTCTTCTTTAAAAAATCGATGGTCATCATCTCCAACTCAGGCGTCATTTGCGAACCGATTCTGGTCGTACTGTTGAATTCTCTGGATACGAGCTCGACCTCCTTGTACTCCTCCATCGGCTCCATTCTTTCAGTTCTTCGTTTCCTAACCTCCTCACACTGCCCCTGCTTCTCCTTTCTTTTTCCTCTCTTTCCAAGGTTAGCCTATTTTATTGCTACATTATAGTATTGTCAAGCTGCTCTCTGATTGCACCTGACCTCTCATACCCCGCACTTGGTGGTAAATTTCATCTTCAAATGGTAAGTTGAAACTACTGCTTTGAACATATTCAGCCCCAGTTGCCCAAGTACCACATTATAATCAAAGGGACTATTGACCACTAAAAATTGAATCATGCATGTCTTCCTTCTGGGCTTTTCTCCAATGGATACTGGGAGATCAATCAGACCTTCTAGCACTATTTCGCTCCCTCCAAATCCAATTAAAGGGGTTCTTACAGGTGTTAGCTTCAACTCCCCCAAATTCATCTTCCTTAACACACTAGTAAATATAATGTCTACATAACTACCATTATCGATTAACACTTTGTGTCCCTGGTAGTTAGCAATATCCATCTTAATCACCATGGGATTGTTCTGTTCCCCCGATCCTGAGCTCAAGTCTTTATCTTCGAATACAATATCTTCATGCTGCTCCATACTTAATGCATGCCATCTTTGGTTATATCTACAGCTACTCGCATATCTTTTGTGAGCTCTGGAAGAGTTTCCACTTATAGGTCCCCCTGACATTGTATGGATGACCGGTACTGTTTTTCCTTCCGTCTCTCGAATCCTTTTACTGCAACCTCGTTCCCTGGACCATTTATTGTCTTTTATGGCGTTGATCTACTCCTCATCGATGTACTTCTGAGCCAACCCCATCAGCTGTTCTACCCTCTCCGGTGGACCTCGAGCCAATGCTGAGGCAAAGAATCCCTTCTTAAGACCATGGATAGGTATACTAACCATTATATCGATTTTGAGGTCTTAGACCTCAAAGATTTTATTATTGAACCTTCCCATAAAGCTCTTTAGTGTCTCCTCTTCCCTTTGGTATATGGTAAATAGGTAAGTAGCCAACCTCTTTGCTTTTTTCTTGCTGGCGAAATGAAAATTTTTTTTTGTGCCAACTATTTGAATGAATCGATTGACTAGTAGCCACAAATAATTTAGCTTTGATCGAATTTGTTTGCCCATACAGATTCAACACTAGTTCAAATGCAGCCACATGCTAACGGGGTCTTTGGTTCCATCACATTTAAGCAAGTCAAAGAACCTGAATCCACTATCTATGACCTCCGTCAATATCCTGTTAGAGAATGGTAAGTTCCTGTTCTACGATACTATCTCTCCTCGCTTCTTTAACTCTTCGATTTGCTGGCCCAATTTCTCGATCTGTCTGCTAACACCATCAACCTCCGCTCTCGAAATGCCCGGTTGCCTAGAAATCACCCTTTTTCTAGTCACTTCATTGGACATTGTTCTTTCGGGACCTTTCTCAAGTCCTCTCGATGTTACTTTATCATATTCGACTTTAGTTTCCTTACCCTTTAATAATTGCCTCTTCGCTTCCTCCTTCCTAGGTGTTACAGTTCTCCTTTTGTATTCCACTATGGCTTTTCGACTAACTTCCTCAATCATACGCTGCACATCAGCTCGAGTTAAATTCAAAATTTGATCCTCCTCTCACCTGGGTATTTCATCTTCATACTGGCGATCCCTCCTAGATGATCCCTCCATAATGCTCGACTTGTTCTCAGAATTCTCGCAGACAGAGCCAAAATGATCCAGATCGCTTAATGATGGATCGGGTCGTGACCTTTGGTGACCGCAGGTTTGGGCCGCGTTGATCCGAAGCTTCATGTAAAGTGAATCCTAAAAATAGAGAAACAGGTTAGGCTTGTTGGGAAGCCCCCATCTAAGGCCCTTTAATGCTTAAGTTAGAAAAGGTGGGGCCGAATACGATTTGGAAGGCTTAATATGGTCGAAGTAGTATTAAATGCACACCCATAAATACTCATGATTGACGATATTTAAAGTTTTCCATACCATATAGGATTTCTCCACGTGGCAATATCCGAAAGAGTGCCTGTTAGAAGATCCAATAATCTATAATTTGGGTCTCGATTTTGGGTCGGATCTGACCCGACCCCCAGATCAATAAGTGAATCTTGCCGATAGGTAAAAATGAGTATATTCTCTATCTAATCCTCTAATTCTTCTCTTCAAATATGAAAATTTTGGTGTGTGGAATCTAAAGATAAAATCTCTACGTAGATCTACTTCAAATTTGAATTTGACTTTTTATGGCGTCAACTCGAGGGCTCGTGCCTGTAATCCCAGATTAGTTGGTATAATCAATCTATTGTGCATCTTTGATGAACTACTCGATCTCCACCCTTTGAGCATTTAAATATTCTTCAACTCAAAGAATTTCATAGTAAGAATTCTTTTAATCTTACTCACTAGCTTCACTTTCATTTTCCGTGTGTTTTAAATAAGTTTCATGGACCCATTTATATAAGGGTTCGTTTGGTTCAAATGAGAGGAAAAAGAAAGTGAAAGGGAGATGGGGAGGGAAAGAATAATAGTTTTCCACCAAGTTATTTGATGTGATTGGAAGGGGAGAAAATTTCAAATACTTCCCCTCGTTTGGTACGAGAAAAACAAATTGAGAAGAAAAGACTACTTTTTATAATTTGAATTGCAGATAGTTTATGTTTATATCAAGGTTAAATATTCATTGTACTCGTCTTGTTGAAAGAATCTAAAACAACAAATAATATTTTGTGGAAAGAATAGAAATGGAACAAGTACAAAATGACAAATAATATTATAAATGCAATGCAAATCTAATTGCATATTCACTCAATTATACACTACTATGGATTTGTTGAGCATTTTCACTTACACTTCTCCGACATGATATACAACTCATTACACTTCCAAAATCAAATGACGAGAGACAAAAAATAGAAACACCAACTGAACACACGAACTTATCTTAAAATAACTGCAGACACACTTTGAGATCAACGAAGTGCAAAAGCACGAGCTCATCTTGTTATAGCGCCATAGCCATCTCCTCTTTTGCTCTTACCGTAAAACATAAAATGGCCAGTACATCGAGCTCGACTCCAAACAGAGCAACTACCCAATCGGAATCGGAGATCTTCCTGCTCTTATATGCCTGCCTAACAAACCGCATGTGAGTTCTAATACGATCACTTGCTCCTACAAGGCTAGAAAGTGTTTTTACATAAAAAGTAATTCTTCAAGTGTTATGTTATGCATTGTATCTCTGTTGACGCCTAAAGAGAGGTTAGATTTTGTTTGACTGCGTGCATTCTAATTATACATTTAGTTCAAAGGTCTTGCATGTGCCATATGATGACTTTGTCATACACATGAGGACAATAAGATTCAGAAAGATGTAGTATCCTATCTTACTACAGTTGGAGCATGCATGATTGCTTCTGGTTTAGCTGATGAATCGAAAATCAGAAGGTAAAAGAGTCCATGACTCCTGTATGTCTCGATGAACTGCTGTAATTAGATACGAGTGTCAGTATCCAGCAGTAATTTTGACAGAGCCAGGTGAAGGATAACAGGTAGACATTCCTACAATGTAACCAGCCTCGTTTCCAGGTTCTTCTCCCGTCCCATAAGTTGGATTTGACGAGCATATTACTCGCCCTCCATGAATTGATTCACCAGACAATTACCATCCAAGAAAATAGCAGGTCTAATATTTGTGTTAGAGACTGCTATAATGAAATTCTGAGATAAAAGCAAATTAGCTAATTTCAGAGGCCAGAAGGCTACAAAAATTCAACATTTCTCGAATGCGTTTGGACCAAACAAGAAAAAGATGAGGAGATTGATGACTGGAGAAAATGTACCAAATGTTAAACTACCTCGCCATAAATAGGTTGAACCAATACCTCCCGCATGCTGCTGTTCAACCCCATATACAACATCGCCACCCGTTGGGAGAGTAACATTTAAGGTTTTGGTATGAATGCAACCATCATCGGTTGTGCTAATTGGACAAGATTCAACATCATACTCATCCTATATAAGAACACTTCAAAAGATTTTGGGCCACGAACATGAAGGAACAGAAAGAGGAATAAATGATACTACAAAAAGATACAAGATTATCTCAACAGAATTAGGAATACACTTAATTACCAGGCAATGATATCTAGCTTTCGTAATGGAGACACATACTCATCTATTGTTTCGATGCCGTTATGCCAGATGCCTGACAGTGATTCGACGGATTATACAGTTTGATGGCCTAATAGAGAGTGGCCACAGGACGTTGAGTGGGCTGCAAGGAAATGGAGAGGAAAATATATCATTAACTTGGCTTATCGTACGCTCCTTGCTGCTTGCATTTACCACATTTGGCGGGAACGAAATTTGAGATGCTTTCAGCATACGAAGCGACCATCGAGCATCATAGCCACCATTATTGTGGAAGATCTTAGACAGAGGATTATCAGTGTTAATTTACCTCGTTCTGTTAGTTCATGTGCGTTATATAGATTATGGCGTATCCCTTCGTCTGTCGAGGGAGAAACCACCAGGTGAACACTGTTGTACTGTACGATTTTATTTTATTAATGATACTTACATTTACCCAAAATGATATCTAGCTTTGAGCCCTCTGGACTCATCCCCCTCCGTCCACATGTCAGTGACGTCAAGTATAAAGATTTTAACCGACACGATTGAGGTGTCCCAATCGATAAACTTCACCGCATACCTCAAGAAAGAGGCTTCTCTTCACACCTTCAAACCCTTCCTTCACCTTGCATCTTCTTTCATCATAACAATTCCAAGCACCGGTATAGTTCACAGGCAAGGCACGACCATGTGCATCTGCAGTAATGTGGTATAAGTTACACCTGCACTCAGTGCAACTTAACTTGTCTTTGGCACCCCGAGTGTCAATTGCATGCACATTAAGCAATCATCACTTTTCGTACTCATTAGGGATATCCGTAGGATTACCAACTTCAATTCCATAAGGATCCGACACGTAAATGGCTGTTCTTCGAGTCTCCGATCCTAGCCCAAAGTACTTTGAAAGGCTACCACAAAGCCTACTATTCTTTATGGCAATATGATCGTCATGGTTCTTAGGCGTGTCTATACCTTTTCTCTGATAGTATCTCAGGACAACCCATTGGTGAAGATAAGTTTCATGAAGGGGGATTGGGTTCCCTTTCTCATCAATTACTTTTCCATTAAAACTCTTGAGAGCAATATGACCTCTAGGAAAGTTGACATTGTAGTAAAACTTGTTAAAAACCAGTCCAGGTTCTGACAAAAATTTAGGGAATAGAAACACATCAGTTTTCACCACATTTTTACTTCTTGGTTGCGCTTGTGAACTTTGAACGGTAAATAACAGGAACATGATTGACAGGTAAAGCAATAGGCACTCTGAACCACGAGCATTTTCACCCTAAAAGACATTGCCTACACCTGCCCAAATTACAAATAGTTTATCCTTCAACAGTTTAGCAATGGATCAGTCTGTAGGCGTTGTAATGGTGCTTAGCAAGCAGTTTATCTACCATGCAAACAACATCGTGTTGAAATGCCTGATTGAACACCCCTATGTTCTTCTCGTCGAAAATATTTATTTTTTTGTTGAAATATATTTAAAAATGAAATACTTGGCTGATTGACATGCGAAACTATTGTAATTTGTTATGTTGTCTTCGGTTTTATCAATTTGTATGAAATCTTACATTTAAATTAACTACTATGCATTTTGTATATGGGGGAAGAATGTTGACGATTCTTCTGCTTTTTTTAGCATGATCTGACTGAGAAAGTGTTAAAATTGTAAATAACCTAAGATGATTCATCGATTTTGTATAGTTGATGGAGATGTCTAATGAGTACAGCCTTGTGTTTTTCTTTTGGCTTCCTCTTTCTCTGTTCATGCTTTGAAGTAGAAAAATCGGACCAGCATCTCCTATTAAGTATTATGAGTATAATTAATTTGAGTAAATTTTGCTAAAGATTGGGATTGTGGAGCTATTTGACTTTTTCTCCTTGTTGCTTATGTTTTTCATGTTTCAAGTAGATATATGTACATGCAATTCTTAATCCTTTCACTATGTTTTGGAGCTCTGCATGTAAATTAAATGACTATTCTTGAAAATTGGGGATACCTATTAGTTGTATTGATAATGCAGATTCTAAACTGGATGTTGCAAAACAGACAAAGAAGACTCAAACTACTTGAGACATGTTATTTGATGTGGGACTAGATGTTGAGTTTAAATGCAATCATTTAAGTAGAAAATTGTTGAACTAGTGCACACTGGTCAAGTGGACAAACTAGTGAAAAAATTCTGCTAGCACTATTTCTATTTGATATGATAGCTCTGCTCTAATCTCAAGAGTTATTTATAGTCAGAACAAGAATTTAGTATGAATCAGGCATAATTGAAGGAGAGAACTAAATGTTAATTACACGATGAAAATAGAGAAATGGAAATGATTCTAAAAGTTCTAAAGATATCTCTATCTCTCATATGTAACTTTTCTTCTTGACCACCAAGAATCTTGTAACTCTCTGGCATAGGTCTATGTTCAATTGAGAAGTTTTGAAATTTGTATTGTATTTTCTTAAGTGACTTGAATTACCATTATATAAAATTTGATTAAATGTTAGTTTCTCTTTTCTTATATCAGTAGATAAAAAACCTTGGTACTCAAAATAATGGTTAATTCATCTAGCCTCCTTTCTCTATCAAGTATATCTAAAATCGCTAAAAATTGCAGAATAATGAATATTGACTGTAGTTGGATGTGGAGGTGCTTGGATAATAATCGGTTTCTTTTAGATGAATTTATAACAAAGGTTGATCAGAAGTTCTTGAACTTTGCCTTTGATAACCCATGATTTCTGAATAATGGACAAATTAAATGTCCATGCTCTAAATGCGGCAACACGAGAATTTTTAATCGAAGTGATGAATTTGCACATAGTAAAAAATGGATTTACTCGAGGTTATAACATATGGTACGCACATGGTGAATCCTTGAACACAAGAGATGATGTGGGTGGTTCTTCAACTACTCCTCAAGTAGAAATGTCACGTTATAGAATAATGCTGATGGATGCAATAGGCTTTGGGTTCAGCTTAAACTTCACGTGTGATGAACAACTGCCTAATCCAAAAGCACAAAAGTTTTGAACTTATTAAAAGATGCTAACGAACCATTATGGGATGGTTGTAAAAATCACACAAAACTCTCTGTTATGGCCCAACTATTAAGTATCAAATCAGAGTATAATTTACCTGAAGCTTGCTGTGATCGACTTATGTCAACAATCAAAAGCATGTTGCCTGAAGATGAAAAGTTGCCAGATAACTTCTACACGACCAAAAAACACTTAGGTAAACTTGGTGTAGATTACGAAAAAATTGATTCTTGTGTAAACAATTACGTATTGTATTACAAAGAGAACAAGGGCCTTCAAGAATGCCCTATATGTTATCATCCTCGATATAAGCCAATCAAGGCAGGATCACGAAAAAAAGTACCTTTCAAGGTGTTGCGTTATTTGCCTTTGATGCCTAAGCTCAAAAGGCTATATGCATCTAACTATACTTGTGAGCACGTGACATGGCATGCAAATAATAATTGAAGCCAGAAAAGTATGGCAGATCCATCTAATGGAGAGGCGTGGAAACATTTCGATCGCACTCATCCATCATTTGCCTCAGATGCATGTAATGTGCGGCTTGGGTTATGTACAGATGGTTTCACTCTATTTGGGAATTCTAGTACTCCTTACAATTGTTGGCATGTTATTATTATTGTATAATATTCCACCATGGATGTACATGCGAAAACCTTTCTTGTTCTTGAATATGGTTATACCGGGCCCAAAAAGTCCAAGAAAAAATCTTGATATATTTTTACGCCCATTAATAGACGAGCTGAAAATATTGTGGACATTTGGGGTGAAAGCTTATGACGTGTGCAAAAAATAAAATTTCAAAATGAGAGTTGCTCTTTTATGGACGATCAGTGATTTCCCTGAAATGCGATGGTATCTGGATGGAGCACTCATGGGTTGTTGGCATGTCCTTATTGTATGAAAAGGACAAAATCTTTTAGACTTCGTTATGGAAAGAAGGCATGTTGGTTTGATTGTCATCGTCAATTCTTGCCTCCTGACCAACTCTATAGAAGACAAGCCTTCAAGTTTCGAAAGAGAAAATGTAAAAATGATTCTCCACCTATGCACTTAACTGGAGAAGACATGCGACAAAGGGTGGATGAGCTTCCTAATACCATCTTCGGAAAACCACCAGGTGGTACACAACCAATTGATGGATTTGGCACGACACATAATTGGGTTAAAAGGAGCATATTTTGGGAGTTACTATATTGGCACACAAATCTTATCCAATATAATTTGGATGTTATGCATATTGAAAAACACGTCTTTGATAATATCTCTATCACCATTATGGATGTTAAAGATGAAACAAAAGATAATGTCAGATCTCGAAAAGATTTGGAATTGTATTTAGTCATACTGAGATGCATTTGTTTGAAGGTACAAATGGAAAAATGTACTAACCTAAGGCACCATATACTTTAAGTAACACAGAAGAAAGAATTGTGCTCTTGGGTAAAATCATTAAAGTTATTTGATGGGTATTCTTCAAACATTGCTCGTTGTGTGAATGAAGAAGAATGCAAATTTTATTGGGATGAAGAGTCATGACTGTCATGTGTTAATGCAAAAATTACTCTCAATTGTATTTAAAGATCTACTACCAAAACCTATTTCGGAAGGATTGACTGAACTCAACAGTTTCTTTAATGATTTATGTGCAACTATATTGCGTGTGGAGCACATGCTAAAACTTGAGAAGAACATTGTTGAGATATTGTATAAGTTTGAGAAAATATTTCCCTCCAAACTTCTTTGATTCTATAGAACATCTACCAGTTCACCTTGCATATGAAACTAAGGTTGGTGGGCCTGTACAGTATCGATGGATGTATCCATTTTAGAGGTAAATTTTTTAAGTTCAATTATCTTATATAACTAGAAAATATAAGTTATCTTGTGTAAATTAAAAGTTTAACAAATTTTAGGTTTCTATACCATTTGAAGAAAAAGGTTGGAAATCAAGCTCGAATTGAAGCATCAATTGTTGAGGTGTATATGATTCAAGAAGTCTCAACATTTTGCTTTTCATATTTTGAACCACAAGTAAAATTCTCATTAAATTAGGTTCCATGAAATGATGATGGAGGAATGGTAGATTCTTGTGAAAGTCTATTTTCTACACATCCTGGACGACCACTTGGTTTTAGAATTACAGTTAGATTTTTTGATGACGATGAGATGAAGGATTCACATAGATATGTCTTGATGAATTATGAGAAGATCGATCCATTCCTACAGTGAGTGATCTAACTCGTGCATTATGTCCTCACAAATGTTTCAATTGAGTTGTGTCTATAATTAATATATGGTTATCATAACTTCTATAGGAAATTTAATGAAGAAAATAGAAAATAATTTTCAAGAATAACTGACATGGAACTTGAAACATTGCGGGACACAGATTTTTCTTGGTGGCTACTTGCTCATGTAAGTAATAAATTACTTTCTAACAATGTACATATTAGCAAATTCAAAAATTATGTTATCTTATAAATTATTATTTTTTTTAGATTCGAGATACCCGTAACGAAGTTGACGACCTATAAGAAAGTTGGCTCATGGCCCCAGTCGACGTATTTCTTGCTATAAAGGGTACTTTGTGAATGGATTCAAATTCCACACTTTGGTACTTTGTGAAGGTTACGACACTTCTGATAAAGGGCTTAAGTGGCACACATATGGTCTTGTGGAAATTAATCATAAATTGAAATTAAAATCAAATGACCCTTTTATATTAGCTTCCCAAGCACAACAAGTCTACTTCACAAACCTTCCGAGCATCAAAAGAGAGATGAGGCATTATCAAAGTAAAGGCTACCAGTAAATTTGACGTCCCATTAGCTGAAGGACAAGACGAGAATATTGAGCAAAGAGTCGATATTGCTTTTCAAGAGGATGAGACATCTGATCCACACCAAATTTTTATTGAAACTGTTCAAGATGAAAACAATATTGTTTCGAATGCTGTGGTAGAAGAAGTAGATGCAAATGAATTTGAGGGACTTCAACATGGTGTAGATTTCAATGAAGTCATAATACAGGATGAAGATCATTGGGAAGGAGAAGAATTCGAACCAGAAGATGATGAGCAAGAAAAAGAATATGATACAAATAAAAATGATGAGGATATGGACACTGTTAGTGTAATTTTATTTATTTAATTATTTCTTTCTATCGCTTTATATGCATGTCATATTAGCCTTGTTCGTCATAGTAATCTCAATTTTAGAACTTAATAGGTTTTTTTTCTGTTTGACACAGGATGATGACTAGAGGACGAGCCGGCGAACGTGGACGAGGGAGAGGGGCGGTGGCGGGGTAGAATTTGCAACTTCGAGATAAGAACAAGGAGTTAGTGGGAGATCACTTATCACAACTTGAAGATAATCCAAGTTCTAATCCTAGTGAAGAGGTGTGTGGACAAAATATCTCATCTCGTATTCTTCCAAGAGGTTTGAATAGTGAAACGCAAGTAAGACAATTTTTCACTTTTATTTTTTTATATTATTTATTATGCATTAGACAATTTTTATTTTTTTTATTTTTTTGATTATAGGTTGGTGAAACAATACCTTCAAGATCTAAAATTGAAGAAAATATAGGACAAAGTGAAGATATTGTATCACGTGGACATCGATGGGGACCCAATAATGGTGCTCAGATACCAGATCATCCAAGTAAAAGGACAAAAGTGATAGTGGTGAACAATCAATAATTTCGAAGCTTCTAAAATTGAGCTTAATATATTCATAAATAATGTTAGCTCTATTTCTTAATTTTATATATTTTTGAAATTTATTTTATCAAAATAGATTTATTGAAAGTGGTGTTACACAAAACCTCACAAATGATATTAAAGGCATGGTTACTGAGGCATGGCCAAGATGGCACGCAGTGCCAAAAGCATCTAAAGACTTGCTATGGAAGAACTTCAAGGTAATAAATACTATTTATATTTAATCCAGTTTATTCATTGCTAAATTATATAGACATATTTTTGTAATTATTTAATGTGATTTACTATTTTGAAATGTGATAGTACCTCGGTGGGATAATCTAACCGACGAGGAAATGAGGAAGGTGCAGAATGAAAATGCGAGTGATCGATTTAAAGATATACAAAGCTAAGCAAAAGGCACTGAATGATGCGCACAAACAGTTAGGTAGAGAACCAAAGACTAGTGATATGATTGATAGAGGTCCTTAATGGTTAAATAATCAATTATGGAATGAGCTAGTTTAGAAGTATTGGGCCTCAGAAGATTATTTAGGAAAATGTCGAACTGCCCGAAAAAGTCGTTTGATTGAAAAAGATGGTTCGATAACAAAACACACTGATGGTTCTATTCCTGTAGTGCACATAGGCAAAAAATGGTAAGTTTTAAATATAAAATTTTTAGATATCTTTTATGCAATTTTTTAACGTGTGAATTAATATTGTTTTGTAAACTATAGGAAAAAGAACTTAGTAGAGAAGTAACTGATCTTGAGTTATTTCAAAGATGCCATAGAAAGAACAAAGGACTTGGGGACTTCATCGACAACAAATTCAAAAGAATTAGTGTAAGTATAATTTGTCATTGGATTTAAATATTGGTTAGTATATATGTTGAGAAATTTTGTTAGACTTTTATTACATAAATGTTCCTTTGTATCTAATGTACGTGCATAGGAAGAATACCTTGCAAAAACGGGTTTGTACTAATATTTCTTCACTGTCTTCATTCGATATTTCAACTTGGTATGATATCACTGGAGGTCCTTTTAAAGGACGCTTATATGGGTTTAGATGTAGCTCCTCATCTACAATTCAAGTTCAGTTAGTTCTACTCTTAAAGCATCTAGCGAGAAGCTTAATAAGTTGACAAAACTTGTAGAGGACATGGGCTCTAATGCTACAAAGATGGAAGAAGAATTTTGAAGACAAGAAGAAGAAAATAGAAAATTGTTTGAAATTGCCTTTGAAGGAGCTCGAAAGAGGAAGGAAGAGGCTCGAAAGAGGGAGGCAGATCTACAAGAGTTAGTTCGAAAATTATTTCAAGATGTGGGATACACAAACCATCAATTTACAGGTGGGTCTGGACAACAGGAGTAACAACATACCAGGAAAGATTATTAGTTCATTTTTTCTGTTGGTTGTTTATTACTTAGTTTATGTTGATTTGGGTTGTACATTGACTTACGCTTGTTGATTTGGGAGTGCAGACATTGATATTATTTGGATGATACAATGACATCAATTATATTATTGTTGGTTGTATTATGAGTATCTTTTTAGTTAATATTTATTGTTCTTGATTTGGAAAATTCAGATTGGGTATTGATTGAATGTATTTGATGGTATAATGACCAGCATATTAATTTGGGCACACAAATTAGAAAATCTGCAAAAAAGAACGAAAAAAAGTTAAAGACGAAAAACTTTTGGGAGTTTAGAGACCGAATTAGGGACGGATTGGAGACGCAATTTGTAAGGTTTTACAGACAGATTAGAGACGGAACATTTTGTGCTTTTCAGAGACAGAATTAGAGACAGAATTAACAAAAAAAAACTTTACGTTTAGAGAAGGATTGGAGATGGAAAATACTTTTTTATGACGAAACCAGAGACGAACTGCCTATGGAAATCAGAGAGGATTACTCTAAAACTTCCTTCTTCTTTGTCGACAGAATCAGCAACGGAAAGTTTCGGTCTCAGAATTAGAGACAGAATATTTTTGCATCTAATATTAGCCAAGGGGCTTTCAGCCACAGAATGCGGCAACGGTTTTCCGTCGCTGATTTATTTTAGAAACGAAAATTTTCATCGCTGATACCCTGTTTTCTTGTAAGTAAAACTTTTTATGTTAATGTACATTATGTAATACAAGAAATTTATTTGCTAATGAATTTTAGTAAAAAAAAAAATTATTTTCTAACGAATTTAGCAACGAATTGTTTAAAATGTATGTTAAATAATTTAGAATAACAATGAAAATTTTATTTACTAATTAACTCGACACTGACTTTTCAATCAACAATTTTCATAGCAATATGTCGTTTTCTTGTATTCAATACCAAAATCCAGGTATATTATGATAGTTATAATATCCAGACTGGACCCAATATTATTATATTAGACTCAAACGTAGATTCTAAGCCCATTGAAATAAATATTTTGGGTTGAACAGGATTTACATCATAAAATATCCGTGATATAGGCATCAATATGGATAAAATTAATAATTCAAAATATATATATTTATCTGTTAATTTAAAATCATTGAATTTATATAAGCTTTTAGTAAATCAATCAATTGGATTTATTTGACAGCTGAAAATATTTTAAATTTTGTACATATTTTGCTAAATACTTTTTGCGTAATCATATCTTGACCAAATTTGATGGAGCTTTTTATTTTATTTTCAAAGTGACAACTCAATACGTTTTTAAGAAATTAATTTGAATGTAACGTGATATTTATCAAATGAATAAGTATGTGAGAAAATTAGTTAACCCCGACTAATATATAAAATAGATAAAATTTACTTGAATCCAAATATTAAAAGTATCATCAAAATGATAGTTGAACACATATTCAAATGGATAAAACATTTATGCCGAAGTTAAAATATCTTTCATGCTTAAATATTCTTTTATATATATATATATATATATATATAATTGGACCCAATCATATTTTATATAACTTTTGGGGGATAATATGTTTGGCCCCATAAATTAGGCTCGTTTTATTTTTTATGTCATTCGTCGGGATTGATACTTTTAGTCCCATAACTTATAAAAAAAGCATTTTTGGTCCTTATTTACTTTTCCATCTATTATTTAACAATATAGGTTACGTGCTCGTTAAGTATTTTTGGCTGGAGGAAAAATTGAAACTTCCTTCCCTATGAAGGTTCCACTTACTCTACTTGATTCATTTGTGCAAGAAATGATTTTTTGTGTTGCTTCTACTTGGCTTCGACCAATAAAAATATGGGAAGAGTGAGATTCAAATTTTGTTCAGAGCGAAATTCCCCTTTCTTTGTCCTAATTTCTTTTAAAATTTGTTTTTTCGCTCAAATGTAGTTATATTTTTGCCTCCAATAATAGTTCAGGTTGAAAAACGTGCCAATTTCTCCTCCAATCAAACATACTTAATGGCCACCTGATGGGCACGTGACGTTTGCCGTTAAATTATAGACGAAAAAGTAGATGAGGACTAAAAGTGCTACTTTTTATAAGTTACGGGACTAAAAGTGCTAATCACGTAATGTATGGACCAAATGTGAAATTGGTCTAATTTATAAGACCAAAAATGTTATTTTACCTAACTTGGACAAGACCAAAAATGAGTATTTTATGGGTATGATTCGGGGAGCTCAATAAATATATATTATGGGTATTTATTGAGTATGAGTACGTAGGATATACGTACTCGTCCATTAACAAGCCTACTTGGAATCTACCTATTTCTTGGTAACAAAACAAGCCTATTTGGAATCTACCTATTTCTTGGTAACAAATAAACTAAAGTTGCTTGATACGAATATTAGAAAATGGCTACTTGCGACGGCTTTCGCGATGAATTGTTTGAGAAAGCCAATGCAAACAAAAATTTGCATGTTCGTTTTTCGATGCTCACAAACTCGCGCAATAGACTCCGTCGGAAAGTATTTGCAATGGTGACAAAGGATTCATCCCAATATTTGGAACAAAAAGTCACTACAAAAAGCAAACCTTTAGCAACGGATTTTTGCAATGTATTTGACAAAAAATTTGTGGCAAAATAGATTTGCCATGTACGTTTGTAATGGAATATCATCCATTGCTATAGGTATCACTGCTGTATAGCAATGATTTTTTCAGGCGTTGCAAAGCTTTGCAACAATATTTTCTATTGTAAACTTTTCTTGCAAAATAAGTTGTTAAAAAATTTGACTTTTCATATTTTACAACGATTTTTGCAATGATATATTCGTGAAAAAATTGATGGCCATTTCATTGTAAAATTCTTTTTTATTTTCAAAGATCTTTGCAACGCGTTTTCCCAATAGCAGTTCGTTGCAAATGTTGCAACGAAATATTTTAACATAATCTATTGCAAAATAATTTTCATTTATAATGACATTTGCAATGGAAGTCGTTGTAATATTGCAATGCATATTTCGCAACAACATTCCGTAATAAATTTTGCTATAAATATTTTTTTAAAATTCATTACAAAAGCATTTTCATTTGCAATGGAAGTCATCGCAAAATTGCAATGTATTTTTATAAAGACAATCCGTTGCAAATCTTTTTTTCTGGCAACGATATGAATTTGCAATGTAATCAATGTAATTTAATATTTAATAATAAAATTATATTTTATTTGACTATAATAATCTATAAATTCAAATATGACAAATTAAATATTTAAGAAAAAATACATATAATAAAGATAATTCAATAAAATTAACAAAATAAAAGTGTTAAATTATAAAGTATTCATAATTAAAAAGGGGGATCAAATTTATTTTCACAATATTCTTAAGGTGATTGGTCAGAACGGGATGGCGAATTATTGTCACGAAACTATCTTTTGATTCGCTAGTATCTTCTTTGAGGATAGTACCAAAAATATCCGCCATTAACCTGATTAGCTTTTCCATCTTTTTACTTGTGCGCTTCATTTCTCATTTCATGGTCTTGTTTTTCCAAAGCAACTTGTGCATCAAATTTGATCCATTCTGCTCAAGTATTAGACTGAGGGTGGTTTTGTTAGCCGTGATGGAACAAGTGGATATTCTTGCCTCTGAACTTATACCCCAAACTCACCCCTTCTTTGCTCCTCTAATTGCATCCAACCATAGTTCCTAATCGTTAATCAATTGTGCTTGATGATGACTCGGGTCGATTTTGACAAGCAATGTTGCGATCATCACTCAACTTTTTAAATTTTCTTATACAATTAAGAGTAATATAATTAGCAAATATATTAAATGCAATTAGTAAATTATATAAACTTACAACTGCATCTACAAACCGCAGACCAGCACAATTGCCTTCTTTTGTTTTCCAACACTTCTCCAACTGCTCAATGAGTGTAGGCGAGCGGCCGAGCAATTTCACCAAACAAAGTTTACAAGGATTAATTTTGAGTAAAAAATTAATTATAATCTAGAAAACAAAAATTAAATTATTTATATCTTACCAACTTCCGTTTGTGTTCAGAAACAAAAGCAGAACCACGATAGATAGTAGATGCTGAACTTAAGAATGCATACACTTTACATAATAATTAGGGAAAAGAATTATTTTAGTCCGCTAAGTATGCCTAATTTTAATTTTAGTCCGATAACTATGTCCATTTTTGTTTAGGTCCAGTAACTTACGAAATTGCTTACTTTGAGTCCTCTGGCAAATTTTCGGATAATTTTACCCCTATGAGTGCATATGGAATAAAACTGCCTTTCAAAAGTTGCATATGGGTAAAATTGTATAAAAATTTGCCAGAGGACTAAAAGTAAATACTTTCATAAGTTAGTGAACTTAAAGAAAAATGGACATAGTTATCGGACTAAAATTAAAATTGGCATACTTAATGCACTAAAATAATACTTTTACCTAATAATTAATAGATAAATGATTTGGACTTCCTCAAGTATTAAGCCTTATTCATCACATGAACATAGGATATGTCTGATTTGTTTTCAAATGTAAGACGCATTGTTAGCTAGCTTAGCTTATTCAACTTAATTGGTTTAGCGTGTAAGCCTAATGCATGTAATAAAGCAAAGCTACTATATCATACGAAAAGTTGCAAGAAATTAACATTGTGTTTGGTTTCATGTTGTCGCATTTTTCAAAACAAGATAAAAAATACCTAATGTTTGTTTTTATGTCTTTAAACCTTATTTGTGTGTTTTTTATTAATTTTTTTTTATATAATATATATATATATACACTTATATTCTTTTGATAATAAACAGTATTTTTTGTCTCCAAAAAATACAATATTAAACATATATACAATATTCATATATATACATATTATATATAAAAGTTTATATAAAAATGATATGATTTGACAATGAACAATTATTTTTGTCTCCCAAATTCCAACATCAAACCTACACCACTTATTTTGAAATATTATAGATTATCTCAAAACACAAAATCCAAACATACCATAAATATTTGTGATAGACTACTCATCATTGCCATTATTATATCATTAATTTTATTGATTTCAGTGTATATCTTATAAAGCTGGTATGAAGAACTCCCCCACACACTATAATAAAAGCTTTCACACACGCTCTCAATCTGTTTTGTTACTTTTAAGGTTTACATGATTCAGTCTCGATGCATTCAAAATTCTAATATGTTTGGACTTATTGTAATTATCTAATCATTTTGATATTTGTACTTCATTTTAAATCATACAATTGAGAGAAATGTATGAATAGTAGCCATCCATGTAGCAGATACAACTTTTGCAACCCTAGCATTCTTACGACTTTCTTTATCTTTCTATCATGAGCTACCTAGCTTAGCATTCGAGGGCTATACCGAGGTCTTCCCATTATGGTTATGATGGTAATCTATTTAGTAGGCTTAGTTTGTAGTTAAGAGATTCAAGACGTATCTTGCTCCTCGTGGTTAGCAAATCCCTAATATCACTCTAAAGAACCTTAACACGAGTTTTCGGTACAACATATATATAGGGGACACATTAATGAGAATTAAATTTAATTGTATTTTTACTGTTATGATTATATTCTTTAGTATTTTGTCCTATAACTTGTTATAGTTATAAAATAGTCTTCCACCTTTTCTAACCTCACGATTTTAGAACAAAATAGGCCGGGATTTTCAAAGTTGGCCAGAAAGTAGCATCATAATTCCAGCCAACTTTGAAAATTTCGGCCGATTTTGTCCTGAAATCGTGAGACCAGAAAAGGTAAATGCCTTTTTCACATCTCTAATAAATTAGAGGACTAAAGAATTAAATTATTATTACATTAATAAAGATACAATTTAACCCTACGAATTATATATAAATGCTAAGGTTTATATATATATATGGCTTCTTGCCCTCTTTGCCCTCTGTCGTGCACCCTATGTACCGTTAGAGTGGCTGATTCGTTCATGGTTATAAAAGGAAACGAATTGCTACATCATATGCATGCTATAAGTACAGCCAAATTAATCAACTGCAATTTTACTCCACTACAGAACACATCATTTACCTATGTATTTAGCTGTCACAGGCGCCCTCGACCGCTGATAGCTTCAATATATTGAAAAAGCAAGCTCGCCATTCCAGTGGGCAGAAATTGAACTTTAAACCTGAAAAACCTCTCTGGAAAGAAAGGGATATATATACTCATAGCATTAAATGCATTTTTTGTCCGTAACTTAGGTATTCAACATTTTCATCCTTTAATTTTTCAGGATAGTATTTTAATTTTAAATTTTTTTTAGTTTTCGCGATTTTAGTTTTTTTTCGTAAGAGTTCACCCTTCTCGCTGGTGGATATGAACTCCGACAAACAAAAGACTGAAGTCGTAAAAATTAAAAAGATGCATGACTAAAATACTACCCTAAAAAGCTAAAGGACAAAAATATAAAAATGGGCCAATAAGAACAAAAGCTCTCATTTAAAATGTCACGCGAGAGCACACGCATTCTTTCCGATAAAATGTATTTAAGCCTGTACTCACAAGCATAGTGCAGCAACAAGGAGATGAGACCAACATAATGCCGTATATCAATCAAGAAAAACTAGGAGTACTTGTCTTAAAAGCGAAGAGAAAAAACTAGCAATGACAAGAGTAAGTTACATATAATCATCGTTTTTTTACCTTCGACCCTTAACATACACTTGGAAAGGTAATTGGAATTTTTTGTTGCAAATCCTACTTCATCTCCCATTCCATTCAATATACAAATACTAATTGCATAAAATTTTTTCGGTATATAAAATATATGATGTCATTTTTATACACATAGTGTGTGTATATTGAATAGAGTAAAGGACGAAATACAGTTTTCAATAGAAAATTCAATCAATTTAAATAAATCCTTCAAAACCCAATGGTCCTCAATATTCAAAGGCGACCCGTGTTAATTAATTACCTTGACAACACAAAATTAGTTACGCATATATACTATAAATAGTTTGTGATGAATAGAACAATGGCATAGTACAAATTATATATACTATTAATATATAATAGCTACTATTAATTTTATTGCTGTAAGTCAAAATATATATATTGACATAGTACTAATCAGAACAGTCTCTCTGTGCTTCTATGTCTAAATCTCTCTTGCTTCTAGAACTTCATGCAGGTAGCTAGAATTTTCGCATATATAACTCTTGAAACACACACACGCACATGTATATATATGTAGTAGCTAGCTAAGCTTATACTCAGGTCTTTAAACAAAAGACCCTTGGAACATCAGATTAGGTCTTTAAACAACAAACCCTTGGAACATCAGATGATATATGTGATGATAACATATCTAGGCGGCTGGCGCCACGTTCGACCCATTGCCGTCGTCGTCATCATCATCATCGTCCCCCTCCGCAACTTCTCTAAGTACATGAAAATCACAAATTGCAACCGGCCCATCTTCGTTCTCGACTAACATCGGGTTCCCAAGTTTCTTGCCACTGAAAATCACCATATCTCGAGTTAACAGAAAAATGTATCGGCAAAGAAAATATCGCAGATCGATGGCTCGAATTCTACGAGGGTTGGAGCAAATCAATCATTCCTCTTATTTATAGCTTCAATGAGTAAAATTCTTCTAAGCCCTTTTGCCAAAGATGTTGCCTTTTAGAATCATATTTGTGTGCCTGTCGATGGAATATATGGTCTGTAGGGCAGCAGAAGCGGAAAAGGAGAAGGGTTTTGACGTGGTACAGCTTGTACTCCATACAAATTTGCTTGAATGGGAGAGCATGAGTTTAGCTCATGGAGGGGGGCGCCGCGCACGTGGTCACCAACAGTCTGCAGAATTCTTCCAGGTCAGAGATTTGGTCGTGTAAAGTCAAAGGCTTTTCAACTTTTTTCTCTAAGGAGGGTTTAGACTTCTCTGCCAATGAATTATACGATATATTTAGGTGTAATATTTTCCCTTCCCTATCTATTAATTCTGATTTTCATGCATGATAGCATGGAAATGAATCTTGTGTTTTGTCATCAAATCCCCAGCAATATAAAATAGATAAAATTTGTTTGAATTTTAAATCTTAAAATTATCATCAAATGAAAGTTGAACACGAGTTCAAATGGATAAAAAATTTATGCTAAATTTAAAATATTTTTCGTGCTTAAATATTCTTTATATATATATTAATATTATTTGGTTCTTAAATGCTGATGTAGATTTAAAATTTGAGAAACTTGAGAAACTTCCATAGTGTTTGAATTTGTATTTTGAGTGTTTTGTTTTGTATTTTGGAGATAGAGAGAGAAAAATAAATATAAGTAAGTGTGTGTTGAATATAGATGGTATGTTTGAATCTGTGTTTTGAGGCAATTTGAAATATTTTAAAATAAGTGGTGTAGGTTTGATGTTGGGATTTGGAAGAAAAAAATCACTGTTTATTGTCAAATCATATCTCTTTTATATATATTTTTATATTAAATATGTATATATAATATATTATATGTTTAGTGTTGTATTTTTTGGACACAAAAATTACTGTTTATTGTTAAATCATGTCTCTTTTATATTATATGTATAAGTGTATATATATTATATATAGAAAGTTGAAAAATAAAAAAACACACAGATAAGGTGTAAAAACACAAAAACAAACATTGAGTATATTTTATCTTATCTCGAAAAATACAAAAACATGAACATAATGTTCATTTTTCAAACTTACCATGAAAAAGATAATGGTCAAAATCGTGTTTTGGTACCATTAAAAATGTCAGTTTTATTTTTGGTACCACAAATTTTGCAAGTTTGAGTTTTGGTACCATTAAACAAAAAAATAAGCATTTTTTGTACCAACTTAATGACAGACGGCACATGGGCCTTAACGGTTATCAACTCCCTTTAAATCACGTGGCAACGGCTGTTGACCTATAAAGACAAAAAAAACATGCAAAACTGTTGAACCCCCTTTTCACACCTCCAACGAAGAAATATCCCCATTTTGAAAACCCTAACCTAAAAAAAGAAGCTAAATTCAAAAATTAAGCCAAATGTGTGATTGAGAATCTGAATCCAAGAGCGTGGAGACTGGTTTTCGTGGTTGATCTGAAGAAATGGCGTTGACACCCATCCTTCGACCCGCTTCATTGGTGTCAGGTGGTGTGCCCGACTATGGTTAGTTTTTTTTCTTTTTTTTTTCTTCTAAACTTTTGTAAGTTGTTGGGTTCTTCTTGTTGTTGTATTTTGTGTGGTTTTGAAGTAGGTGTTGGTAATGTGGATTTTGAGGATGATGAGTATTCTTTGTTTATTGTTTGAACTTTGAAGCACTCGATATGCAATGTGGCCCCTACTATATAATGTTGGGTATATCTTTTTGTTTGTTTGTTGGGTGTTGTTGAGAGCAAATAAATTAAAGGAGGGGTACCCTACACGTTGGCCCCTTTTTTAATTTATTTGTTTGTATCTGGTGCTATTATTTACATTTGCAGGTGAATATAAATTTTTCATCAGCCTACAAATTTATCATGGGGGTAAATTAATATTCCATCCTGAAGCTAAGTATAGAGAGTGTATGGAAAGTGTGTTTGACTTTGTTGATAAGGACACTTTTTTAGTGCTAGTACTTGACAAGTGTTGTGAACAGTTGGGCTATTTGGGTAGAAAAAATACTTTAGAAACGATATGTAAAAAAAGTTTAGAGCATTATGCTTTAAAACAGACCTTTTTCAACTTATAGATGGCCATGAGGGTGAGATTAGGGTATACTTTGAAGCAGTTAGAAGTCCCACAGTTGCTGCTGAAATTCAGGGGGGTGATAAGGGTGATAAGGGTTTATTGATTATCTTTCGATGATTGAACCGAATCAAATAATCGATTTTTTAAATATTATATTAAATAAAATATATTATTATATATTATATTATATTATATTTATATATTATTATAGATATAGATAGACTGATAGTCAGAGAAAGAAAAGAAAGAAGAAAGAAACGCAAAAGCAGAACAGAAACACAAAAACTGAAAAAAGAGAGAACTGAGAAGAGAAACGGCAACGCGCGCGACAGACCTCCTCCACTCTCCAGCCGGCGACAGAGCTCTCTCCACTAGTCTTCGCCATCAGGTAGGTACTTTTCTCTCTTACAAAGAAAAGAAAATTCAAAAAATTTGACTTACAAGTTTTGCTTTGAAGGCGTTACATGAAATGCCTAATAGAATTTTTTTTTTTACTTTTTTTTTGTTTGATTCATTGATTGTATGCTTGAACTTGTATTAAAGTGATTTTACACTGTTAGATTTGCATGTACTGAGGTTGAAGTGATTTTACAATTTTTGAGGTAATTAGAACCACTTTCTTATGATTGAAATTTTACACGAAGCATAAGAGAAAGAAAACTGACAACCTCTGAATTGGTTTGCCATTTTATTGTCCTGATAGAAAAGCATTTAGGCCTTTTTTCGACGCATTTGCTATTTATTCAATCTCGAACTCTTATCTTCAGATGGATGTAATACTTGCAGTGTGAGGCCAAATCTGCAGCAACTTGTTGCTTTATCTATACATTATAGTACATTATTATTTCTAAAGCCTGGTAAATTTTTAGGCTACCGGTTTTCATCTTGATACCTGACTCATAGTGAACGCCACCATGTCAGATGCTGGTTTTCTGGTACATACCAAGTTTGCTTCTTGCTCCGTTGTTTTCTCTCTTTTTCGTTCCTATCTAGTGTGGTGGTCTTTTCAAGCATAGAAAATTAGCTTCTGAAAGTCAGTGTTCAAATTTCATGGCAAAAGATTTTGTTCTGAATATAGTTCTACAAGCCTATTGCAGCACTTTAGTTCTGGTCAATTTTGTTTGCCATTTGCTTGAGCACTTTAGTTTTGGTCAATTTTGTTAGCTTTCATTTTGTTCTTCATGCTTGATGTATTTGTTTGACGTTCTAATCACATTGTTACTTTTTATTTGTTATTTGTAGTGTATTCAAATTTGAAATGGAAAGAGAAACATTGGAGGATGAAATGAGATTGGAAAATGAAGGGATTTCAGACACACCTCCACAACCACAAGATTTACAATCACAAAGGCCAAAGAGGAAAGAAACGTGTAAAAGATCAAGAATCTGGGACCACTTCAATTCTTACACTGATAGCGAGGGAAAGCCTAGAGCTAAATGTAAGTATTGCGAACGAAATTATGATGCTGATCCATCTAGAATGGTACTTCTATGATGAATAATTACCTGAAAGCATGCAAAAAAAACCCACATAACGCTGTTGTTGCATCAAATCAAACAATAACTAATTTTTGTCAGAGTATAACTGGGGATGCTAATGATGGAGAAGCTTCTTCTCATTCGAAATTTGATCAAGAAGCTATTAGGCAAGTCTTAGCTCGCATGGTCATCATCGATGAATTGCCATTTAAATTTGTGGAAAATAAGGGATTTAGGCAATTTATATATCTTGCACTTCCACAGTTTATTGTCCCGTCTAGAATCACTATAACCAGAAATTGTTATAAGTTATTCTTCGATGAAAAAAGAAAGACTGATGAATTATTTTAAGTCTTCCGGACAAAGAGTTTTCTTAACAACGGACACATGGATTTCTGATCAGAAACTCACCTATATGTGTTTGACTGCCATTACATTGATTTTGACTAGAAAATGCATAAGGTCATTCTTAATTTCATTTCATGTCCTACTCATAGAGGTGATGATGTGGGTTTGTTGATTGGAAAATATATGTTGGATTGGGGTATTGATAAAGTTTTTGCTGTAACTGTGGACAATGCTTCTTCTAACGATACAACTGCTACTTATTTGAGAAGAAGGTTTGTTAATTGGGGGACTGCCATACTTGATGGAAAATATTTGCATATGAGATGTGTGACTCATATTATTAATCTTATTTTCAAGAATGGTTTGAAAGAATTGAATGATTCCATTGAGCATATACGAAAAGTTGTTAGGTATGTTCGTTAATCACTAGCTAGGACAAAAAAAATTTAATGATTATACTGTTGAGGAGAAGGTTCAAAGCAAAACAGTATTGTGCTTAGATGTACCTACAAGATGGAATTCAGTTTATACGATACTAGATACTACTTTAATTTTTCAAGGTGCGTTTGATAGATATGAAACATATGATGCTGATTTTCGTAATGATTTCATGCTTGGTGGGTGTTATGGTAAGATTAGATTGCCTTTGAAAGATGATTGGGTTATGATTTGCAAAATTTGTGAAGGTGTTGTGATTCTTTTATGATCTAACCAATTGAGTTTTTGGGTCTTTATGTGTGACATCTAATACTTTTTTGGATGAAAGAAGTGATGTTGATGATTTGTTGAACGAGTGGCTTATGAGTGATGATGGTTATTTGGTAGACATGGCACGACAAATGAAGTACAAACTTGATAAGTACTGGGGAAATGTTGAAAAGATGAACATGATGTTATATGTTGCTTTTATACTTGATCCTCCTTATAAGTTCTCCTATCTCCAATATTTTTTAAGAATATGCATGGGCCAAAAGTAGGAGAGAAAATGGAAATTTGGCCAAATCTGCTTTGTATGATGTATTTGAAGAATACAAAAAAAATATATTCTTCTACAACATCACGCCCTTCTTCTACCACTTCATCTGGTGAATTAGGTCAGACTGAGGATCAAGATATGATAGTGAACAAAGGGCTATTAGAGACAAGAGAAAGAAATGAAAATAAATGATGTTTGAGATTGGAGGTAGGCATAGGTTAGAATTGAATAGTTATTTGAACGAGGAAAAATTAAGACAGATGAATCTCCGAGCTTTAACATCACTGAATGGTGGAAATTGCATACGTCAATATTTCCCATCTTAGCAAAAATTGGCACGAGATGTGTTAGCTATGCCTATATCTATCGTTGCATCGGAGTCCGCTTTCAGTACCGGAGGTCGCATAATTGATGATTTTAGAGCTTTATTGACTCCAAAGATGGCACAATCTCTAATTTGTTGGCAAGATTGGCTACGTCGCGCTCCATTCAAACCAATTGAAGAAGACTATGACGCCATTGACAAAATTGTAAAAGGTATAGTTTAATTTTATACTTATTGCAAATATTAGTTCATTGACATATATTTTTCAGTTATTATTTTATTAATGATGAGTAATCTTATAATTCTTGTAGATGCTGGATCAAATATTAACCCAGAGTCAACCATCATCGGGTTGTGATGTTGTGTATCGCGTAAGTCGTAAGTAGTGTTTTTTTTCATGCACTTTTATAGTTTTACTTTTATTCGTCGTTTGTTTTATAATTTTTTTTTTTGTTTTGTTTCTTAGGTGCAAGTTGAATAGTTAATGATCGATGACTCAATACTCAATTGCGGAACTTTAATTCGCTATATGTACTATTTGGAATCTTGGATACTGAATATTGTAGTGGTGCACTTGTGACTTGTAATATTAAATTTGAATTTAATTTAAATAATATTTTGTTACTTGTATTTTTGGATAAAATTAAAAAATATCAAAATTATTTATATATATTATTTTTAAAAAAATGGTTTTTTGGTTTTTTTAATCGAAAAATCGAACTTTTTCGGTTTTCGATTTCGGTTCGATTTTCGATTCTTAAAACCCCCAACCCAAATTTTCAGTAACCAATCGAAAAAATACGTTTCGATTCGGTTGGATGAACCTAAATGAACAACCCTACTTTTATGTGTTCAGTAGAACGTGATTTAACACTGGGGATTAATTAAAAAGTTAAGTTGTAAGTACTGTTAAATTGTCTTGTGTTAAAGTTGACTCCTTTTAAGTGAATTTGAATTTGGTAAATAAATCATTGAGGATTATGGACATGCATTGTATCTACATGTTCTAGAGCAAATATCTACATTCAAATGTCTTGCATTTACAATTAAGAAGTGTGATGCTATGCTTAGTTGTTTCTTCTATGTTGTTAGATTTTCAAGTATTCAAGTGGACCTGAAGTGGTAGATTTTGACAATTTTGTTTGAAAAGTGAAAATGATCTTCTGTATTATTCATCTTATTGTCCATTCTGCCTCGACTCGTTTTCTCGAGTTTTAATTTCTTTTTCATTCATTTGATGGGTAATTGGTATTTAGGGAAAATTATTATTTTATTACACCAAGTATGCCTAATTTTAATTTTAGTCCGATGACGATGTTCATTTTTACTTAGGTCCAGTAATTTACGAAATTGCTTACTTTTAGTCATTTGTCAGATTTTTGGATAATTTTACCCCTATAAGTGCATATGGACTAAAACTGCCTTTCAAAATTGCATAGGGGTAAAATTATCCGAAAATCTGCCAAAGGACTAAAAGTAAGCAATTTCGTAAGTTATTGAACCTAAATAAAAATAAACATAATTATCGAATTAAAATTAAAATTAGACATACTTAACGGACTAAAATAATACTTTTCCCTATTATTTATGTGAGGCAATGAGATTCAAATTGGGTATTCGATATTGTTTAGCAGGATCCGGTGATGTGATCTTGAGGTTGGATCTTCTCTCTCTCTCCTTTTTCTTTCTTAATGTTAAAGATTGAGTAAAAATTTAATCACATCTTCCCCTACCTTTTTCTGGTGGCCTGTGGATAATGAGCACGACTGTGGTAGCTAAGTAACATTTGAACTGCATCAGCCCCGTAATGAAAGCCCGTCCCGTTCGTCTGTGATTCAGATTTTTTGGAAAATGTATGCAATTTTCTGAAAATTGTTAAGTAATATAAAATTTTTATGCAATTGTTTGAAAAATATATATGTATTTTTATGGAATCTATATGTAATTTATATGTAAGTACGTTTTGAAAATTAAAAAAATAGAAAAAATTTCTAGTCTCATTTTATGATAATGCTGGGATTTAGTGTACACTATAAGTATTGGATTTACCATAATGAATTAATAACATAATAATTACAATAATCCTAAAAATGAGGCTAATATGAAATAATAATAACATTATTTACAAAAATACTTAATTTTTTGGTGTATAGATAATATGTCTAATGTTACGATTCCACTACCATGTGGTCGTGGACGTGGCCGGGGCCTTGGCCCGCCAGTGCCATCGGTGCCGTCTGATGCTTCCCATGTTGGGGAAGCAACATATCGACCACTCCCACCACCCGACATTGCCTTGCTGTCATTCGCCGCGCAAATCCCAAATGAGGGTGAACCATTTGTTACAGGCAACCCCCCGCCACGAGGAGACAGAATAGCCATCTGATCTACCAGCGGTTGATCCTGCCCGTCTGTGGGTTGTTCCTACACCACCACCACCACCACCAGTCGTCCCCGCACCATCAGCCCGCCAGCATATTACCCTCGATGATGCAAGGTAATTTTATTTATTATTAATATAGGTACTTATTATTATTTTTTAATATTATTTTATCTTCAAAATATCTAATTAAATTGTCCCTTCAGGTCTGGTAGAAAATTCCACAAGCTCATCAATGCAGTCGTGCGGGGGCAATTTCCATACCCTTGGGGATGTTTGAGGCAGGTGTTGCCAGAGCACCAACAGTTCTAGTTCGAAAGCATAAAGGTTCGTAATTTTTTTACTTAAAATAAGTTATTATCTTAAAGCTACATTGTTACATGAATTTCACTAATGTATTTTCTTAATTTGTTATTTTGTAGATGACCTACTGATGGGATTGTGACGATGAATTCATATTTTGGTTCTTCCACATATAGGCTGAAAAATACATCCGAAAAAAGTTCGCCGTAGCTTGGAGGGAGTTGGTGAGGCCACTTTGATTGCCCAAGGAAGTTTGGCTCTAGCTCCAAGTGTACTGAGCCAGCGCGACTTCCAGGAGGAATCCACGAAGAATAAGGCCAACAAGGCGACGAACCCTATGACGTCATCCTCTGTGTACTGCGGGCGATCCTCCTCTATCGGGATGAACAAGAAAAAGTTGGTAAGTATTTTTAAATATTTTTTAAGTTTTATCATTATTTTACAAATATTGTGCTAACTATTTTGATTTTTTATAGGAGGCAAAGCTTCGTCGGCTGCCCAAGCAACTAGAGCTGTTTGCCAGATGTTATAAGAAGAAGGCGAACAGCGGTTGGAGCGGCTAGAGGAGAGCTGAGGTAGTAGTAAGTATATTACAAATTTTACTATTATTTTTTTATTGATATTGGACTTAATTTCTAAAAAAATTGTTTGTTTTGCAGGAGACGTTCCAGAAGATGATGGAGGAACATCAGCCTCAACCAACGCCCAAATATATCATAAACATACAATTACAAAGACTGTGCCTAAATATATCCCCTTCATAAATATAATGAGTTCCAAAATGCTGTCAATAGTATTACAAAAACCGTTCCAACTACATTTCATAAAAGTATTTCTAAATTACCAAGACCATTCCTAAATGTATGCCAAGTACAATCTCTAATTCATAAGGATACAGTTCTTAAGACCATGCCTAAATATATCCCCATTTTAAATACCATGAGTCCAAAACTCTTTCACAAGTATTACTAGGACAGTTCTTAAATTCAGACTGAATAATTTCATCGAACATTGCAATACACGTGTTCATTACTAGTAATAAAATTAAAAGTACTAAAATATTTATGTACTTCTATCATTAAATTAAACAAATTAAATTTTATAAATAATCAATTAATAAAAATATTTAATTTATTATTATCATATATCAATTTTAAAAAGTATTTAAATTATTGTGATCATATATCCAATTCATATTAATTTCTATTTGCAACTTTTTGAATTATCTTATGAGATTTAATAAAAAAAATTAATTTCAATTTATTATTAAACTTAAGGTACTTTCTTCTTAAAACTTTTTTATGGTAAGTTCAATTTTACTAAATTACGATTGTTTTGCGAGTTAATTATTTATGAACATATATAACAAAGGATACACACTCACTTTATTTAGTAATTTATTTTCATCTTTTTTCTTTCTGGTTTTATCTTTTTCAATTTAATTTAAACAAGGAAAGTAGAAACAATAAATATCTTATAAAATATTGAAAATATTAAACAATTAAAATTCTCTTAACCAATATTTATAAAATTATGCTAAATGTACCCCAGAAATAAAATTTTGACATAACACTCACCAATATATTCTGAATTAACTATCTTTTATTCTTGTTTGACATCTCAGATTCAATATTAAAAACAAAATATTTTTATATTATATTTCTTAAAATAATAATGTGACGTCATTAATTTTTTAAAAATTTCCTTCTAGATATAACAACAAAAACTAAATTAATCAACTCATACTTAATTTCATTTATACGTTTTCTTTTTTTATTTTGGATACGTTGAAACAAAAGAGTATCGCTTTTGACATTAAACAATGAGACAACATTAAGTCATAAACAGTTAAGCAAAATAATGAAACTTTATTAAGAAAGAGTCAATTCAAACATGACGGTTGATTCATCGCCACACATGATGTCGCCCTCCAACAATCTTGGAGTTCAGTGAAACGCGGGCCCGCATTCTTGTGTGTCCCTTGTGCAAAACCGTTGTTCTACACAAACTAGAAAATAATTTCCCTTCTTTATCTATTCTTGTGATTAATAAGTTCTTTTTTGTGGCTTTTTACCTCGAGCTACAAAGAGTTTCTTGGTTCTTGGCATACAAAACTTCTTCTTCTGATGGTGGTTTCTCCTTTCCATTTATCTGCAACCGCATAGTATCATTCAACAAACCTACAAATTTCTTGATTTTCTCCTGAAAATCTCAAGAAACTTTTGAAGGGTTTGATATATTAACATTGCGTATTTGCAGATAAGTTTTCTCATTTTTCCATCATATTATCATAATCTTCTCATTGTTTCTTAGAGGAAAGAGGCTCGAAAGAATCAAGTTTATATCCTGACCTTCGTTTCTGTATAACTCTTGAAATATTTGGGATTTACAGGAAGAAGATTCTGTATTTTGCTTTGGATTCTTCTTTTTTTTTTTCATTTCTTGGTGGTTTGGTTAGAAATTTTCTGGGATTCTGGTGAACTTTTATATCTGGGCTTTTTGAGTAAGGTTTGGATCAATTTTTAGTTATTATTGTTGCTTTTTGGGATGTGCATTGGGGTAGATCGTGCTGGTTTTGGTTTTTGGATTGTGGATTAGCTTGAATTTGATTTGTAAAGTTCTATATTTTTCTCCGATTTATTGGATTGATATACTTGTTGAGTGTGGTATTTGGATCTAATTATTAGGCCTAGTAATAGGTTGAAGGCGATAGCATAGAAGTTGGTTGTTTGAGATCAAGTTTTTGGTAGTTTATTGATATCTTGGTATGAGCATGGGGAGACAAACTGGGAAGGAGAAGACCAACTATGGAGATAAATGGCGTGAGCTGAATTTGAAACAAATCAGAGCCAGCGGAAATAGCCTGCATGCTCATGATCATGACACGGCCATGTTCATCTCAATGTCCCAAGAACTGAAGGAAGAGGGTAATAGGTTGTTTCAAAGGAGGGACTACGAAGGTGCCTTGTTGAAGTACGATAAATCCATAAAATTACTTCCAAGGAACCATGTAGATATAGCATATGTGAGGAGTAATATGGCTGAATGTTACATGCAGTTGGGTATACACGAGTATCCAAGTGCAATCAACGAGTGTAATTTGGCCCTTGAAGTCTCGCCGAAATACAGTAAAGCTCTCTTGAAAAGAGCTAGATGTTATGAGGCGTTGAAGAGGCTTGATTTTGCGCTTAGAGACGTCAGACTAGTACTGAAGATGGAACCGAATAATCTCATGGCGACTGAAATAGAGCAAAGGTTGAAGAAAACGTACGAGAGACTAGGCTCCAGGTTTAGTGAGATTTCTGTGGATTTGGTTCCATTGCCCGACTACGTAGAGCCAGTTGTTTCACCTAAAAGCAAAGGAACCAAGGACATGGGAAAGAAAAAGAGAAGCATAAGCCTATTTGATGGGAGGACAGGGGGATATTACGAAGGGACAGGAAGTTATGTGAATGAAATGAAAGGAAAGCCGGCAGAACTAAAAACTGGTGCTGGAGTTGGGATGAGGATGTTTCATGATGTGATTGAGGAAAAGAACACTGAAGACAAATTGGTGGTAGAGGAAGAAAAAGTTAGTAATGGTACTGCCGAAGAGCCAAAAAGAACGGTGAAATTAGTGTTTGGAGAAGACATAAGGTGGGCACAGGTTCCTGTTAACTGCGATGTTTTGAAACTGAGGGAAGTCATATTTGCTCGGTTTCCAAACTCAAAAGCCGTTCTTGTTAAGTATAAGGATCGAGAAGGTGATTTGGTCACAATCACGACAACTGAAGAACTGAGGTGGGCTGAAGCATCTACAGAACTTGGTTCTGTCAAGCTGTATGTTTTTGAAGTTAGCCCAGAGCAAGATCCACTCTTCCCAAAGGTTAAAAAGAACAGGCTTGACACGAGACATGTTACTGAAAATGAAAATGTCGACAGAGGAAAGGAAATACAGTGTGAACCGACTTGTATCAATGATTGGATCATTCATTTTGCTAAAGTTTTCAAGAACTACGTGGGGTTTGACATCGATGCTTATATAGATCTCCGTGAAGTGGGAATGAAACTCTATTTGGAAGCTATGGAAGAGACGGTCACTAGTGAAGAGGCTCAAGACCTTTTTGGTATTGCTGCTGATAAGTTCCAGGAACTGGCAGCTTTAGCTTTGTTTGATTGGGGGAATGTTCACATCTCAAGGGCAAGAAAACGGGTGTATTTTACGGAAGATTCTTCTCGAGAATCTGTGCTTGAACAAATCAAATGTTCTTATGACTGGGCGCAGAAAGAGTTCACTAAAGCAGGACAAAGATATGAAGAGGCTCTAAGAATGAAGTCAAATTTCTATGAAGCAGTTGTAGCTCTTGGACAGCAACAGTTTGAACGGGCAAAACTCTCTTGGTATTACGCAATTGGCACTGGGGTTGATCTTGAATCATGGCCTTCAGGAGAAGTTCTTATGCTTTACAACAGTGCAGAGGAAAACATGGAAAGGGGAATTCAAATGTGGGAAGATCTAGAAGAGCACCGTCTTAGTCAGCTATCCCAGCCAAATAGAATTGAAATTCTACTGCAGAAAATGAAACTCGATAACTTGTTCAAAGACATATCTGTAGATGAAGCCGAAGAACAGGCAACAAATATTCGGTCTCAGATATATGTACTATGGGGTACTATGCTGTATGAAAGATCTGTAATGGAATTCAAACTAGGACTTCCTGTGTGGCAAGAATGTTTGGAGGTCGCTGTCGAAAAATTTGAACTTGCTGGAGCTTCTGAAACTGATATTGCTGTTATGATAAAGAATCATTGTTCCAATAACACGGGATTGGAAGGTAATCCACAAACATAGCATCTCAAAGTTCTTTGATTTCGTGAACGAAAAATTATTTAGTTGATTACGTACTTCTGACCTTTTAACATGCTTCCAGGTTTAGGATTCAATATCGATGAGATTGTACAGGCGTGGAACGAGATGTATGAAGCAAAAAAGTGGGAAGGACACATTTCTTCTTTCCGTTTGGAACCACTACTTCGCAGACGAGTTTCAAAAATTTATTATGCCCTCCAGCGTGTATAAATGCTTTATGTTTTATGCATTACAGAGGGAACAAAAGTACTGAATGGAGGTTCCAACTTATGTCGCAAGCTTCTGTGCTTATTGCATCCTTGGAGAGTAAGATATCGTTTTCAGTCGTATTTTTTCTGTTTTATGGAAAACTTAAGACTAGAAGAAACTCACAGCTAATAACAAAATGCTTTTGAAAAACTCTATTTCCTCATGTAACCATCTTTATTCATATCAAGACCTCTCCTGAAAAGACGCATCAACGTCTAATTCTCTATATGTTCTCATATTCTACAAACATGTCCTTCTTGATAATATGCCTTTCGTGTATATGTCCTCATATGACATTCAAAGCTTTAGCTACCACGGCGATTAGCTAATTATAATGACTGCTTATATTCTACTCACAATATTAAGCTTATCATTGTTGATCATTACTCGCTAAGTTTATGTGAAATAGATCCGATATGCAGAATTCAGTGTTACAATCAACTTCCGGTGACCGTGATGAAAATGTTCATTCGGCGGGTGTGGCAGCCTGCACGTTACCTAACGACAGTGGGAACGCAATCAGCCATACGGCCCTTCCAGTTTTTCAGTTCTGGGGGACCAAGTTGGAGTTGCAGAAAATCATTTTTGATAATTTCTGCTTCATTGTTATCACCTTCTCTTGGTAGTTTATTTATTTATATATATCTATATGTAAGAGCATTCATTAAGATTGATTTTGTGATATTATAGCCTTTTGTTTTATGTTTCTCTTTAGGAAGTTTTTTCTTTGTGAAGCTTAAAAGCTGTAATTTCTTTTGTTGTCTGTTTCAATGTTCATAAATGGATGGAAGTGGTTTTAGTCATCCTAACAGAAGTATTTTCTGTTTGAAGTGAACAGATGCAATTGTTTTTCAGTTTATTTCATGTGCTACAGCTCTCAAAAGTGACATTTCTCTTGATGAACGAATGGTGAAATGACTTCATTGATACTATATTTGGATTGATAAATTTGTGTTTGAGCGAAAAATCTCAAATGATTTTATTTTACAAAAATTTGCAATCTGCTAAATATTTAGTAAATTTTGGGCCTTGTTTACTTGGCCGGTTTGAATCGACTATCCACCCAAATCTGCCACAGTAGGCCATTTACTTGCCAAAGGACCACCCAACTTATAGTCAGGCCAACCTAATCTTAAAACACAAAGAAGGAGCGGATTTAAAACCCATAGGACCCACGTGAGTTTGGACAAATTGTGTGTTTGAATTTTGGAAAAATTATAATTTTACTTCCGTAATTTAAGGATGGTGGCATTTTTTATTCTGTACGAATTGATTTTCGTATTTAGTCTTGTAACTTCATAATTTTGGCAATTTTAGCCTTTTTGTAGCTAATTTGACAAAAAAAATTGCATGTGACTTGTATATAACTTTATTAAATTGCAAATTTAGTTCTATAAATCAATTCGTGTAGGACAAAAAATGTTAACTTTTCTAAGTTACAGCACTAAAAATGTCACTTCTCACAGGATCGATCCAACGGCATTTGAACAAAACGATCTTCATGTTTGGAATAAGTGGGTAATCCAACTGAATTATCTATTCGAGAATCCATAGAAGTCACTACCCATGTCTGTATATAATGAGCTTTTGACACATCCCACAGTTCATAGTTGGTTTGCTTACGCTGTGACGTTCAATTTGAAAATTGTAACTATTCACAAAGTAACACTGCAATGTTGTGACCTCAACTGTAGGACCCCAATAATGCAACTTCAACAGCTTGTTGTTCGTCTAATTTAATTTAGATTTCACCTATATTAGTCATATTAGAGAAACCATATATGGACAATGACAGATGTGACACAATTCATCAGGCACAATTTATCCTCAATATTGGAGTCCTCCGAATAGTGGTGCTCGTAAAGTTCATTCAGAAAGGACTTGTATATAAAAAAAATTGAATACATATCAATACATAGGTTAAAACTCTAAAATAAGAATATGAATAAACTAGCAGTATCTTCACACTTACTTATAGTATGGCGTGATTACTTCACAATTGCACAAGATGTACATCTCAATTATGTGACGCTCTGAGCCGCTGAGCCACCTCTTGTTTGAGGCACCACTTGCTCGGCCAGGGTGATTGAAAATAGACCGTTGGATAGGAGTATCATTTGTACAGAGGTCGTCATTTCTACGGGGCTTGTTTCATTTGCAAAGAATCTGCGGCTCAAAGTAGTGAGAAATGAATGATCGATTTTTTCTACAAGGTAAGCCTCTATAATTGACTCATCGATGTGTGTTTTGTATTTCACATTCATTTTCATGTCTCTATAAAATCTAAATGGATGAATATTTATTACGAAATATATGATACTAGAACTATTTTAAAAAATCATAATAACTCGTGTACTTACCTCTCAAATATGTACACATCCACCAGTATTGCGTGGGCCCTCTCACACGCGCTTCATATGTCAGGTGAACAATTAGGTGCTCCATTGAGTCAAAAAAAGATGGCAGGAATATTTTTTCGAGGTTTCACAAGATGGTCGCTGAAACTACCTTCCAATTCTTGTACCTTGTTGACATATTGTGTCATCGAACATAAAATTTAGAATAGAAGGTTGACCTCTGTTAACGCATTCCACACAAACTCAGAAATATTTCACGAAAGGCAATCGAGATTAATTTTTGTATGAATACTTGACAATTATGTTTCTTCATACTGTGCATCCTCAGTTCCTTCCTATCGACACAACGGGCCAAATTAAATACGTAACCATCAGGAAACATAAGATGACTAATTCAGTCACATATCCTCCTCTACTGCTCCTTAGTCAGGGTATATATGGCTTTGGGCATCACGTTCGGCCTTCTTTTATCCACCTCAAGCTCTAGTCGATTACATATGATCTTCAGGCTCTTCCATGCATTCAGATTGTCCTTCGTTTATCCTTTTATGTCTATTGCGGTATTGAATATATTGTCAAACACATTCTTCTCAATGAGCATATTAGATGCGTCCCCCAGTACTCGAGCTCCGAGAAGATACTTTTCTTTGTCCATTTATGCTCGATACTGTAGTGTGGGAGTGACAACAGTACTTCAACTGCCGGACTAAAGTTTTCAACCCAATCGCGGATCTGTTCTCTCGTCAATCTTGGACGTTTAACCTTTCTTTCTACTCGGTTCTTAGTGAATGCTTACTTGTTCCTGCAGTACAAATGGTCTTAGGGTAGGAACTATCTGTAGCAGTTAAAGTAGCACGCCTTCTTACCGTTCTTGAAATAGAATGCACGTATGTCTTCCATACAAATTGGACACTCAATTACAACAGTGGTACTCCATCCAGACGCTATTCTATAGGCGGGTAGGTCGTTCACGATCCACATCAACGCGGTGCGCATCGTGAATGTCTCGTTCTTTGCATTGTTCTTGTATCAGTACACTCACATGCCACAAATTCGGCAACTCTTCAATCAGCATATATAGGTAAACATGATGAGACGTTTCAGATTCGAAGGGCCAAAGATCACCATTATCAGGAATATAATGCTAGCTATATAATGCGCCAACATGAATACGCCAACATGAATGCGTCAACATGAATACGGTGTAAATATAATGCGCCAACATGAATACGTATGGTCATACTACCCCTGCGGTGCGAACCCATTCGTGCATAAATCCAGTGTAACATTACAGGGCTCTGCTGCAAAATCGATATATGTTCGGTTAAAATGCCTTTATGCCTCTGTATCAGATGGATGGCACTTGGATCCCTCCTCCGTCTGATGGTTGGCATGCCACATCATTTGTTCAACAATCGCTTCTGAAGTATACAACCTTTGTAGGAGAGGGGTAAGCAGCAGGTACCTAAGAATGGCATACGGGGTCTTCTTTCGGTTAGGATTTCGCTCCCTCGTTGGCTTGTACTTAGCTTCTCCATAAAACTTGCAGTGGTTTAGATTAATGTCGTTATTCCAAAACAACATGCAACCATTCTAACAGGCATTAATCTTCTCAACAGGTAAACTCAAGTCTCTTATCAACTTCTTTGTATTATAGTAATGGAGGGGTAGGGTGGCACTAAGAAATATGGCCCTTGACTTTGATATTCACGAACTTAGCCATAGATGTCAATTGAGATTGGGTGCAACTGTTCCACAACGACTGCTCAGTAGCATGCACTACATTATGAAATCGATCTACCAGCGTAGACACATAATCACAAGGGCCCCCGCCGTATTATGAATTAGGCCCGGCATCAATAGGATATGACCTCGTACCATCATTAGGTGCACCATTCTGGTTATAATTAGACCAGAAATTCAGCTCGAAGGCATAAAAAACTATCCTCTACGTCCAATCTATCTGCGTAGTATCATCCTAGTACGTACTAGTACACTGCTCTTCATGAGAAGAGGGAATGTGCTCTTATTGCAAAGGGGGCACGATGACGGCCTCAATATACTCTTGCACCCTCTCCTCGCCATGAGAATTCCAATTATGATACTTCAGCATAAAACCTTTCATATACAAGTCAAAATTTACCTCGTCTAGAATTTTGAAAACTTTGTTTTTGTACTTAATAAGGACACTTCATTTTCTCACTGTCCTTATATGCATGTTGAGTCTTGGCTCATTCTATAACGCACTAACACCATTCTCAAACTTTGGAGTAAAACCCACCCTCCTCAGCAGGTTTTTCGCATACACCCATCTCCTCAACTGTCTTAATATGAGTGAGTCCTACACACACATACTTATATCAAGACAATATTAAATTTAATTGATAAAAATACAATAAATATAATCAATTGACAACTAAACGGTTAAAACTATTACCTAATCAAAATAATTTCAAAAATCAAAAAAAGTTCGAGAGAGATTGATGAACGAGAATGTAAAAATATTAGTGGATAGTCAAAGATTAAAAGAATTCAAGAGAGATTGAGGAAACAAAGAGAATATAAGGAGAATGGAAGAAGATAATGAGATTAAATAGAAAGAGAAGAACATATATATATATATATATATATATATATATGGAAAACTGGAACGATTTTTGGAACGGTTCCTGCCACATATAAATAGCCATTAAAAATAGCTGTTAGTGTACAAGTTGTAACCATCGTAGGACCACATATAGGAATGGTTTCTATCTGTTAAATTATAGCCATTATACTATCTTTGGAATGATTTTAGTAATACAATATTTAATAATAATTCAAAATCGTTCCAACATGTATCACATTTAGATACGATCCTTGTAACACATTCCGTTTAAAATAAAACTCATACTAGGAGCAATTGTTCCTCATTATGGAATAGATTTACCAACTATCATTTTTGAGACATCAATTGTCTTATATATAGGAACGGTCTAGGCAAGACCGTCCCTAACTTTAATAACATGTTCCAAAATGAGTTCCAATTATTTACTGTTATAGGTTTGGAGCGATTTTATGAACACTACTTGTGACACTTGTTTTGGAACACTTGTGGTAATGGTCCGGCCATGCCAAAACCAAAAAACATAAAAAAGGAGGATCATGACGTCATTGGCCAATTCTCGTTCCTCATGAGTGCCAATAATAATTTCAATGTAGAACGGGCTTTGGCACGGTCGTCCAATCCATACCAAATTCCGCTTTTTTTTGTAGTTTAAATCTGTTCTAAATTTGCAACAAATTTATTTAACCTGTTACAAAGTTTTGGGCAAAATCGTGTTTTGGTACCATTAAAAAAGGTAAGTTTTGTTTTTGGTATCACAAATTTTGCAAGTTCAGATTTTTGGTACCATTAAACCAAAAAATAAATATTTTTGGTACCAACTTAACAGCAGAGCCCATGTGCCGTGCACATGGGCCTTAACGGCCGTCAAATCCCGTTAAATCACGTGCCCAATGTCTGTTGACCTCTAAAGACCAAAAAAACTGGCAAAACTGCAGAACCCTCTTTCACACCTCCAAAGAAGAAATTTCCCCCTTTTGAAAATCCTAACCTCAAAATAGAAGCTAAATACGAAAATTAAGCCAAATGTGTGATTGAGAATCTGAATTCGAGAGCGAGGAGACTGGTGTTCATAGTTGATTCGAAGAAATGGCATTGACGCCCATCCTTCGACCCGATTCAGGTGTCAGATGGTGTGCCCGATTATGGTGAGTTTTATTTCTTCTTCTAAACTTTTGTAGTTAGATTAGGTAATAGTTACTTTTGTCTCTAAAGTAGGATTTTTTGGAGTCCAACTGAAATCAATTGTACCATTGGCTTTAGGAGAAGAGTTCTGCATTTTGATTTCATGGCGTCTTTTATAATTTTTCTTGATTAGTATTAAATCAGTTCACATTGAAGATCTGCATCATTAGCTGTTAGATTTGTCATGTCATGTTTTCAAGCTTCGTCTAAACTCGTTAGTACTAAAAACTTCTTGAGGTTCTTACTTACATCTTGGACATTGTTCTATCACCCCCTATGTCCCCTTTGCCTTTGGTATCTTCTGCAACATAAAGCATTTTATACGTTAGACCCAACGGTTTAGCATATTTTAGTTCTCTGTATAAAAAGATGAATTTGAAAAATTGAATTCCCTGTACCTTATTTGGGATTTGGATATCTATCTAAGAAAACAACTAGGTACTTCATAGGCTACCAATGCCTGGTATCGTTTTTATGCTTTATAGAAATTATAAGTCTTTGTCCTGTTAGGGAGGCATATATTTGTCTACTGCTGCTTGCAGTTTTTATGATGTATAATTTGCTGAAATTTTAAAGCTAAACTATACTACAAAATGAAAGATTGTTCTTATACTGGCTTGTCCTGAAAGAAATATAGGTGTGATCTTTGATATCTATCATACTTGTCCTCCCCAAGGACTTCGTTGAACTACCAAATTGTGACAAAAGAGGCAAATTGCACCCAGTTTTGATATTTCACGTACTTTGCTTGATTGTATTAGCTCTGTACGCTCCAAATGTGGAAGTGCAGAAGTAAAGTTTAGAATATACTGATGTCTTAAGTACTTCTTTGGAATTTTTTATCTTATGTTTAAGTATTTCAATTTGTTATATTATTTCTGAAATGGGTTATAATTATAGTACTTCATCCCCAGTATAAATCATATTTTCTTTAATGTAATTTTAGCTATACAACTATTGGATTCTCCTAATTGGTGATGTTACCAAGTTTCATTCGTTTATAGTAGCATGTTAGGCGAGATGTTTTTTGCTTATATTTAAACATGGGAAGTTGAGAATGGAAAATCACGATTTTACTATAGAGGTGATGGTTAAAATTTGTTCGTGGTAACTTCATAAGTAGATCAATTGTGTTTCTTGCCAGATGGCAAATTTGAATTCTGTTCTAATTGTTTAATTGATTTATTTGTGATTGGTGCTATTATTTATATTTGCAGTAAAGATAAATTTCTTATCAGCTTACGAATTTATCATGGGGGTAAATTGATATTCCATCCTGAAGCTGAGATAGAGGGGCTATGAAAACTGTGTTTGACTTTGTTGATAAGGACACTTTTTCAATGCAAGTACTTGACAAGTGTTATGAACTGTTGGGCTATTTGGGTAGGAAAAAATACTTTAGAATCAATATGTTAAAAAAGTTTAGAGCATTATGCTTTGAAACAAATATTTTTCAACTTATAGATGACCATGGGGGTGAGATTAGGGTATACCTTGAAGCAGTTAGATGCCCCATAGTTGCTGCTGAAATTCAGGGGGGTGATAAAAGTAAGAATACTGCAACTGAGGGTGATAAGGGCAAGAACATTATGACCGAGGGTGATAAGGAAAAAAATACTGTGACTGAGGGTGATAAGGAAAAAAATACTGTGATTGAGGGTGATAAGGGAAAAAATACTATGACTGAGAAAGAACTTGTGCAATATAATAGAGACAAAGGGAAGGGTGTGATAATAGAAGAGAGTGGGGATGGTGAGAGGACTGATTGGGTTGATTGGGATAGGGATGACGAAGATATGAGAGACACTGAAGAATGGGTGGCTGATTCTGAAGATGATTTGTTAGATGTAGATGAAAGTGTTGATTATGATGAGGATGATGAGTGTTTTGATGAGAATGTAGAAAAGGATGCAGAATGGGCTGGTATATTGCAAGATGCTTTTGAAGATGAGATATGGTTTGACAGTGATGATCATACCGATGGTAATAGCCCAGATGAATTTTTTAATCGGAAAACCAAAATATTACAAAAAAATTATATAAATAATTTTAGTATTTTTTCAATGTTGTCCAAAAATACCTGTATAAAGTATCAAAAATTAAAAACTAAAATGTACAATGAATATTATTTTATGAATGCAATTCAAAATTTCAAATCAAAAGAACACAATAACAATCCATTCATTCAATCCAAAATTTAAAAAAAAATTAAATTCAAATTTAATAGTACAATATTCAATTTCCAAATAATACATATAGCAAATAAACATCGATGTATCCTTTCAATGACATCATAAGTTCATAACCCGTCACTCGTCAGTTGGGACTTGAGAATCCTGAGAATCTGTCTGATATTGAAGTTCTTCCCTTACAACTAAGAAACAAAACCAAAAAAAAAAAGAAATTTTAAACAAACGACAACTAAAATTATAAAAGTTCATGAAAAGAATTCATATTTACGTGGTACACAACATCATAACCTGCTGATGATTGAATCTACAGCCACATTTGATACATCTATAAGAATAAGATTACTCATCAAAAATAAAATGTGGTTTTAGATGGGACAATAAACTGTGGAATCGCAACAGATATAAATTGCCTAAATTTTTCATTTTCTACAAACTTAAATGACAATTAATCGATAATGATCATACGAGCTAAGGCTTTTTTAACAGCTTCTTGATCAAAGTTCGAATGAGAAGCTTCTCTAAACTCCCCGGTTACACTCTGGTAGAAACTAGCTATTGTTTGATTATCAGCAAGAAAAGTGTTAAGAGAATGCTTTTTGCATGCTTTTAGGTGATTATTCATTGTAGAAGAGTCATTCTTAAATGGATCAGCAACATAAGTTCGTTTGCAATACTTACATCTAGCTCTAGGCTTTCCTCGCTATCAGCATAAGCAATGAAGTAGTCATAGACTTTTGATCGTTTACACGTTTATTTCCTTTTTGGCCTTTGTGATTCTTGTGGAGGTGTGTCTAAAATCTCTTCATCTTCCAATCTCATTTCTCCTTATTCGTTCCTCTCAGGCAAATCGGATGTTTTCCTTTTCCTTTGAATACACTACAAATAATTACACGTTGAGTTGAGTGAGCAATCGTATTAAAAAGCAACAATTCACAAATACACGGTTCAAACTTCAAAGCAACAAAGCAAAGCAAAGAATTCCTTGATAGGCAATTACAAACTTCAAAGTTTATTTTTCTTGTTTATTTGACGAATCTCAAGAAATATATATATATTTTTTGTTTGTCTTCATCTTTTTAGTATTGGATTAACAGATAGCGAACTAGGGAAGAGGGAGATTTGAGGCGAATATATCGGGCTAATATATGTTTGTTTTCCGGCTCAATAATGTTGCTACATGAAGACTAGTTTGCTAATTGTGGTTTCTTCAATGCATATAACAATACACAATACACGAAAAAGCAAAGTTCATCTTCAATTCATATAACAATACGTCATTTGTCATTCCCACAACAGTGATACCAAAGACCAAGCACGAGAACGACTTTGGAAGCTGCTGATGGTGTTGTCGCCTGTTGCACTCTACACATGAATGACCAACAACAGATGAGCAGAAATCTACTCAATCTTCACAAATGAATCGTGTCTTGATCCTGAGAGTGACAGAAAGGGCAACAATAATTACCATCTCGAATTCACTTCAGAAGGTTAGTAGAAGTATGGCTAGCATTCAAGCTTAGTTTCCAACAAAATAGACGTACCTTACTGCAAAATATTTATGGCCCAAACCAAAAATTGCCTGGGCTCATAAACAAACTGGACGGCTAAATCACTAATGGCCCAATGGGCCATCTAACCCACCAGGTTCAACCCGTCTACTGTCCTATTAATACCCTCTCTCTCTTTTGCTCGTCACAATCCTAACCCTAATTTCCCTCACCCCTACACCGACTATCTCTCTCTCTTCTTATCTCTGTGACCTTTTGGGTCTCCCTCCTTCTCCCTTGTTTTCCTCTGTGATTGTTCCTTCTCCGATGGCTCTTACCAGTCATTTAATGGCCAACTTCTTTAAATGGTTGGTGCTAAAATGGTTTGGTGGATAACAGTGAAAAACCTCTATCCTCTTCTTCCTCCTTTCTCTGAAACCTTAACCAGTTCTTCATGCTCTAAGTTGGAAGGTGCTAGGTTAACTAATAGCCTTAGTGGCTTAGCCTTGGTGTCTTTGTGAAATCGCCTTAGTGGCAGTCCTTGGTGGTTCTATTTGAAAAGCCTTCGCGGCTAAAGCCTTGGGGGCTCTGTGATTTTAAGCAATCGTGTGTTTAAGGGTTGTGGCTACTGGATCTGGCTATCTGAGCCTTAATCTCTATTATTAGTTACATGCACTATCTCTCTTTGATTTTGCAGTTCTTAGGGTTGAGCATTATTTATTATGTTTATTTATGAGATTTGTAATAATTTTGTAAAAGGGTTTGTTCAACCCAGAAGGTCTGTAATAATTTTTAAATTTTTGTATTACTCTTTAGAGCTGGTCACTGATCCTCACCTTATAGTGGTATCAGAGCCCTAGGTTAAGTCTCTGGCGCTAGGTTAGTACTTTATTTTTCTCTAAATATTTAATCCTTTGCCCCAAAAACCTTGCTACTACCGTCACCTAGCCAGGCTTTTGAAGCCGTCGGGTATCTGGCTTGAGGGGCCCTAGTTATTACTTATATGTGCTTAATATTTTATCATTGTTTATATTTCTGTGAATTTTTCTATGTCTGTTAAAATGGCTGGATATAATCTGCAACAATTTGATGGAAAAATCTTATTTTTCTATATGGCAACAGAAAATGAAAAGAATATTAATACAACAGAAAGTGTTTAAAGCCATTGATGGCAAATATGCTGAAAATATTTCTGAAGAAAAATGACTTGAAAACAATCAATATGCTTATTCTTCAATTATTTTAAATCTGTCTGACTCTGTGATCAGAAAAGTTGGTAAACAAAACTCTGCCAAAGAACTTCTGGAAAAAATTGGAAGAACTTTACACTGAAACTTCTCTTCCTAGTAAATTGTTTCTACTTGAAAAAATTTTTAGATATAAACTTAATTTATCTAAAAACATTGAAGAAAATATGGATGATTTTACAAAATTAATTCAAGATATTAAGTTAACAAGGGATAAAAATATAGATGATTATTCACCTATTGTTTTGCTAAATGCTCTACCAGAATCTTATGGAGATGTAAAGGCTGCCATAAAATATAGTAGGGATAATGTGAGTCTTGAAACAGTATTTAGTGGGTTAAAAAGCAAGGAAATGGACTTAAAAACTAATCAGCCTAGTCAAAGCCATAGTGAAGTTAATTATGTCAGAGGAAGACCTAAAACTAGAAATTCTAGTCATAAATTTAGGAAACACAGTAAAACTCGGAGCAAAAGTAGAGAAAGAAGTCCCTGCAGATCTAAATACACTGAAAATAAAAGGAGTGATGAAAAACAAAATTCAAAGAAAGATTATAGGTGTTATAATTGTGGGGGTAGAGGTCATTTCATAAAAGATTGCAAAAATCCTAAAATGAATTTTCAAAGAGATTCAGCAAATGTGTATGAAGAAACATTAAATGAAGTTTATATGATTTCTGATATAAATTATGCTGAAAATTCTTTGAATAAATTTGAATGGGATATTGATTCTTGATGCACTTTTCACATGACTCCATAAAAAGAAATTTTGATGAACTATAAATTCGAAAATTTAGGATCAGTGTCTATGGAAAATAAAAAATTATGTGATGTGCTTGGTTTTGGAGATATCTGTTTAACCTTTGAAAATGGTTCTAGAAAACCCTTAAATGTAAGGCATGTCCTTGATTTGGCTTATAATTTAATCTCTTACTCAGCCCTAGAAGAAGAAGGGTTGGAATGGAGATGGGCGAAGGGGTTATGCGAATAATGAAGGGTTCTCTTACCATTTCTAAGGCAGAAAAGAAAAGAAACCTTTGTTTATGCACTATCAAATATGATTCCTTTGCTGGTAATATTTTGAAAGAAAACAAAACTAACCTATGGCATAAAAGACTCGGTCATATTAGTCTTCAACGTCTTGAATTATTGCATAAAAATGGTTTCTTGCATGAAAAACCAATAAATATAAGTTTCTATGACGAGTACATTCTAGGAAAACATCATGGGGTGCATTCTCCTTTATCACCTTCTCTAGGTCCCTCTTCTTCAAATTGCATCTTAGACTATGTGCATGCAGATCTCTGGGTCCTACCAATACTGAAACACATAGAGGAAATAAGTATTTTCTTTCTATTATTGATAATTTTTTCAGGAAAGTTTTTGTTTTTCTAATGAAACAAAAATCTGAAGTATTTGACAAATTTCAAAACTAGAAAACCTTGTTGAAAATCAAACAGAAGAAAACTTAAAGCCCTATGTACTGATAATGGTCTTGAGTTCTACAACAAATAATTTCTGATTTATGTGATACATTCGGAATTAAAAGACATAAACAACCCCCTACACCCCCCCCAACAAAATGGTATAGCAGAAAGAATGAATATGACTTTATTTAATAAAGTAAGATGTCTACTTATTAGTTCATGATTACCTAAATCTTTTTGGGGAGAAACTTTATTAATTGCTGCACATTTAATTAATAGGTCTCCTTCTGTGTCCTTACTTGGTAAAATTCCAGAAAATGTATGGTCTAATTATGATGTTGATTTTTCTTCTCTTAGCATTTTTGGTTGTTTTGCATTTTGTTTAACTAATGGTGATAAATTAGACCCTAGATCCCAAAAATACGTATTTATTGGTTATCCTCAAGGTGTTAAGGGTTATAGGCTTTGGCTTAGGAGCCAGCTTGGTTTGAAGGTAATAATAAATAGAGATGTAATTTTCAATGAATCTGAAATTCTTGTCTTTCAAAATCACCTAAAAATACTGAAAATTACAATATAGAAAACACCTTTAATAAAGTGAAAGTAACTAATGAGGATAACCAATAAGGGGTAGAAAATAGAGAAGAAAATCAAGATAATGAAAACTTAGAAAACGAAAACACTGAAAATAATTCTAATAATGATCAACTAGTAAGGGATAGAGAACGTAAGATTTCCTCTAGATTCAGAGATTATCACCTAGCACTAAACACAGAAAATTTTGAACTAGCTACCTATGAAAAAGCCACTGAAAGCACTAATCCTAAACAGTGGATTTTAGCAATGAATGATGAAATCAAATCTCTAAAAGATAATAAGACTAGGGTTCTGGTTCCAAAACCTAAAAATACTTCCATTATTGATCGTAAGTGGATCTTCAAAATTAAACAAGAAAATAATTCTACTCGTTTTAAAGTTAGGTTAGTAGCAAAAGGCTTTACCCAAAAAGAAGGCATTGATTATACTAAAATATTTTCTCCTGTAGTTAAATTTACCACTGCTCGAATTATTCTTGCTTTAGTTGCTCAATATGACTGGGAACTTAAACAGATGGATGTTAAAACTGTATTTTTGCATGAAAACCTGGAAGAACAAATTTACATGTCTCAACCTTACAGTTTTATTGATAAGAAAAATCATGACTTTGTATGTTTGCTCAAAAAGTCTTTATACGGTTTAAAACAATCTCCCAGACAATGAAACAAAAAATTCGACCAGTTTATGTACTTTTTAAATTTTAAAACCAGTGCTTATGATCTTGCTTATATTACATGTATGAAAATAATGTACCTCTATTTCTTGTGCTCTATGTGGATGATATGCTTATTACTAGCCCTAGTATAAGATGATTAATGCCTTCAGAAAAGTTTATGTAAAAATTTCGAAATGAAAGATCTTGGTGATGCCAAGAAAATTTTGGGGATGACTACTGAAAGAAACATAATCAAATCCACTATTTTCTTAAACCAAAAATCGTATATTCAAACTGTACTTGAAAAGTTTTCTATGTTAAAATCAAAACCAAAAGTTTTATTATGTTTATTTGTGAGATTTGTAATAATTTTATATAAGGGTTTGTTCAACTCAGAAGGTTGGTAATAATTTTTAAATTTCTGTATTACTCTTTGGAGTTGGTGACCGATCCTCACCTTACACTAACTTGGAACCTTAGCATTCCAGACGAGTTTCCTGGAACATATATGGTGGCGGGTTGCAGCCGTGCTGGTAGACGCTGAGTTTTGTTGCTCCAGTGTAATAAAGTAGGCACTTTTGACACTAAACTGACAATCCTTTGAGAAGTGCCAAACAATAGAAATCTGGACAAAGCTCACGCCCCAAAGGAATACTAAGGATGTAGCTCCATCACACTCGAGAAACAGATTATTGATGATATCCAGGTCCCAGTTCTTTGTAATCGGATTAATAAGTGCAGCGACCTTAACATTTTCCAATCCTTCAGGTGTTCGAGTGATAGGTCCGAAAGATTTAGGCCAAGGTAACCACTTATCCAATTCCATATTTTCACCTCTGTACCTGCACCAATTCGCCACCTTCAACCAGCATTAAGCACATCCCGAGCACTGAGATACAACTCCAGGTAAGGGATGGTCGGTAACCAAGAGATACTGTCGATGGCGATGCGTATGGCTAGTATTTTGCGCTAAGGACTTGAGCAAGAAGGCTGCGAGGTCTGGTCACTAGGCTCCACAGTTGCTAGTAGTTTTCTTTTTCTTCAAAAAAATATAATCAATTATGCTGTTAGAAAACAATAAAAAGAACTAATTATTGTATTTAAACTTTACGTATGAATTATCATATCTATCTTTTAGTAATTCAATTTTTTTTTTTTATTTCATCAACTTTTGAGAAAGTCAGCTAGAAATTTACTTACCCAATATTTATTCTTCCTTATTACCGTTGCAAGTGGTTGATTTAATTTTTTAAATGTAGTTTAGTTTTACAGCAATAGTACTAATTAATATACACTGAAACATTTGTTATTATTGTAATGCCTTTTATAATTTTGTATTTAACTACATTTACATATTTTCTTATAAATTTCTTTTTAACAAATAAGATTTTGTGTGTAACTGGCGTAAAATATCTGAAAGAACATCTGCACTATACTTTCATAGTTAGTTGTCTCTATTGTACACATTTTTAAACGTACTCTCTACTAGTTTTAAACAAAATTAAGCATATTACAGACACTTTCGTCGCGTGTAGCTACACACAGCAGGCGCAGCACAAAGACAAACATTTTCGACCAAAAACTAAAACAGTATGGTGTTAGCCAAAAACTACTGCAGGTCGGGCACTATTTCGACCAAAACCTAAAGGACCAGACTCGATTTTTCTGCTGTGACTATGATCATGGTGGCTACAATGATTGTATCCATCATGTTTGCTGATATTCACATCGATTGCTACATGAGCATTTCCATTAGTTTTATGAGAAAGGCCGACGATGGCATTTGGAAGGTTACCACAGTGAGGCTGTATCATCCCGATTCCTTCGTGTTCTGTTGATGGTGCTTCAAGAAGTTCGATATCTTCGTTGTAACCCTTTATCAAGAAATCTGAGCAGTTGTTCTTACAGCCATGATCGTATGGGTTGTGGAATTGATCACCTGGTCCTCTAAGGTAATCATACCGCATTACGTTCGCCAATTCATTCGTCGTGATATTGCGAGCAATCTGCAGCAGGAGAGAAAATTCTCAGACGCAAAGCAGCAAAAATGCCAATGGTTTGCAGAGACACTTACACTCATATTTAACTGAGACTAAAATAGTTGTCCGTGTTCATGTTCCAAACAAGAGTTCTTGAAATGATGAGTTAAAACTATTAGGGATTCATTACCAAGTACTACGACAAAAGAAAATTGATGTTTGCCTACAATATAAACCACCACGAT
>NC_026149.1:7994612-8030405 GCF_000512975.1 Sesamum indicum | reverse complement strand
TATGACTTAAAATCATGCGTGATCAAACAAAACTAATGTGAATCTTAATTTTTACCATGATTAATAAATATTTTGTCATGATTTTTAGCTGTAGTCAAAATTTTTACCATGATATTAGTTATGACTAATGTTTCAGCCTCACTTGTAAAAGCAACAGTTAATAACCATTGCGGAGCCATGATTAATTTGTATTTGCCGTGTTTCATTTTTTCATTTGTTCATAGTAATTAAAAAAAAACAGTCTTTTTTTTTTCCTAGTGTGTGGACATATATTATAACCTGAGTATTGATCTCACAGGTCACCTGTGAACGGAAGGAAGGGGGAATTTCTTACAACTAGATATTTAAGAAAGGATTCACTAAAAGAACATTTGGGTATTCATCATTTTCATCCATGTCATTTGTAACTCATATGTAAATTCATCCTTCTATTTTTCAAATCCAAATGTCGTCCTTCTGGCCACTATTTCTGGCCGAAATTGGCTAAAAAAAATGAACATTTGACTAAAATACGGTTCAAATGACCATAGAAATATGCACCTGAAAGAAATAGATCGCTCTCTTGCAATTAGGCCGTTGGAAGGCCATTAAAATCCCAACCAAATGAACTTTCACTAGTTTAGCAGCAACATGCAAGAATTCAACAACAATCATCCATTTTTTTTTCACTAAAATCATAAACACCAAGCCGTCAACCACATATCATTTTCAATCGATTACTGTCTACACATTGACTACATATGCCATTCTTCAGGTTCAACTAATAACTGGAGTATCATCGGCAAAATGTATTTTTCGTCCAATAAAGGTAGTGTTGTAGTACTTTTGGTCTACTTTGATTTTAATTCTGCAGTTGAGGATAATAATTTATAAAAGACCAGCACGTTTGGTCATTTTTGCTGGAAAATGCCAATTTCCCCAGAAAAAAGCACATTCTTGACATATAGCACTTACAAAATCAGAACAAATTTGAGTCTCGCAAGATTGAAAGTTCTAAATCATTTCAGATTATTTCACTAGAGTATTGGCTGTTGTTAATCAATTAAGACGATGTGTGAAAAACTATAAGATATTTGGGTAATTGAAAAGTTTGTTGTTCTCTTGATCAAAGATTTAGTATATTTTTGTGGCTATTAAAAGAATCAAAAGATTCAGATACCCTAAATATTGATCAGCTCATAAGTTTTCTACAAGCCCATGAAGAAAGGTTGAAGGACAAAGAGAAAGCTTATAGTAGTGAAGAATCTCGGACTGGGAAGGAAGAGGTGGCGGAGGCAACAGAAGACTTTATAATTACTACGATCAAGGAAGAGAAAAATCTGACAGAAACTTCAACAACCAAAAGGAAACAACTCAAGAACATTTTCAACAAATCAAAAACAACCTCTAAGAGGTCGCCCTAGAGGAAATTGGTGAGAAGTAGAAGAAAAGAATTGGTGGGTATTATTACAATTGCAAAGGATTTCACCATCATATTTCTAAATTCAAAAAAATGCGTGTTATAGCAGAAATTAGGCTTTCTTTTCACATGTAACACGACAAAGATCAAGAGGTTGGTTCCTGGATACTGCTGCAAACAATCACATTACAGTCAAGAAAAATTTGTTTATTTCTTTGGGTGCATCTTCGGCAAAAGCATTTCCTTTGGAGATGGAAGAGTGGTAAATTTTAAAGGAATTGGAGATATTTTGATCTTGGAGAAAAATGGATCAAATCAATTTCTCGAATTTATCATGTGCATATGCTTAAATCAAATGTTTTATGTTTAGGCCAACTTTTGGAAAAAAGATATGGTATCTGATTGAAAGATAGTGGATTGACCATCGGATTCAAGAGGCAAGTTAATAGCACAGATGACTATATCAAAGAATAGATTGTTTTCTCTTTTATTTTAACCTGGTAATCCCAAGTGTGTCAAAACTTGTGCATTATATTCTTCTTGGCTATGATATCAATAAATGGGTCATCTGAACTTTAGACATTCAAAGAACCTATGAAAGACAAGATGGCATATGATCTACTTTGAACTGATTGCCCACATCAAATGTGTGAAAGATACATTTATGGCAAGCATTACAGGAGAAAAAAAAACACCTTAATAAAGAAGTCACCTACAAGAGCTAGAGCTCTTTATGCATGTTGAGATTTGTGGAGCAATTAGTCCACCTTCTCTTGGTAAGATTAGATACGTTTGTTATTCATTGATGATATTTAGTCAAAAAAAAAAAAAAAAAATAAGGTCTATTTTTTGAATGAATAGTTTGAAGCCTTTGGCTTATTTAGGAAATTAGAAGGGCTAATGGAAAAATGTATACTATGTTATGAAATCCTTACAAACTGCCAAAAGAGGCGAGTTCACTTTAAGAGAATTTGATGATTTTTGTAAGTGTTGTTGCTTGCTATTCAAGATCGACTTAGCTTAATGGTGTGGTTGACATGCCTAAGGGGGCAATTGGTATGAATGAGTTTTGATGTGAATAGAATAAACTTAGAAATGCAATAAATGTAGGAGTGAAATGATTTTAGTATATCATTTCTATGTTTGGTATACCAAAGTAATAAGAAAACGATTGAATCAAAACTTTCAAAAGTACTCATTTATCTGTTTGGTAAATAAAGAAACTTAAAAATTATATTTAGAAAACAACTAAACGAAGTCTCACTGTTAAAAAATATTGTTTTGAAATGTTAAATTAATTATAAATTTATAATAATTTTTTTTGGATGTTTTCATATATTTTAAATTATTTTTTGATAAATACTTATTATTTTCATATTTTGGCATACATGTTGAAAATACAAAATATAACAATACATGGTATATATGTTGTTATATAATATTTTATACTTACAGTAATATTTGGTCAAATGCAAATAAAGATGTAAGTAACTTTTGTATTATATGAATAGAATACTTAAAGTTCAAAATTATATATACTATATACTTTTATATTTTGATAACACATATTTAAATATTTCATATTAATATTCATTATATCTAGTTTATTTAAAATAATATATAAGTTTGTGACTATAAATTTTGCAACTATGTTATTGGAAATAGCTAAAATCATAGGCAAGAGGGGGAATGCCTAATTCCATAGTTGTGGGAATGGGAATTCCCAAGGAAATAGATATTCCTAGTCCTAGGTTATACCAAGAATGAATTTTGAAATAAGTTTAGTAATCCCTATTCCCTCATTTCAATCATACCATAAGAGTTTTGGGTAGAAGTTCTTGCTTGTTTGGTTTATTTTTCTAACATAGGCTGAACTGAAAGCTTGCAAGGCTACACCTCAAGAAATACAAAGTGTAATAAAACCAACTCTTTTCATTTAAGAGTTTATTATAGTGCAGCTAATGTTTATGTTGCCAATGAATCAAGAATTAAGTTGGATGATAGAAGTGACAAGATTGTATTCATTGGATATGATGCAAAATCCAAAACATACAAACTCTGTAATAATCCCAGAAGTTAGCCGTGATATGAAGTTTGATAACGATGAATGCTAGAGTTAGGAACAACAAAAAGATTACAATTTTGCAATCAACTCAGAGATATGATTAGTAATTCGATCACATGTTATACCAACACATACTCTTGATGATTTTGGTTCTTCTAGCTCATCTGGTATAGGCAAAGGAAGATGTGAAATCTTCATGATATTTATGCTAATGCAGAAGAAACTAGCAATGTGTCTCTTACTTCACAGTCTGTTTGTAGGTTTAGAATTAATAAACTTTGAAGAAGTCCAAGATGAGAATGGAGTGCAGCCATGGATGAAGAAATAAAATCCATCTAAAAAAATAAAACATAGGATTTTTTTTCTTCTTTTCTTTTTTTTTGGTAATTAAACATAGGAATTTGCTACACTTCCGGAAGACAAGAAAGTTGTTGCAGTCAAATAGATCTTCGAAATCAAAGAGTGTTTTGGGTTTCCTATTTAGTCTTCGAGATGCAACATTCACTTGGAGTTCAAAGAAACAATCTATTATAATAGAATGCAACTGCAACACATGAAGTCTCACGATCACGTTGCTAATATATTTACCTAAGCACTGAAGTTTGAAGATTTTACTAATTAAGAGCAAGACTTGGATTGAGAAGAATTCAAAAGTAAGGAGGGGTGTTAGAAGGTAAACTTGAATTGATGAAATAATTAGTTATTATTATGTATGTGGAAAATTAAATGTAGGATATGAAAGAGTTTGTTAGTTTAATGTTCTTATATTTGAAGGGTTAAAAATCATATATTTGAAGAGCCAAGGGTCTAGTATCAAGGATCATATATTTGTAAGTTGTTTTCTTCATGAATGGAATGAGTACAACCAACAAAATATTTTCAGTCTTATTGTCATCATCTTGCAAATAGTACTCATGTGCAACATTTGGAGGAGTTACTAGTAGGCCTGTCAATGGGTACAAAAAGACCCTACCCAGGCTCAGGCTTAGGCTCAGGCCCAAAGAATTGCAAAACAAATTAATTTATACCTAGACCCTACCTAATCTATTGAACCCAACTCAAGATCCCTAGGTCTCTAGTCCCGACCAAGACTTAGCTTTTTAGCGGGGTCACATCCAGGCCTAATTTTTTTTTCAATTCAATTTTTCTGCAATTCATACTAATTAAATTAAATTTCTTTCTTTTTATTTCTAATTTTTACCCATAATTTATCAATAAAGAGCAATTCACAAATAACTCTTTTTTAATAAATATTTTAAATATTATATCATTTATTATACCATTTACAAAATAATCTTATGAAAATATTAAATCTACATATTTACTAGAAATCAAACTTAATATTATAAAACTTTAAAATTCAATTTTATCACTTCAGTCTTCAAACAAACAATATTGCCTATCAAGATATTGAAAAATATGCCCAGCATGATAATATATTTATGTAACTAATTATTTAATTATTATTATTTAAAACATATACATGGTTAAAGAGTTACACGATAAATAATGTTATGGAGTCTTTAAATTTTTTAGATTTGTTCACTTCAATGTATATCGACTGATAAATAATAATCCAATTGAATTGGAAAAAAAAAACATATTTTCTTGTCCAAATTGGGTACAGAGACCCATGAGTATTGATCGGTGGAGACCTAACCCAGATTCAATCTATATTTTTTTGATGGGTCTGGGTCTGGGCCAGGACCTAATAACATTCATTGGGTTTGGGTATAGGTCTTTGAATTAGTTTATGACTCTATGGGTCTGGGTAGGGTAAGACCCTACCCATTGACACCCCTAGCTACTAGGTAGCTGCAACCCTAAAAATTGTGCGAGAAAGATGCTAACCATGTGAGATTGGGAATCATCGGCATTTTATGTGAAGTAGCTAACATAAAAACACGACAAACAAAAGATGAAGCTTCTAAGTATACCTGAGAGGCCTGCACACAAGTCAAGGCTACAACACCAGAAAGGATGAAAAGATCTGCAATCACGAATGATAAAGCACCAATATGCTGACCACCGACATGGTTCCACCACGCACCAAATGAAGATGGAGCCATTGGGTCAGTCAAAATTCCTGCAATGATAAGAAAATGTTTGCAACGGATAAAGACACAAAGAGAAAACTAAATCTTAATGCAAATTTCAAATACTTTTTATGTTATAAGGCAATGAGACAAATCTCACTTGTAAGAGCCACTGCTCCTGTGAGTAACATTGCCAAAACTTCCAAACCAAGAAACAAGATGAAGTCCCACTTGTTTTTCTGTTCCAGACAATTAAAAGCAGTTAGATCATGACAAACTTGTAAGTTTTGATGCTCTCTCCCTATATATGCGCAAAGCAGCAAGATTCTTTCAGAACAAAAAAAATTATTCACCAGTTGACTAGAAAATATGACACTAGCAAAATATGAAAACTCAAGATATCATGATGAAAGACATTAAGCATAAATAAACTTGTTCTCTAACCGTAGCATTGGGATCAGCATACTATAATTTCTAAGACGTAAAACACGAAAAAGTCTCAGCTATTTATATAACAGTTATGTAAAATGGAAAAACATGGAAGTGTAGAAGCACCTTGCCGATGCAAGTAGATACCCATGGGCAATGATGGTCAAATTGTTCAACACAACGATCACAGGTGGAACAATGCTTTGAACGTCGAGGCCGAACAATCTGATAAAGCAATCAATTATGAAGCAAAAGAACTCAAAAGATTAGTTTAGATATTGGCATTACCTGAACCTAAGGGGCTTAACACTTTACTTTGAAACTACAGATTTGTGTGGTCAATATCCTAACCTCTGTAAAATATTTAACTACAATCTACTCTTGTTTAGAGAATTGAAATATTATTATGTGCGCAGGTACCCACTAGCTTTAAAAAGATGGGTATTTAATCGTCTACTCTATTAAAAGTATTGCACTTCACTATTGAATCCTTATTTGGTAGAATAAGGTGGAGTATTTCGCCAAAATATTGTCATGTGTTACTCTTTTACCTGACATTTCAGATAATTCTAGTTATCTTATAATAATAAACTATTCTTAGTTATTTTCTTGTCTTGGTTCTGCATGCTAGGCAACAAAATTTTTTTGATGGTTATTCCCTAGTTAATGTTTTGAACATTTGCATATTTGTCGAGTATGTTTTAACTGGAATTTGAAATAGATAAGAAAGATAAAAATGTTTGATTAGATATAGGCACTAAGAAAAAGAACCATGGTATCATAATCACCTTCCTAATTTATCCCTGGACTGAACTACTAACATTCCATCATATATCCATAATTTAGTGTATCATAAGTCATAGGTTAACTCATATTGCATACATAGACATATGATAACAACTATAGAATAGTTTATATTTATACAATTGATAAAATAATTCAAGTTGGAAATGTTCTACATATTTGGTAAGTGGGAGACACATGAGAATATTTAATTTTATTCAACAAAAATAAGGATTCAAGTGCAAGATTTCACTAAGCTAGATAGTTAAACACAGTTTCGTTAAGAACGAAGGACATGACATAATGTATTTCAAAATTTTCAGCAACGTATTATATATTCCATCAATTTGTAGGTGTGGGGCATATCTAATGTGCTATCTGCACAAATTGATACTTTGGGCGAAATGCTAACCCCTCTATAAGCTCAGCGGTTTTCTGTAAGTAATCTGAATAATAATTACACGGAGAACTATTTGACACTCCCACTTTTAGAGTTATACAATAGTTAGTTCAAAAAAAGAAGTCATACCTTGCAAGTTACACAAAGTTGGGACCAATTCCCAGCAAGCAAAGTTGGATTATTCATCTCAATCTTCAGTAAAGGTTCCTAAACAAAAGAAATGAAGGTAACATTGAAAAAATTTCCAATGATGCAGAATAATTTCAAGCTCGAATCATTAATCAAACTGGATAGCTACGTGGGTTATTGGGTCATTAGTCCAATTGGTTTAATTTCAAAAGAACAGTTTAGAGTAAATATATAATCCTAATCTATACTTATAAATACTTTCGTAATTTTTTCAAAATATAATATAATTGTATTTATATTAATTCAAGCCCACAAATAAGTGACTACTGGTTAACATTGAAATTGGCTTGCCCAATATATATATCAAGTGCATTATACACTGGGGTTCTCATCTAAAACCATTATCTATTGAATAAATAACATTTCCATAAATACTATCTCTTTCAACAAACCATTTAACGCGCATACACCAACACAAGTCTGGTCCGTTCATAAACCCTCTTTACACCTCAAAACAACACACACACACACATGTATATCTAATTATACATATTAATGTTTTTGAATCATGGCTGCCACCCAATCCCATCCTAACTAGGTCCCAGATAGCAAACCAACCACAATAGTAGAACAAGCAAAATGGCAACCTCCATTTGGTCCTCTTTCAAGTGAATCGTTGTCAACAGTCAAACGAACCCAAAACCAGTCACCCCAAGACCCAACCTCACCTGTACTTTCACTTCTTTATTAAAGTCAACTAAAGATCAACAACCAAAAGAGGGGGAGAAAACGATGGCTAAGGTCTAAATCCCAGTCACCAATTTGTGCAAAACTATTAGTTCTGGTTGATACTAGTTCGGGGTGGGGGTGGGGGTGGGGGGTGGAGAGGGGTTAGGATCAAAAGCAACCCAGTTTTAGGGTGTGATAGTATCTTGTGGCAATTCATGATTTAACTGGTCGGATCAGCTAATGTTGTCAAGCTTTTAGAAGAGTTGCATATGCATAACACTTAAATAAACCAGCAAGTTGATAATTTAACAACAAAGATGAAGCCCCTAAGAGCGTGTACATGAAAAGAAGAGCTATGACATGGAAGTATGAGAAGTAGTGCTTATCCAAAAATAGAGGCTCGATGTCAAGTTAGCAAAGAGAAAAGTAACTAATAGAATGTGGATCCATGATATATTGTAGCAACTTACTTCATCTTTCATGTTTTCTGGATCATGTATATTTATTTTGATATACCCAGGATCCATCCTGCAAATAAAAAGGATATAAAGAGTTAGCTTTGCTGATGCATCTTAGCACATAATGCCTGGCTTTAAACAAACTGAATAAGAAGGTTTGACAACCCATGAAAACTACTAGGCGTCTTCGTGAAATTCTTTCTCTTCTACCAACTACTAAATATTACAAAAGAACCGAGTTTTACCTGCTACATCTATAAAATGGAACCAGTCCAACTGTTGTCAAGAATACGCCTATCCAAGCAAAAAGACCAAGACCAGCTGTTAATCTTGGCAAATTGGGAGCTGCAAAAATGACCAAATACCATAAGTACTAATTCAACTAAACGAAAGAAATGGAAAGACTGATGAGAAAAATTCGTAAGGAATACCCATAACAACTGAATGTATATATGTCATAAGTAGCAGCAAGATTATAAACCAAAGTAATGGAGCAAGTCCTAATTTTGAGAATTTGCCAAGAAAGCTCTTTCCGTCCTGTCTGTCCAACAACTTCCTAGCAGTTCCCTGCCAATCAAATCCAAACAACATTAATGTTAGCTGCATGGTTCAAATTTGCAACATCGCAGCACATCAGGATATGATAATAAATAATTACTTGTAGAGTGCTTAAAGAAATTTCAAAAGAAAAATATAAATAATGCAAATTCCAACTTATTAGTGCAGTTGCAAGAACGATATTTTCACAGAAACTTATAATCAATAGTATAGCTAGAGTACCCACAAGGAAAAGTGCTACTTGTTTGTGATTTTTATCAGCAGCAAGTTGTGCAGGTGTAAGGCCAGTATTATCTGATACTATCAAATCATCCTTCTTTCCAGCTTGCACAAGAACGGTGCATGCTTCTAAGTTACCCCTAATGGCAGCCCAGTGGAGAGGGGTGCAACCTAAATGATGAAATACAGTATTAGACATTCTTTAATCTGAATAATGTAACATATTTTCCACATGATACTAAGTTGCACTTAAACAACATGAAATATGAAAATGCACAAATCACACCAAATATTAAGCATTGGAATGTGACCTTGTTTGTCCTGGCGTCCTCTAGAAGCATTTAGATATAGCAAAAGACGTATGCAGTCTGCAAATCCTTTGTAAGCAGCCCTTTAATCACCCAAAAGAAATTAAACAAAAATTATTAAGTACTTCAACTTTTAGACCAAACAAATGAATAATGTATGGGTATAGCTTATAAAGAATAATTTGGAGAAATAGTGTGCTATTAAATAAGAAAACAAATTATACTGCTCCAACAATGAGAGTTGTTTGCCAACAACAAATCAAATGATATCAAATAAATTTATCTCATTCATTACTGTCTGAAATTTCCTTATATTAAATTCCAGGTGCATATAGCAAGCAAAAGGTTGATGCTTAAAAGAGATGGCAACCATAGTTAAGTTAGAGGACTGAATGTTAAAGATATCAAAATATTTACCATTAGATATGACACAAATTAAGTGCCATTGAGTTATAAATTCAAGTGAGCATCAAAAGATTCAATTTTTTTATATGGGCCAGCTTTAACCGGAGCATAAACAGAGTTTGGAAAAAGCAAACATGTAAAGGAAAAATAAGCATATTTTAGGACTATGCATGAGCTATCTCAACAACATTATTTTATGAAATACCAGCGATGAGGAATAAATATGAATTCTAATTTAGAGCATGATCTCGTCTTTATAGAAACAAGTCAAGAAGAACTCCACACCAACCTCAAAATGGACAAAAGTAGTCGATCAAAATTTGAATTTATAAAATTCAGACCAATACTCTCTTTTCCAATAAATAAAATGTTGTTTCCCAAATACCTTGCTTGAATGAATGACATCTACTAAGTATTTGATCTATAGAGATAAAACAAAACAATTAAATGATAATATGCCTATATATGTATTAGACAGAAGAATAACAATTATATTTGTCAAGTACCAGTGTAAAGGAGTTCTTCCATTATTATCGCAAACATCAGGATTAGCACTCCATTTTGTGACAATATGATAAAGAAAAGCCGTTTGACCATATTGTGCAGCAACATGTGTTGTCTGCAACCAGAGTAAGAGTAACAATGAATGTATAGGACAAGTCCCCTAGGGAACAGCCCAACATCTTGGGCTCAAGATTTCTTATGGGAGGTCTTGGGTTCAAACTTGAAAGGGTCTGAGTGTGTTGGGTGTGTGCATAAAATATAAATAAATATATAGGACAAGTTTCGGAACATATTATGGAAAGTGTTACTATAATAACAAACTGGGAACTAGCATCAAGTTGAAAATACACAGACTCCAAATGACAAGATGGAAGCCAACACCAACCAGCAAGCATAGTTGGGGGTAATTTGTTATTTACTCTACTCAAAATGAGTGTCATGATCGATGATAATTTTTACTACTTCCATGAATTTTTCAAGTGGAGCATTTAAATCACATTCAAATTGTTGTTCACATCGTCAACCAGTTTTCCTGTTTGTAGCTTCGCAAAAAATTCTCCTTGTGTCAGAATCAAAATAAGCAGTCATTTTTCTCATACTGTGTTTGCCAATTCATTTATTTACTTATTTGTTATCCTACTCAATGAAAAGTGACTTTTCATCATTTGGAAGGTAACTTAGGATATTCCAGTCCCTATTAGGCAGAGAAAAAGAAAAAGAGAAATAAAAACTTCACATTACCTCTCACGTTGTCAACTAAGGTTGTATGATCTGTCTAGTTAAAAAGACCACAGTGCATATATATAAGATATGCAAGGGTAGATAGAGAATATGAACTAAAACTATATTGATGGCATAATATTACAAGGAATTACTTATTTTATATATTCTAAAGAAAATAACTGATTTTATATCTTTCTGCCCATTCATACTACAAAAGAACCACATAGAAATGAAGAATCCATGAAAAATAAAATGAAAATTAAGGTCTCAAGATCTTACATAGCAGTTTTGAGAATAGAATACAAGTGAACACATGCGAAACTCTTCAATATTCTGATTCAGAAGAAAAATAATAGCAGTTGAAGAGGGAAATCGGAAAACAAAATAAGAGCCCATCATTAAGGTTGACATCTAGGACCAAATTTTCGAATAATAAAAGGAATTTGGCTACTGTTAATGTTGTGTTTCAAGAAGTTCAGACATCGCCATGACTGTGCTTATTCCTTGCCAACTTTTCATAATAAATGCATCTACAGATCAGTAACTAAGCAATTTCTATGAAGACTGCCACAATCAAAACAAACCTGATACCCATTAACATCAGTTACAGAGAGACGAGCACCCTCCTGCAACATAAGTTCAGCGACCTGGACTGCACCTCTGACTGCACTCCAGTGTAGTGCCGTTTGGCCTTGATGATCACAAGCATTAATATCACCTCCATGCTGTAAATGATACACCATAACATAATCAGCACACAAAGTACTTTACCAGGATACCTATAAAAAGAAAAATTGAACAAATTCTTAACTTCACCTCCTACTCAGCTAAATTCTTATGCCCTATCTTTGAGAAAAGAAACTATGTAATGGCAACCCCACCCCACCTTTCCTGCCTCACAAACCGAGTACAACAAATGAGTAACTTCTCCACCCCCTCTCCCCTTATCATATTGTAGCTTCAGTCCTTCGTACTCAGCAGAACACAGATAAGAAAATTAGAAATATGTTACTAACTGGACCATTCCAAATTTCCATGTATCATTTAGAGCTCCAAGCTTTAGTTATAGGACAACTTCTGCATGCATATTTAAGCAATTAACTCTATGATGAAAAATGTGCAAAATCACCAATCACTTGTACTATTGGGAATGACACAATTGGTCTGAGTTCTTTCACAAGTGAAATGAGATAATCACATTACCCCCACCCCGACCCCGTTATTTCGAGAATCAATTTTCTCATTCCCAATCTAAACAACAAGACTTAGAAAAAATGCTTAATGCTCAAACCCAAAATCAGAAACCTATAATATCCCACCACTAACCAACATCAGAACCTTAAATGCATTTAACATTCCTCGTACCTCGATGATGTATTGTGCAGCGGCCGTTCGGTTATTAAGCGCAGCCCATTGGAGGGCGGAGTAACCAAGGGCGTCGGACTCGGAAACCAAGCAACCTTCTCACTCCACCAGCCTCTGCAGCTTCTCCATGTCTCCGTAGGCCGCGGCCGTGTACACGTCGTTTGTCAAGCTCTCATCTTCTACTACGACCGGCGTCGCCTTCTTGAGATGATATCCGGATTCCTCCTCTTCCATCACCTCGATCTCCGACGACATTATACAATGCTCCGAGAAAGGGATGATGGGCTCATGAATCAGGAGGATCCAGTTCACAATCAAGAATGGCGAGAATGATTGTTATTTACATATACTATATTTATAGATTTCTCTTAATTGACGGTTTTTTTCCGGTTAAGTGAAAGGGACAGTCCATTTTTTCCCCCTATTTTTTGCAGTTCTTATTCTCTAATTTATTTGTTTTCAATTTTTTAAAATTATAAATGACAAAAACCTAGGGTATATATATATGGATATTTTTTTATATTAATTGAATTTTCAGCATCACAAATTCGTAATTTAAATTAAAATATTTTAATAATATAAAAACCCAAAAAAAATAAATAAAAAATAGTGACAAAAGTCGTAATTTTAATATTGTTAATAATTATATATATATTTAATGATAAAAAAATTATTTTGTCATAATAACGAATTTCATAGTTTTAAATACTGATAATTATTTTGTAAAACCAGCCGTTAGCAAGAAGTTGTGATAAAAAATAGTTCATTAAGTTGTCACTGAAAATAATTAATGATATATTTATAGTAACAATTTAATGAAATAATTAGTTATTTTCATTGTATTTGTGTTGTTATTAATTAATTTGATATTATAAATGTGTCACTAATTATTTATAATGATAATTTTATTAATAATTAATAATTATATAGTAACAAAATCAAAATTATTATCATTTCATATATATTTTTAACGATAACTTTAAAATTTCACTTATTATTTTGTGATAATTTAGGCACAAACTTTTTTTTATTAATTATTGCTAATAAACAACTTTTATAAAATAATAACCAATATTTAATTAATGAAATTCATTATTATGACACAATAAAATTCTTGTCATTAAATTATATATTTTATAAAATAATTATTAATATTTAACTCATGAAATTCATTATTATGACACAATAAAATTCTTGTCATTAAATTATATAATAAGGACTATTAAGTTTGTTACTTGATCTTTTTTGCTTCTAATTTTGTGTTTTTATTGTTGTATAATATGGTTAAATAGAAGGATTTTGTTAAAATTTTTAAATAAATTAAAAAAATTTCTTATAATTTTATTTAAAATAAACTTTTAAACTTCCAATATCTTATTATCAAATTTATAAACTCGTCATAAAAATGAATTTACTCGACACTTTTCAATACTTTATAAGCTTTCAATCATTTTATTTGTTGTGATGAAGACCTACAAAGTCCTTCCCTATTGCAGATTTCCAAAAAGTATGATAGCTAAAATAGATTAAGATCATTTTTTATAGCTCTTATACAAATAGACAGCACAAGATGCATAATATGTAACCGTGGCTAATTGTCATGATTAATAATAAATAGTCGTAATTTTTATAAGGATGGCTATTTTAAGCTAAAAGCCATGACAATGGTTTTATCATGGCTCTTAGTTGTGGCAAATAAGTTTTTCACGGTGGAAAACTAATTTTTTGCATCGATTTTATTTAACTGTGGTTAATAAGAGTTATTCACAATGGTTTTTATCACAACTATTAATATTGTAACCAATAGCAATTTTTTTTTATAGTGAGATATGATACAACAAAAATATTGCATTAAAAAATTCAGTAATAATTCTTTGACAATAAACAGTGATTTTGTCTCCCAAATTCCAACATCAAACTGACACCACTTAATTTAGAATATTTTAAATTACCTCAAACAAATTCAAACATACCATTTATTTTCAACACGCACTTGTTTATTTCTAATTTTTTCTCTCTATCTCCAAAACACAAATCCAAATATTATGATAAGCTTTGCTAATAGCCAACTACACCCTCAATTTATTGAGTGGGAGTGGCTTGCTTCAAATGAAGGACAGATGACCTCCAATTCAAGAAGATGGAAGCACTAGTGAAGGATCTTTAGTGCCTAATAGGGCTTGTGGTCTCTTGTGGATCCCTGAGTCTTGACCACAATTTAGTTAAATATTATTTGATTTTACATTAGTAATTAATTGAGACAATCAGTTAATTTGAAGCCCACATCAAGTTCTTATTTAGCTCTTGTGCCTAAGATAATTAATCTCAAAATCTAAATATTTAATTAATCTAATTAATTAACACTTTGGTATTATATCTGATAGGATCTTGATTGAATAATTCAATTATTCAAATGCTTAATTTAAACTCCTTTGAATTAATCTTCTCTCTCTTTCTCTCCATTAATTCGAAACTTAATTTTTATCCAAAATTAATCTTCCAATTAATTTCTCAAAATATCATTAGGTCATGTTTACTTTAATGTATTAGGTATGATATTCCATACAGCCCGTTACTAGTTGGGTTAACCTGGTATTAACCCAAAATTTGGGTGATTCTAATATCTAGCATTCATGGTTGGCCAACATTGTATGATTATTTTTTGTTGTCCATTTGTCCCCAACTGTTTATTAGAAAAAGACCGACATGCCCTCAAATGTTTCTTATTTTACCACCTTACATGTCAGTGGTTCCCGTGCTTGACTTTGATAAATATGTATCCAGTCTTCACTGTTTATTTAATCAACATAGGAACTACTTTTCCATTTGAACAACAACTGTGATTATAGACTTTCAACAATTAGCATAGTCCAAAGGACATAGGAGATTGTCATCATTTGATGATGGACTATGGATTTCTTCTTAGATTACACCAACCTCCATGTGTATTGTAATTGCACTGGGCAAAGGCTTTTGGCAACCACACAATACCACAGTCACATCAATCAGGACCAAAATACAACTGCCCCATACATAAGGTTGTTGTGGTTCTTCAAGTTAGATGATGAATTTTTGTACTATCGCAGCTAAAGAATTCTAGTAATACCGATCATGTTACACGTGCTTCCAAATGACAACTCTTGTGCGTAATTTCGATGAATGACAACCTATGCCAAGCACCTACCAAAGTGTGTAGACATCATACGTTTGTGCCGATAATACGTGAGATTCATCACTTGAATGCATTACTTAGTACAAGTTTCTATAAAACTATTACTACAAAAAAAAAAGAAAATGATACTAAAACTAATGTCGAGCTAATTAACAAGTAAAATTTTCATTACTAATCTATATACGTGATTTAACCACTACAAAAAAAAATGGTGATTTATAACGATTTTTTTGGAACGGCCATAGGGTCGTTGCAAAACGCACGACTTTTGTTACGTTTTTGTAATGGATTGGATGTGATGACGTCATAAAAGGACTGATAAAAATTTACTTTTTTTGTAACTACCAAAGCCATTGAAGAATCAATTATAATCATCTTTGTATCCATAAACCCGTTACAAAAGTAAAGCCGTTATAATTTGTAACGGTTTTGTAATGGTTTCTGAAATTAGGGACGACTGATTTTTCGTATTATGCCAGCCGTTTCAAAATACATTACATATACTTGATCATTACTATTTTTCTATGATTTTTGCGATGGCTGGTAATCTTTGTAACGTTTTTAAGAAAAAATTAAAACTCGTTACAATTAGTGTGGAAAAAAATGCGAGAAAATATATAAGAAGAAGGTATTACAAAAACTGCGTCATTAGGGACGCCTTTTTTTTTACAGATAGTATTACAGAAGTCGTGAAAGGCGGACATGATAACAACTAGTTTTCAACAACTATATTAATCGCCCCAAAAAGCCGTTAGAAAGGCATGCAGTTACAAAATAGATTATATATAATTATGTTGCAAGTTGTTTACATTTCATTTCATTTGTTGTAGAAATTCTTACTGTTAATATAAATGGCCCAACAAGACCCAAACAACTTAAGCCCACCTGGAGGCCCACCTAAGCTATCTGACGGGTTGACCCATTAACCCATTGACCCGACCCAGGTTTGTCCTTATAAATATTGTCTAAGCCTCAAATTTGATTCTATTTCCTTCTCACACCCCCAAATCACCGTCTGCTCTCTTCTCCCTCATATCCACTGATTCTTTAAATCTCCCATTCTTCCATGGAAATGGAAGCTTTCCCAAAACCAAGATGATGGTTTTGGGGAAAATTTCCATGGCTCTATTTTTCCGTTGATTCTCTACACCTATAAAAGGCTCGTGACCCCGTTTGAAAGTGATACAACTTGAATCTCTCAGATTCTCACCACAATCGGTTCTGAGTGAACACGTCATCCTTTGTGGGTCTTTGTGACAGAAAGTTTCTAAGTGATTTCTTGAGGTTTCCCATCGGGTTCTTGGTGGTGGTGCAACCGTGGTCTAAGATTTGTACAACTGATTTTGTGTGACCAAAATCTGGCTTTCCTGAGCCACATTCGTTAAGAATCTGTTTTATTATAGTTTGATTTGTTCATTCTATTATAAGTTGTAATATCGGTTTGTATTTTAAGGAGTTTCGTACTCCATATTATTGTAATAGTTGATTAGGACCTTAAGGTTGCCACTCTACACTTATTAGCACACACACTCTCAATATTCTAATTTTCGTGCATATACACTTGATCAGGTAGATTATTACTTAATTTTTGGACCATGAACTGCTGATCATCTCTTAAGTTGGTTGACCAAGTAACAACGACTAATTTAATCCTTTTGTGTTTAATTAAATTAATTGTAGTTTACTTATTTTGGTTTTATGATTTTTTTGATCTTATATGTTATGTATATTTAAATCGTAGTAATGTAATATTTATAAATTTATAGATCATCGAATTATATAATTAATTATATATATACGTGTTAATACACAGTGGTATATATATCATCATGTTACGAGAATTGAGGAGATACCACCCAATGTAGCACCCCCTACTCGCTACATCTAATTATTACTATTTCATCATTTCTTTAATCAGAACTCATTCTATAAGTAATTCTCTTTCAACCCGTAAAATAAATTCTAATTTATCAATATAATATATATATATATATATATATACACCACAAAAGGTAGTAGATACCTCCGAAAGTTTATATTTACCCTTACTAGATGCCTCATGTACATAACCTCGAGAAAAATCATACCACAACTTATAACACAAATCCTGATAAAAGACCAGAATATTTAACAACCCAACAATCAAAAACTCTGGCTTCAGATGTCACAGCTGACCTACCTAATAGAGACGTCGGCACCGCTCAAAGTCCAATGTGGTTAATTAGTGTGACCTATCTCCTAAAAAGTATGTGGCAAGGAATGAGTTCCCTACTCAATAAGTATAGCCAATCAGTTTATATATATACACAGGCAATAATTCACATACATGCAGTCACATTGACTAACAGTCATTACTCATATAGCAACATCATATATAAGCAGTAATACATACTCACAACTGTAAATCAATCCACGACATAATATTCGACGTTATCGTTTATTAGTTAAAGGCCCCACTTACTCTAGTTGGAGTACATCAGTCAATAGTTTCGTCGGCCATATCATATCATATACAGCACAGGATACCCGTTGTGTGATATCCCCACACTCTTTTACTTCAAATGTGTAGCAATATCAGCATTGGACATCATAACAAATATGGTATCCCCACACCACCCCAGTGTGTAGCTAACAGCACAGGATATTCCCTGCTACCCGGAATACCCCGGTACCCTACGCGCCATGGTACCTAGCTTAATTCATATATTTTTCATATCTCATTATATCATATCATCATCAATCACATTTTCATAAACCATTGACTGTGTTCCCAACTAGGTAAGCATCATCTTTTATTTCAATTTACGATCATCATTCTATTCTTTATAATAATTACTTCCTCAATAATAACTCTCAATTCGATTTCATACAACAATCAATTATACGATCACGTCATCATACCATTCTCACGTCCAACTATTACAAATACATATGACACATAGTAGCAATTCCATCGATATTAAGGTAATCTAACAAATAATCCACAACTAATTATATAAACAATCAATATACGAAAGTCACGCATAATAATATAAAGCCAAGTCCATGTTCGCATCCAAGAAACCAATATATATAATATATACAATACTACACATATAGATATATATATATATAAATCCAATTAGCTATACTTACCTTAAATCCCAAAATGCTTCAATTTCACGAGCGACTGCTCAATCCTCTACTTTATCGTCACGTCCTATAATAGAATATTATACGTATAATCAATATATTTAGAATATTATAACTCTAAATAAAATATTATATAATGTTCGTACATTTTCTACCAATCTTTTAATATTATATTTATACTAAAGTCCAAACCCCTGTTCCATTTTATTTTAGATAACTATACTTTCTAAACTTCTCGAACATATATTTAATTTATCAACTAATTCTTAAGAATTCATTTAATCAAACCCCTTATATATATTTATAACTATCGTTTTTAATAACGTCCGTAAATGAAATTATCATTAAACCCTCATCTTCCCTTCTTAATAATATAATATTCTAAAATATAACTTTTCGAGGTATTTTTATGAATTTTCTGTCAATTTATCGTTGCTATAAAATTTAATTAAGCTCTAATACATAGAATTACATATTTGGTTAATCATTCCGATGGAATTGTGTAAATTAGCTATAATAATAATTAAATCTAACAAATCTAATAATTTAATTAACCAACTATATCATTTTTATATCAAATGTGATATTTATGAGACGCTAATTTAAATAGTTAAAATTATAAAATACTCCGATTAAATAGTACATCGCTCAATATAAACTATATTTAATAAAAGGACTAATTAAATAATATAATTATATAAATTATTAAAGAATAAAATATAAAATCCGCACCTCTGTTTCCTCTGCAATTGTGTGCATCGCTGTGTGTGTAAATGTGAGTGTGTGTGTGTGTTAATGTGTAAATATTTTCAATTAACATACATATATATATTGGATGATTGGTGAGGCGGTGGCGGCACATGCCACGCCCACCATCTTATTTTCTCTTTTTTTTTTAAATTTTTTTTAAATAATTACTTTTACGTCCTTCCTAATTATCTTAATTAATATAATTTGCTCTCAAATATTATAACGAACTCCAATTTAATCCATTCAAGTTTTATTATATCCCAAATTCAGTGGGGTTAAGACTTTCATCAAATGGGTTAAGTGTCATCTTGGACATATGGATGGATACAAAATTAGATGCCTTTGGCGAAAGTGCAAAAACATAAAGTTCAGAACACCTGAAGATGTCAGTTATCACTTGTGTATGCGAGGGCTTATGCCAGAATATTATAATTGGATTTCTCATGGTGAGAAGAGAGTGTAGGAGTACTTTGATGCTGTGACTGCCCCTCTAGTGCCGGAGTAGCAAACTCCAGCTACTCATGTCAAGGGTATTATTCACATTAGGGTGATGAACAACAAATAGATTGGGCGCAGAGGATGGTTTTTTATGCAATCTACCCGTATTATTTTTCTTCTTCTCATGATGGTGTGCCTGATGATGGTACGAGGTCCTATCCTGTTCATGCCGGTCCTAGTTCATGTTATTATGTCGGTGGCCCATAGAATTATGAGTCAGGGTTAACAGACCATTTTTACAATATTAGTGCATGTTACCGACCAGCTATTCGGGAATGGTTGCACCCAATCTCAATTGGCATATGTTGCTGAGTTGGTAGATATCAAGGCGGACGGTCATATTTTTTAGCGATCATACGATGGAATATCCAATGGGCTAGTAAAATATTGTCCCCCCATCACTCCCTATCGAGAGATCACTACAACACGAAGAAGTTGATAAGGAATTTGGGTTTACCCATTGGAAAGATTGACACGTGTAAGAATGGTTTCATGTTGTACTAGAAGGACAACATCGATTCGGAATACTACAAGTTTTTTGGAGATGCTAGGCACAAGCCAACCCGAGAGTGAGACCGACGATGCAAGAAGTCCTAGTATGCCGTCCATAAGTACCTGCGGCTTACTCCCCTGTCTGCAGAGGTTGTATTCTTTGAAAGCAACTACAAAGCACATGACGTGGTATGCCACACATCAGATGGAGGAAGGGTCAATGTTTCATCCATCTGATGCAAAGGCTTGGAAGCATTTTGACTGTACATATCCCGATTTTGCAGAAGAGCTGCATAATGTTCAGTTGGGCCTTTGCATAGATGGTATTGCACCGCACGGGCAATACGATCATACTTATTCATGTTGGCCCGTTATTATTACACAGTACAATCTCCCTCGGGTATGTGTATGAGTTATGAGTACATATTTCTTACGATGGTGATCCCTGACCCTTCTAGTCCGAAGTGTCTAATCGATGTGTACTTGGAACCGTTGATCGAAGAGCTGCTGCAGTTGTGGCATGTGGGTGTTCGAACGTACAACAATGCCACGAACAAGGCATTTATTATGCTGGTAGTATTGATGTAGATTGTGAACGATCTACCCACCTATGGGATGTCGTCTGGGTGGAGTACCTGGTGTTATGGGCTCTCCAGTTTGTATGGATGACACGCGGCATTCCATCGGCAGCACTGTAGGAAGGCATGTTATTTTGACTGCCACAAACAGTTTCTCCCTGAGCACCGTGTGGAATATAAAGTTGCACATCCGAGGCTGACAGGAGACTAGATCCACGATTTGGTTGCAGACATAAGTCTTGCAGTTGAAATGTTGTTAACACTTCCTTCTGGATATGTATCCTCCACAAGAGGACGAAGAAAAGCATCTTCTTGGATCTTCTATATTGGCAACATATCTGATCCGGCACAACCTTGATGTCATGCATATTGAGAAAAATGTGTTTAACAATATATTCAACACCGTGATGGACATAAAAGGAAAAATGAAGGATAATTTGAATGCACGGAAGAATTTGAAAATCATCTATAATCACTCGGAGCTTGAGTTGGATGAACATAAACCCAACGCTATGCCTCTATATCTTGACGAAGGAGTAGAAGAGGAGGATATGTGAATGGATTCGTGGTCTTAAGTTTCTTGATGGCTACATGTCTAATTGCCCGCTGCCTTGACATGATGAAGTTGAGGATATACGACACGAAGAGCCACGACTCTCACGTATTCATGAAAAAATTGATCCCGATTGCCTTTCTTGAGATACTTCCCGAGCATGTATGAAGTGCATTAATAAATGTGAGTCTTTTATTCCAAAGCATATGCTCGACCATGCTTTATGCTGCCAAGGTACATGAGTTGAAAAACAGTGTTGCCATCATAATGTGCAACCTTGAAAAAATATTTTCTCCAGTTTTTTTGACTCAATGGAGCACCTAATTGTTCACCTGTCATAAGAAGCTCACATAGGGTCCATTGCAATACAGGTGGATGTTAAAAACTTTATTTTTTTAAATAAAATTATGTATTTAGAACGGCTAAGAAATAAAGGACTGTTACTAAGGTCGTTACAAATAGACACGAAAATTTTGAGAAATAGAATGGAAAGAGGAGGAAAGTGAAATTTCGTACCGACCATACTTTAAAAAACTGTTATAAACGCCATTCCATTTTAAATTAATGGCGGCAAAATAGAAAAAATTGGGTGAATTTTTTATTGCAACAGCCATTACGAAAGCTAGCCCAAATGTTGTTACAAATATTAAATATATAGGCCGTTTAAAAAGGCGTTAAAATATTGAACTATTTCAAAAATTCATATTGAGAATTACGATTTTTTAAATTTCGAGCACCCAATTTATACCGAATTTAAATATATACAGTATGTGTCCATTAGATCATACCGCTCACATGGCTTGATTCAACGATACACCATCTTGAATGATTACTGTTATGTTCCAAGTACGATATATCGACATCCATATACCTAATAAGGCTAAAACTTTATTAAATGTATTCTTTCATAAGTGTGATCATATCTAACAGTTTGATTTGAATTTGGACGGTCCGATTAACTCATTCAGTTCAACAATATAAGATGATAGTTATATCAATGATACTAACATTTTATGAATATACAAATTTATTGCATATTGTGAAAACATATATCAACTATATTTTTTTTATATTGTATTTTAATTATATTGTTCCACATAATTGATACTTTTCTATAACATTAAATTGTCTAATACGGTATTTTATATTGTATATTAAAAATATTGTTCCATATAATTGATACATTTCTATAACATTAAATTGTCTAATACGGTATTTTGTTTGGTACAGTTTAATTAAAAATAATTAATTACTTGGAATACCATTTATAACGATTTTTGGAACAAAGAGGAATAAAACAACGTGAATTTGTTGTTTCGGAATACATTTGTAATGGTCTTTTACACGGCTACCAATACGATATCGTTTATGATAATACAAATATCATATTTTGTAACTCTTTTTGTAACGGCTTTGTTAACGACACCTTATTGTAATTTCTTTTGAAATGACCTCTCAATTATTGCAACACTCGTTGTAACCATTTTTAGAACAGTCAAAAAAATAAATATAAGCCATACTTAGTATTTTTTTTCCCTTCTCCTCCCTCTCACTCTCTTCTCTCACCCCCGATCGCCCCTGCGCCCCCCCCCCCCCCTCTCTCTCTCTCTCTCTCTCTCTCTCCATCGATTGGACCACCACGCCACCACTGCGTCACCAGGTACGTCCCCATTCTGAGATTTTAATTTTTCTGTAACTTTTCTAATTTTCTGCAATTTTCTAAAATTTTTGTAATTTTAAAAAAATTCTAATAAATTTCTGTAATTTAAAAATTGTAATAATTTTCTGCAATTTTTTTTACCTTTTCTCTGTTTTTTTTAAATTATGTTAAATTTTTCGTTATTTTAAGAAAAATTCCGTAAAAAATAATTATGTTATGTAATTTCTGCATATTTTTTAATTTTCTGTAATTTTTAAAATTTTCTGAAATTTTCAAAAAATTCTGTAATTTTAAAAACTTTCTAATAAATTTCTGTAATTTTAAAAAAAATTAATATTTTTCTGAAAAATTTTTTTTGGTTCTTTTAAGAAAAATTCCGTAAAAAATAATTATGTTATGTAATTTCTGCAAATTTTTTAATTTTCTGCAATTTTTCAAATTTTCTGAAATTTTCAAAACATTCTGTAATTTTAAAAACTTTCTAATAAATTTCTGTAATTTTAAATTAATAATTTTCTGAAATTTTTATTCTTTCCACTATTTTTTTAAATTATGTTAAATTTTCAGTTATTGTAAAAACATTTCCCTAAGAAACATTTATGTTACGTAATTTCTGCATATTTTGTAATTTTATGCAATTTTTTTAATCATTTTCTGTATATTTTTTAATTTTCTACGATTCTAAAATTTTTTTACAATTCTTAATTTTTTTTAATCATTTTCTGTATGTTGTATTTTTTCTGAAATTATGTATGTATATATGTTGTATGAAGTATATTTATGAAATTATTTGTAATTATGAAGATGATTGTTGATTTTACAGAAATATATTTATTCAAGTTTTTGATTTTACACATTTTAGCAAAATTTTAGGAAAATTATGGACTTTGAAAAACAATTGGACTTTAGTACACTTTTTAGGAAAACATTAGGATCTTAATGCATTTTTATGAAATAATTGGACCTTACAACAATTTTAAGGAAAAAAAGTTTGGACCTTACTGCAATTTTTAGGATAATTAGGATAAAATGGACCTCAATGTAATTTTAGGAAAGGTGGACCTTAATGCCATTTTAAGAAAAAAATGGACCTTAATGTAATTTTAGGAAAAAATGGACCTAATTGTAATTTTAGAAAAAAACAACTTTAATGGAATTTTTAGAAAATTAAGTAGTTTACGATCATAGAATATAATACAATTTTTAGAGGATTATGAACTACAATGCAATTTTTAGGGAAAAAATGGACTTGGATGCAAATTTTAGGAACATTTAAAAATTTTAGAAAAAAAATATGATTTTATCAATAATAAATTAAAATTAATACTTTTTAATGTGAATACTTTTAATATTCTAGATTCATAGCTATCGGTGCTCCGCCTCCTCGACGACGAGGTCGTGGTTGGGGCCGTAGTCGTGCACGCAGCTATGTCTGTTCGAAACCGCATAAACATGTCCTATGCGGGGCATAATCGAGGGGTTGTTGTCCAACCGATTATATTGTTTTTCGATGTCATTAGTCATTAAAGTCAAAATTATAATGTGGATCTTTCAGTTGTTCTCAAGTCATTTTTCGAACGTTACACGTTCCTCAGGAGAGGATCTCTCTAGCAAGGCCATCGGGAGCGATTTGTCCAAGATATAGCCCTGGTTCGCAAAATCGAGGACAATACTCAAATTTTGCAGCCAGTCGCTATAATTCATGCTTTTGAGTTTGTTAGTCTCCATGATCATAGTTAGAGGGTTCTTAGACATATCTGCATAAAAGAATGTAAACATAGATCAAGAAATGATTGTAATATTCTTATTAAAGTTGAAGACGTGGCTTGTAGTCTTTAACCCTTACACTATTTATATGAAAGTCCACCATTTTCAAATGCGATCTCGAAAAATTAATTCATTGTGGGCTTGGGATCCACAACCACAATTTATTATGTCCCGCTTTTACGATGCACATGAAAAATAACTCGTGGGAGGTATTCAATACCATTCTCATCTAATGAGATTCCCAAGTTGTTTTGCCTGACCTCTTCACATGATCCCGAGGATTCCAAGCGAACCATGCTACACTGTGTTAGACCCAACCCATCAACCAAATCACACCTCAACTGTCAACCCCCACAACTCGTGAGACAGAAAAATAGTAAATATATTCCTTTGTTCCCAACAATTGTGCAACTTTCCTCTATTCCAAATGTACCATGACTCATGAGACCACATTGTTGTGAATGGAAGGCTTGGATATATCAAAACAATTTTGATCCAAGTGTATTATGGGCATAATATTTAACTTGATCTAAATCAAGTTAAAAATTATGTTCAAAAGGTTTGCATCATTACAGACACTTAAACATCTATTCAGAAGGTCAATTACATGTGTCTCACTGCTCATTTATTGATGATGATTGGAATTTACATACTAGAATTTTGAATTTTTGTCCAATTATCCGATACAAAAGTGAAGAAGTAAGTAAAGGTATTGAGAAATGTTTGCTTGAATGGGGGTATTGATAAGATTTTTACTATTATTGTTGATAATGCATCTTATAATAATTAGGTTATGGTTTACTTGTTAAAAAAAGGGTTTGAATACTGGGGCCATAACATTTTAGGTGAAAATATGTGCGCATGTGGTATATGGCATATATAATTAACCTTGTGGTTCAGGATGGTTTCAAAATGCAAGGATGAACATGAGGACATCTCTCGTATTAGAGGGACAGTTAGGTACATGAGAAACTCTCTGGCTAGGTACAAAAAATTTCAAGAATGCGCTAAATTTATGGAAACAAAAAAGTTATTATCTCTTGACGTACCTACCAAATGGAACTCCACCTACTTGATGTTAGAAGCTACAACATGCCTTAAAAGGGTATTTGATGCTTATGAATATATAGATTTTACTTATAGGATCGATCTTTCAAAAAATTCATTCGATGGGTTTCCGATTTAATCCGATTGGGATAGGGCAAAACTACTATTGAAGTTTATAAAGCATTTTTACAATCTCACATTGTGCATTTCCACTTCTTCATATGTCATATCTAATATTGTATTTGTAGGGTATAACCCTCCAGTGGTACTCTTCTTTCACAAAGAATCCTATCAACTATTACAACAGATATGGAGTGTATACTCCTTAGAAATTACAGCCCCGAAAAATAGAGATTTACAAGAAAGAAATATACAATAAAAGAAAGATATAAAATCACTGTTTGAAAATGGCTCAGGTATTAAGCCAGATCCATAAACCGAAAGAGGGACTCGGTCACCAAAGAGTACCGTTCCCAGAACCCGAAAGCCCTCACAAACCCACGGTTGCACCTCACCAAAATCACCCTAGGAACACGGGTCACAAAGACCTCAGAGGTCACCGAGAAGACTAAGAAACACACACACAGTAAACTCACAGAGATATCGGAGTGAATATAGGAGAAAACAGATTTCAGAATTGCGCGCACCCGAAGAGGGAGATAGAACCCCCAATTTATACAACTCTTCAAGTAACGACCGAGGGGGTGTGACGGTTAGGCGGTTTCCTCGAAGCCATTAAGTTGGCTTCGAAAACTGGCCGACCGGAGGTGGTTCTGACCGTCATCGGAGGGTGCAAGAGAGAGAGAGGAGAAGGGGTCGGCGGATGAGAGAGAGAGGAGTGAGGGTTTTGACCGATTAGGGTTAAGGAGTGATATTTAAGTGAGCTGCTCGGGTCGGGTAACCTGTTAGGGTCGGGTCGGTGGGTAGAGGGCCTCCAAGAGTGGGTTGTGGGCTTGTCGGGTTTGGGCTCCGGGATTTTGGGCCATATATACATAACATACCCCACCGTGGACCAAATACCCAATAGGCAGGTCAGGGGTGTTGGATCTGGTCTTTTTCATCATAGCCAAAACAAAAGTACTCCGTGGGTGTACCTGCAAGATAGCACTACACACAAAAATTTTCAGTCAGGATTTAAATGAAGTAATTTTAAACACTTACAGAATTTCTCTGACGGTAGGCATTTAGTACCCATATCTGCAGGATTTTCTTCAGAACTGATTTTGTCCAGTTTTATAACATCTCTCCCTACGATATCTCTAATGAAATGATACCTAACATCTATATGCTTTGTTCTATCATGAAATACGGGGTTTTTACACAGTTGAATAGAGGATTGACTATCAGAAAAAATTATAAGTTTTTCTTTTGAAAACCCAAATTCTTTTATGAGCCCGTCATAAGGCTTCTTTAAAAGCTTCTGTAGTTGCTATATATTCAGCTTCAGTGGTTGATAATGCAACAATGTGTTGTAATTGAGACTTCCAACTAATGCATGAACCACACAAAGTAAAAATGTATGAAGATGTAGATTTTCGACTATCTCTATCATTCGCATAATTTGAATCTACATAACCAATAAGACGAGTATCATCAGAATATCTAGAGAAGGAAATACCAACGTTATCAAACCCACGTAAATATCTAAGTAAGTATTTTAGTGCTTCCCAATGAGGGGGACCAGGGTTGGACATAAAACGACTAAGACAGCTAATAGAATAGGCAACATCAGGTCTGGTACAAACCATTAGAAACATAATAGAGCCAATCAAATTAGAATAAGGGATTTTGTCCATTCTTTGCCTTTCAGAAATCGTTTTGGGAGATTGCTCTTTGCTAAGTTGAGAATGAGCTGCCAGGGGTACAGCGGTGGGTTTAGCATTTTCCATTGAAAACTTTCTAAGGGCATTTAAGAGGTATGATTTTTGATTTAGAAAAATGGAAAACTATTTTCTATTCCTAGCAATGCTCATACCAAGAACTTGTTTGGCATTTTCAAGATCTTTCATTTCAAAGGCTTTACACAAATTCTTTTGTAAAGTAGATATAAGGAATGAGCTAGGACTAGCAATTAACATATCATCCACATATAGGACTAAGAAAATTGGGGAATCATGCACATGCTTAAAGTAAAGACAATGGTCATATTGACTTCTAATGAAGTTTAAAGATAACATAAACTCGTCGAATTTTTTGTTCCATTGACGAGGAGATTGTTTCAATCCATAGAGTGATTTTTTCAATAGACACACATAGTCAGGTTTAGACAAATCAATAAAACCAAGTGGTTGATTCATGTAAATGCTTTCTTCTAAGCCACCATGCAAAAAAGCAGTTTTAACGTCCATTTGTTTTAATTCCCAACCATAATGAACAGTGAGGGCAAGTATTATGCGAACTGTAGTATACTTAACTACCGGTGAGAAGATTTCATTATAATCTATGCTTTCTTTTTGTGTAAAACCCTTAGCAACTAATCTAGCCTTATATTTGATGGGGTTTTCTTGTTTTATCTTGAATAACCATTTACAGTCAACAATAGAAGCATCTTTTGGTTTAGGGACTAGAATCCATATTTTATTATCTTTTAAGGATTTCATTTCCTCTTTCATAGCACTAAGCTACTTTTCAGATTTTAAGGCTTCTTCGACACTAGAGGGTTCTATAGATTCAGTGTTGAAGCTAGTATGAAAATCCCTAAGTTTAATAGGTATTCTAGGTTGTCTTCTATCTCTATCTCTAGTGAGTTGGTAATTGTCTAGAGGGTTCTGAATTTCTGGGTTTCGTACCTCTTGATTGTTCCCTAATTGCTCGTCTAAGTGTGTTTCATGTGTTTCATTGTCTCCTAATTCCTCCCCTTCTTGGTTATCCTCTAATTCTACCTTATTGAAGGTTGAATCTTTTTCTAAAGGTTGTGATTTCTCTAAACATGGCATTTCATATTCATTGAAGGTAACATTTCTACTTATTAAGACTTTAAAACCTGGTTGGTTCCTAACCCACAGTCTATAGCCTTTAGTGCCTTCAGGATAACCAATAAAAACACATTTAACAGATTTTGGATCAAGTTTATCAGAATTTTGAAGAGCAAACGCAGCACAACCAAATACACGTAAAGATGACACATCAGGTAATTTTTCATACCACATAAAATCAGGAGTTTTTCCAAGAAGTGGCACAGAAGGAGATAAGTTGACAAGATGAGCAGCAGTTAAAACAGCTTCCCCCCAAAAGGTTTTAGGTAACCCAGAGCTAATTAATAAACATCTGACTTTATCAAGTAATGTACGATTCATGCGTTCAGCAATCCCATTTTGTTGAGGGGTATAAGGGTTTGTCTTGTGCCTTTTTATACTAAATTCTTCACACATATCAGAAAAACTTTTGTTGCAGAATTCAAGTCCATTATCAGTCCTAAGTGATTTTAACCTTTTTCCTGTTTGATTTTCAACAAAAATTTTCCACTTCTTGAATTTTTCAAAAACTTCAGATTTATGTCTCATAAAAACACTTTGCGAGAAAAATTATCAATAATAGAAAGGAAGTAACGATTTCCACCATGAGTGGGTGTATTACTAGGACCCCAGACATCAGCATGCACATAGTCTAAGATACATGGAGACATAGACGGATTGGGGGATGGGGATGCAGGAAAATGAACTCTATGTTGTTTGCCCATGACACATTCATCACAGAATTCTATTTTATCAATTTTGTCATTTAAAACACCATCTCTTTTTAGAAAATCAAGGCCTTTTTGGCTAATATGGCCTAATCTCCTATGCCACAAGTAGGTGAAATCACAGTTAGAAACTGATGCAGCAAAATTATCATAGGATGCAGTACATATATAAAGGTTTCGTTTTATTTCAGCCTTGAAGACAACTAAGGATTCTTTCATAATTTTCATGAGGCCTTTGCCCCATCTCCCTTCTAAACCATTTTCTTCTAATGCAGCACATGATATGAGATTATGACTCAAGTCAGGAACATATCTGACATTTTTCAAGATCATTTTATAATCTTCAAAACAAAGTGAGATGTCACCTAGACCCTTAATCTCACATTTTTTCTCATTTGCCATTGAAACAAAACCAATGTGCTCATATTTCAAATTTGAGAAAATTTCTTTAAAAGGACTCATATGAAATGTGCACCCAGAATCTATAAGCCATTCATGCATATCAAAAGTATTCACAGAATTTACTTCATAAACAACAAATACTTCATCATTAGCCTCAATAGACACATTATTGATTTGTTCTTTATCATCATAGTTTCTATTTTCACGTCTAGGTTTTCTGCAGTCTTTAATATAATGACCTTTAGTACCACAATTATAACAACGTCTATCTTTGATTTTATTATCCCTAAGGTTTGTTTCTCTTGGTCTTGACTTACTCCTATAACTTTTATTTTTACTTCTACTCCTGCTGTTATATCTGGGATTAGGATTCCTAAATTTAGACCTACCCCTAACAGAGTTAATCTCATACTGGTTCTGACTTGGTTTATTAATCTTAAGGTCTAGTTCTTTACTTTTTAGTCCATTTACTACAGTTTCTATGTTAACACTGTCCCTACCGTATTTGATGGCAGCCTTAACATCTGAGTATGATTCAGGAATGGCATTTAGCAACACAATAGGAGAATATTCATCAATGTATTTGTCACCCGTAAGTTTAATATCCTGAATTAGCTTAGTAAAATCATCAAGATTTTCATCAATATTCTTGGACAGATCAAGTTTATATCTGAAGAATTTTTCTAATAAAAACAATTTGTTAGGAAGTGAAATTTCAGTATACAATTCTTCAAGTTTATCCCATAAAGCTTTTGAAGATTCTAATTTTCCAACTTTTCGTAAAACAGTATCAGACAGATTCAAAACAATAGAGGAATATGCAAATTCATCATTTTCTTGTTTCTTTTCTTCAGAGATATTTTCCACATATTTGCCATCAATGACTTTAAAAACTTTTTGTTGGATAAGGATGCCTTTCATTTTTTGTTGCCATATAGAAAAGTCGGATTTTCTATCAAAGGGTTGAAGACTGTAACCAGCCATTTTGAAAAGGTTTTAATATAAAAAAAAACAAATTTTCTGAGTTTTGTAATGAAAGAAAAAACAGGAAACACTCAGAACCAGATATAAACAATTACTACCAAATACTCCAAAATACAAGGTTACGAAAAACAGTGTAAATTTCAAAGAAAAACACACACCAATCCTGAAATCACAGAGATATAACAGTAACCGAAAAGTATACACACAGATGATATACTGAATAAGCAGAAAATAAAGAAAACAGGCCACAAGCAGTTATCGACAAGATACTCAGGAAATAAAGCGAAGAATAGCAGGAAAGAGTAATCAGTAGTTAATATCACAGTAAACAGAAATATAGAACCGAGGCTCACCAGCCTAAGTCCCGTCTAGATACCCGACGACCTCAAGGGTCTGGCCAAGAGGGATATTAGGGGGCAACACCAACGGTAAACAGAAATATAGACTGTAATAATAAAAGCAGTAATATGAACGGAAAAAATAAACGGAACAGAGAACCAGAGGAGGGGTTTATCGGAAGTTACCACCACCACGGATCTGCACGGATCAGATTGTGGGCTCTGATACCACTGTAGGGTATAACCCTCCAGTGGTACTCTTCTTTCACAAAGAATCCTATCAACTATTACAACAGATATGGAGTGTATACTCCTTAGAAATTACAGCCCCGAAAAATAGAGATTTACAGGAAAGAAATATACAATAAAAGAAAGATATAAAATCACTGTTTGAAAATGGCTCAGGTATTAAGCCAGATCCATAAACCGAAAGAGGGACTCGGTCACCAAAGAGTACCGTTCCCAGAACCCGAAAGCCCTCACAAACCCACGGTTGCACCTCACCAAAATCACCCTAGGAACACGGGTCACAAAGACCTCAGAGGTCACCGAGAAGACTAAGAAACACACACAGTGAACTCACAGAGATATCGGAGTGAATATAGGAGAAAACAGATTTCAGAATTGCGCGCACCCGAAGAGGGAGATAGAACCCCCAATTTATACAACTCTTCAAGTAACGGCCGAGGGGGTGTGACGGTTAGGCGGTTTCCTTGAAGCCATTAAGTTGGCTTCGGAAACTGGCCGATCGGAGGTGGTTCTAACCGTCATCGGAGGGTGCAAGAGAGAGAGAGGAGAAGGGGTCGGCGGATGAGAAAGAGAGGAGTGAGGGTTTTGACCGATTAGGGTTAAGGAGTGATATTTAAGTGAGCTGCCCGGGTCGGGTAACCTGTTAGGGTCGGGTCGGTGGGTAGAGGGCCTCCAAGAGTGGGTTGTGGGCTTGTCGGGTTTGGGCTCCGGGATTTTGGGCCATATATACATAACAGTATTTTATGAAATATATGAAGTTGATTTGCTTCACAGAAGATGGTTGAATAGTGATGATGTTGAATTAAGTGAGATGGCAATAAAAATGTGATAACTATTGGGGATCAATTGAAAAGATGAATATGATTTTGTATTATGATGTGATTTTTGATCCACGTCACAAATTAGGGTTTGTCGAATTTTTCTTTGACAAGTTATTGGTGGTATTGGAAAAAGTAGTGCTATGAACGAAAGAGTAAGGGATGGTCTTCATGAGTTGTTTAATGATTATAAGTTAAGAATGGACACACTCGTTAAGGAACTATAGAAAGCTCGGCTTCTTCATCTTTTTCCTCATCAGAGGAAATGTCTATGCATGATGAACAGAACGCGACTCGCATGTTTTCTTTACAACAAGAGTACATATGATGTACGTGTATAGGGGGAAAGATCACGTGAAATCAGAGTTAGAAAAATATTTTAGTGAGGATATTGAAGAATATAGGAAAAAGCTTGATATATTAAAATAGTGGAAGGTGAACACTAAGAGGTTTCCAATTCTTTCAAAGATGGCTCAAGATATAATGGCAGTTCGCGTCTTGACTGTTGCTTCAACGGTTGCGTTTAGCATTGGTGGACGTGTTCTTAATGCATTTAGGAGCTCATTATCTCCTAAAATTATTCAAGCCATTTGTGCTCAAGATTGGATCCGTAAAAATTCTAAGCAATAAGCATAGAACATTTAAGTGAAATTGAAATGTTTGAGCAATGTACTTTTTATTTTTTCTTTTGCTTCGTTTTATATTAAATTCTATATACTTGTATTTATATTAATCTCAATATTTTTTTCTATTTTCTTGTAGAGTTGACAAAATTGTGAGTCGATACAACCATCATTGATATTTGACTGGACTACTTTCGACTATTTGGATCTAGTACTTCACATGTAATTGTGAATTGATGATTAGAATGTAATTATTTCATGCATTATTTTGTTGATCTTGTTTGCAAAAATTAAATTTATTATTTAATTGATAACAAAACTAGAGGTCCGGGTGTGTTCGTTTTGCTAATGCAAAAATTGAGTTTATTATTGCTATTTATGAAATTATGTATTTAAAATGAGTTTATAAATTATAGGTGTTGGGCTATTGGTTATATTTTTAGCTGGGCCAATGGACTTTTGTGATTGTTTGCAATTACAATTTTTTTTGTGAATAAAATTTCATTGCTTCATAATAAAAATAATAATAGAAAAAAAAAACTCTCAGTTGCAATAAAATACCCAAGCCTGATAGGTACCCAGTTAGACTCGAGTAATACCCGAGAAACCCGACCCGATGCCCAACCCCTACTTGAAACGTTTCAGATCCAATCCCATAGCAGTTGATTTCATAACCGTCATCCAATACATGGTCCAACTGTATGGGATATCTAAATGGTTTATGGGTTTTGTTGTGATGTTATAAATGAGCGCAACAAAAATAAAGCCAATAATGAACACTCATTTCTACTTATGAATAATATTACATAATATCGAGTTTGTCAAATAGATTAATGACGCACAATCTAATTGGCTTTCTAATCATCTATTCTAACACCAGGCAAGACGCACATAATTAATTTCAATGACTTTTGCAAAATCCAATCCAGGATCTTGCGGATTTAGGTGTGCTTTCCTTACGTGGTTTCAAAAGTTGACCACGACTATTCTAGAACTAATTAAGGAACGCAATGACATAATAGCCACATAAATTATTACAGGTACGTATAATAATATTTGAGGGATTCTATTAGTACCCGTAAATGAAGGGTCATAAACATTACCTTAATTAATGGTTATATTATTGTAGATAACGCCTCCACTCCTAACAGCAATATTCGAATCTAACAGCCGCCATAACAAGACAAAGTTCACAATAAAAAAGAATGTTAGCGACAATAAAATAAGTAACAAAATTAAAATAGTCACTAGTTATATGTATTAAATGATTTTTTTTTTATTTTATTACTATAACAATTTTTATAACTTTAATACTCACAAATTAATTAAGTAAATGTTGCTACTAAAATTAATCAGTGACCAAATATTTGTGCATAAAATTATTATTGTCATTATAAATTGGGAAAAATATTTTTTTAGTCCGTTAAGTATGTCCAATTTTAGTTTTAGTCATATAAGTATGCCCATTTTTTATTAACTCCAATAACTTGAAAAATTGATTAGTTTTAGTCCTCCGATCGATTGTATTTGTAATTTACGCCGGAAAAGTAACATGGAATGACACTTAGATGCATTTTTGTTGATTTATAATCCTATGTGGCTAAAATTATGATGTGGAAGACAAATTGATCATCTTTTGTGCAAGTTTGGAGAGAAGAAAAGTCACCTTTCTTCCCTCCAAAAGATGGCCAATTTGTTTTCCACATCAAAATTTTAGCCACATAGGATTATAAATCAACTTTTTCCTCTGTCTTGAATGATTGGAACCCACGGAGCGGTAAGGGATTCCCAAGTAAGAAGCACCGAGGTACACAATAGAATAAAGAGGAGCCCGAGGGTGTGTCCAACAACTCCTTTCCATAGGACCCAATGCAGTGCGTGCTGCTTGGAGTGTCAGGCGCGGTGGATGGCGAGACCCGATGGGAGAGGCAATGTCAATTGTGCTTGGCAGATTCCGAAGCTTTACAAAAATGCATCTAGGTGTCATGCCATATCACTTTTCTAGCGCAAATTATAAATCCAATCGATCGGAGGACTAAAACTAATCAATTTTGCAAGTTACTAGAGTTAATAAAAAATGGGCATACTTATAGGACTAAAACTAAAATTGGGCATACCTAACGGACTAAAAAAATATTTTTCCCTTATAAATTTATAGTAACACATGTACGACGATAATACTAATAACAAAAATATTTGTCGTTATGTTATGTTGTCACTATAAATGCGTCATTAATTATTTATATAGTTGTGAAGTATTAATCTTGCATGTTAAGGGTGGCCATTTATAATGATAATATTTATTCGATTTTCTTCGACTTAAGGACTCCGACTACCACAGTTGCCATTCGGCTCATGGGCAGTGGTTTGGTTAAGGGGTTAATTATTTTAATATTATTAAAAACAAATTATAAAAATATAATTTATATAATTCAGGACTCAAATTAAAAATATGTTTTTTAAAAAAACAATTGCATGTCGTGGTTTGTCTTGAAATGGGTTTTAGCTAGACACACAAAATATATATATATATATAAA
>NC_026149.1:7981176-7994592 GCF_000512975.1 Sesamum indicum | reverse complement strand
TTTTCCAATCAAATCCAATAAAATTCTCAATTCTAAAGATTCTCAATTGGTACAGTAGAATTCAGGTTAAGTTTTGCTTGAAGGACTGAAGTTGCATAAAGTTATTAATTCTAGGACTAAAATTAACGGGTTAAATTCATTTCGATCTTGGGTGATATATTAAAATATCAAAAATTTTCCAATGAAATTTTTAATATAAAAAATCATCTCTATGACATGAATAAATAATCTATTTTTTAGAAATAATGATAAAATACTCTTTCTAGTCAACCGTTCAAATTAAGTCTATTAATATATAATTATTTTGATTTATAATATATATTTATAACTATTAAAATATATTTATAATATATATAATTATAATTTATAAAAAAATTCAAAATAAGAATTATAACTCCCTGCCTCCCTCCACCCCTCGCCTCCACCCTCCCCTTCCCTTGCCCCACCACCAGTCTGGGCAACGCTCGCTGGTTGCCCAGAAGTGGTCGCCCTAGCTGTGTTAGTCAATGGCCGTCGCCCATGGGTGAGGAGGGCGCGTCCTTGATGCCGCCGCCACTGTATTTTTTAAAATATATAATTTTTAAATAAAATATTTATTAGATGTGAGAGAAAGGCAAAACATAATTTTTTAAATATTTCTATTATCATAAGGGGAGTTTATGAATTTTTTCCTAAAATTAACTGCTAAGGACATAGTTACACAACCAGACCCGTTCTTGAGGGTGGTCTGTCTAGGGCGATGGCTCAGGACCCAACTCTGAAAGGGGGCCTCTAGTCCAAAACAAAGAAATAATAATAATAATAATAATAATAGTATATGTATATACATATATATGTAGAGAGATAGAGACGAAAGAGAGGGTGAAAAGACAAAAGAGGTGGGAGCCACCCGGCCCACCCCACCGCCTCAACCTTTAGATACATATGTACATAACGTATGTATATATATACATATAAATTAAAACAAAATCACACTCGTACACACAAACTTGAACACCACACTCTCGCACCTTACGGACACATTCACCCAAAGTTCCAAAACTCAGGTAAGGAAAGTTTTAGATTTTAATTATTATTAATTTATATAATTATATTGTTCGATTAGTTCATTTACTAATTGTAATTTATATTGATTGATGTATTATTTAATCAGAATATTTTATGAGTTTGATTATTTAAATTAAAATTAATTAATTAATTTATTAATTAAGTTTGTTAGATTCAATAATTACTATAATTGATTTACTCAATTTCATCGGACCAATTAACTCAATGGTTAGTTATGAGTATTGGTATTTAATTAAATTTTATAATAGTGCAGAACTGACAAAAAAATTATAAAAATATTCACAAATTATATATAAGAAATATTAGAAAGTTGTATTTGAAAATATTTTATTTACTGAAAAGAAAAATGATATTTTTGAAATAATTTAATTTATAATCAGTGTCGATACGAGGGTGCTACATATTAGGTCAATTGGGAATAAAGAAAGTAACTATCCATTTTAGTCGCTATCATATTGCTACTTTCTTGTGCCTCTTTTTTTGATTTTTAGGTATATGACATATTATTTGTTAAGGTATTATTGTATTAATCAATTAAAATTATAATAAAAAAAGTTATAATTATGGATCAACCATTTTATATGTTTCGTTAGGGGTTTTTTTTTTCTTACTCGCTTTAAGCCCACCAAAATATCAAAAACGGGCCTATACACAGCTACGATCGCCACCCGTGATATGTATATGATTAAAATTATATATATATATATATAAAATTTCTGTCAGTGTCGTAGGTGGTAGGAAAAATATTGAATTTTATTGAGTCAGTCGACGGGCGGACTTCTTAAATTGTGAAAGTTCAAATATATGCAACCTCCAAAAATGGGTGTCCTTAATATGCCACCTACCCCACTAATACATAGGACTCAAAATGTATTTTAGACTTATCTATATTTATAATTTAATGCATAATTTTTGTCATTGATAAATATAGTGTTAAGATTAAAAATATTATCAGTTGAGCTATATTTATTAATTATGACACTTTAATATTATTATTTAATACTTTGTTATATGGGAAGATTAAAGCTAGCATTAGTTAATTGACAAGACATTAATAGCCCACATAATTCATGTCGTTACCATCGCTACAAAAATATATTACTGTCTATGCTTATACAGTTATGGACTTTGATGGTATCAAACATGTTTAGAGATCAGCAAATACTGCTCCTCATAACCTTGCTTGATTGAATAAATTATATTTTTCCTATAAAAAAAAAAAAAGAAAGCTGTGATGGTACCATTACACATATCGATTAATTGTTACTAAATTTGTGCAACATCAATTGCGTAGTATGTGGAAATGAGATCATGTGTTTGTTCCAAGCGCCTCGTTTAGGGATTGGTGATGTAGACAAACGTCCCACATTAATTGCAGATGACGCACTGCTGCAGCGACTTATAAGTAATAATAAGTCCCGTAGCCTCATTCCTAGAGAGGCATGTTTTTATGATAAAAAAATCATGAGGTTCATACGATATTAAAGCGGACAATATACCTTATATAACATAATATCGATTGAGTCGTAAGTTACATTAATTTATCGTTAATTAATGTTATTTTTTAATTGTATAGTGGCATCTGAATTGTCCTGCCTCCTATTCTCCATTCCCACGTGTGTAGACAATTAACATTTTCTTCAGCTGACCTGGCCTCATTCTTCGCATGTCATCTTAGGTATTTGTAGACCGCCGTTGAAGCAGGAGTGGAAGACCTCATTATCCCAGCTACCATTCTCCATTCCCACATACATATATATATGTGGACAACATAGTTAAAACCGAAGAGAAATTCCTCTTTATACACACACATACGTTCAAGCATATGGGTTGGGCACATACAGTGCTGGTGCTAGTGATTTGCATGGGGATCACTAGCACGGGCTCATCGTACAATGATGAAGCAGCCCTTTTAGCCATCAAGAATCGTGTAACGTCCGACCCGAACAACCTCTTGCTAAACAATTGGACCCAAGCAACGCCGTTTTGCAATTGGTACGGTGTTACTTGCAGCACAAGGCACACGACGAGAGTGACCTCGATTAGACTTCTAAGTGCGGGCCTAAGTGGCACCATTGCCAAAGAAATCGGCAATCTTTCCTTCCTCGTTTTCTTGGAAATTGGAAACAACAGTTTCCAAGGAGACGTCCCGGAGGAAATAGGGTTTCTGCACCGGCTAAGGCACTTGTCTCTTCAGTACAACATGCTCTCGGGCTCGATTCCCCAGAGTTTTGGATTGCTGGGTAGTCTCCAACTATTAGATCTCTCGAACAACCACCTCATTGGAACTATACCTTTTTCCATCTTCAACATCTCTTCTTTGGGGGTTATCGATTTCAATGACAACCAATTACAAGGGACTCTCCCGACGGATATCTGTCGCAATCTGCCTAGGCTGCGGGCCTTGTCTGCTACAAGCAATCAGTTGGGGGGTGAACTCCCATCACTCGACAAATGCACACAAGCTATTTATATTTCCTTGTCCAGAAATCGATTCACTGGTAAGAAAATTAAACTTCTTCTTTGGTGTTTGCTAGCTAGCTTTTTCTTTCCCTTGTGTTGAAGCTTGTGACGGTTCGTGTCGATGCAGGAAGCCTTCCCAAGGAATTTCGTAACTTCTCAGTACTTGAGGGGCTATATCTGGGATGGAATAATTTGACAGGTAACACTCCGGTCAGTGATTGATCAACAAGTATGAATGACTTTGCGACAGCAGCGATGGATTTTGCAACAAATTTGGTACGGGTATTTCCTATACCAAAAAATGTAGCAAAATCCTCGCAAAATTTAAATGAATTAAACTTAAATTTGCAACGGTATAATTGTCTCAAGTTCTGTTACAAGATCGACAAGGAATTGACGAAGAGCTATCTGTCGCAAATTTTGTCGGAAATATCCAGAATTTGCTTCGAATTGAGTAAACTTGTAGTAATAATACATGAGAAAAGTTTTTGAAAAATGATTGAAGAATTCAGAGTGATAAATAATTTGGTATTTTGTTCAGACATTCTTAATTTCTTTACCAATAATTTGGCTGCTCCTACATATTATAATGCAACAAAACGTAGTTGAACAACCTCAAAATTTAGACAGACGTGTGGTGATATTTAATGAGGATTCGCTGTAATCATTATATATGACTAAGATATAGTACTATATGGTCCCATAATTCCATATGAAGGGGCTGTAAGAAATAGTCAACGTTACTAAATTTAGATTGATGATCTTATGACAACAACTGCTGATAAAAAAAATTAAATGTCATAATTAGGTTATTAAATTAATTGGGAATGATCAGAAAGACTCCTCTTGGAGTTTATCTAAATACAAATGGATCCTTCCAAATTTTTGAAATTACACCCGCTTCATGTCAAACTAATGATTAATGTTTGGAAACCTTTATAATTTTTTTAAGTAAATGAAAAATCCCTACTTGTTCCTTGATAATTAAAATTACATAATCTTTTAGTCAATTATTTTTAAATCAGATCAATTTCCCTTGAACATGTCAAACAATTTCTCGAAAATATAGATTTTGTGTAGTGTTTATTTTAAATAAAATTTTTATTAACAATTCAAATTAAATTTAGGAGAATGATTGTAATATATATTTTTCAGGGGTGTAAATAATATGGTCATTATCGTCATAAGAAATTTGATCTATATTACGAGGGGTTATTTTATTACATTTTATAATTTAGGGGTGTAAATGCACTTTATGTATAGTTTAGCGGTGCAGAATATATTTAACCCTAATTTTAATTAGTGAGAGAAGAATTTCTTTTGTTCCAATAATGGGTTTTATAATTTTATTAGTCATAGTTTTGTGAAAATGATCTTTAGAAAAAATTAATGATAAAAATAGTGTATAAAGTTGTCATCAATGACATATATAATGATAGTCTAGTGATAATAATTGTTTATTATCAACATATTTGACGTTTTAATTATAACAAATATTTTGGCCTTATTTATAAAACAAGAATTTACATTGCAACTTTTTATTTTTTACGACAAAGGTAATTAATTAGCATTAACTTCTTCCGGTGTGAGATATTTATATATATATGTATATGTATTATATGTATTATTCCTGAAATTAATCAAAAGATTTTTTATCAGTACAACAAAACTATGTTAGGAAAAAAATTGGACAGATCTCTACAAATCGACAATTAAAAGTTTGTCCTCAATGCGTGACTTGATTTTTAAATAATGTTCTCAATTATTAGATTCAATTTTTTACCCTACGAAGGTGAAAGTCTGTATGCTCTTTATTACTTCTATTGGACATATTGTTTATTAAACCTCATTTGCTATTGAGCAAAAAGTAACTAGGACATATGTGGTTTTCTTTTTATTTGAGAATCAAAGAGGGAATTCCGTCCAAAACTTCAAGTTGGCGTTAAGTTTTGAACGGAATCCCCTCTTTGGTCCTCAAATTGAAAGAAAAAAAAAAACCACATATGGAACTAAATATGCAAATTCGTCTGAGTATGGGATTAAAATTAAAAACAGGTCCACCTATGGGACTAAAAATATAATTTACCCTAACGTAAGTTATTTGATATTATTTTTTTTAATTTTTTAAGATAATATTTTGGTCATGTGCATTGTTCGGAGTTCACAATTCTCGCAAGAAAAATGCATGTGTTATCATGTAAAATTTTAAAACTACTGCTTCTATTGATTCTTTTGTGTCAGTATTTTTATCCTATAAATTTTTTGAACAACATTTTTGGTTTTACATATTTTAATTTTTACGAATTCAGTCATTTTTTTCGTTTGGAGTTTAGCTCTCTTACTTGTGGAGGTGAACTTGGGCAAAAGAAGGCCTAAAATTATAAAAATTAAAAAGAATTCAATAAAAAATTAAATGATGAAAACACGACATGAACGAAGTTACAGTGAAAAAAGTGCTTTTAGTTACCGACAATTCAATCTAAATGGACTAAAATAAATTAAAGAATATATTGTCATTGGATATTTTGTTATTACTATTATATCTTGTTGTAGTGATTCTGAGATTCATGTATTAACAGGAAGTTTGCCAGAAGAGATTGGAAATGCTCCAGTGCTCCAAGTATTAAGTCTTCGACAAAACAGATTGGTAGGCACCATACCACCTTCACTTGGCAATCTATCAAACCTGGAGATGATCGACATAGGCGTAAACAACTTTCACGGATCTATTCCAACTGAATTAGGACATCTCTCAAACCTGCAAGAGTTGTACCTTAGCTTTGACAACCTTAGCGGTGAAATTCCAATGTCCATCTTTAATATCTCCACGTTACAAGTTCTTGCGCTCACCGGAAACTCTCTCTCCGGCAGCCTTCCAACAGATATGGCCGTCAGGCTCCCAAATCTGCAAGGAGTCTTTCTTGGAAGTAATCAGCTGACAGGACCAATTCCCAGCTCTATTTCAAATGGATCAGTACTTAAAGCAATTGATCTTGGTTACAACTTTTTTGATGGAAATATACCTATGACTCTTGGGAATTTACTCCAGCTGAAGATTATAATGCTTGAAGGAAACCAATTGACAAATGATCCCACTAAGACTGAATTGGAGTTTCTTACTGCATTGACAAACTGCCCGAGATTAAATACCATACAAATCGGCTATAATCCGCTAGACGGAGTTCTTCCCAGATCCTTCATGAGCTCAGGCAACCTGTCGGCTTCTCTTGGAAAATTTCATGCCTCCGGTTGTGGCCTAAAAGGCGTGATTCCTACAGAAATCGGTAACTTCAGCAACTTATACTGGTTAAGCTTGGCTAGAAATAATCTTACAGGGCAATTTCCAGACACAATTGGGAACCTGAGAATTCTGCAAAGATTTCAAGCAAATGAAAATGGAATTCAAGGTAGAATACCAAGTGGTTTGTGCAATTTGGAGGGTTTATACGAACTAAATTTGAGCAAGAACAAGTTCTCGGGAGAATTACCGAGTTGTTTGGGAAATATTTCTTCGTTGAGAGAGATTTATTTGGACTCCAATGCTTTAGCTTCATCCTTGCCATCAAGTTTTTGGAAAAATAAGGATGTTTTGGTTGTGAACTTGTCATCCAACTTCTTGTATGGTGCTATAGGTCAAGAAATTGGAAGTGTTGCTGGATTGAGACAGTTATACTTAGGTTGGAATAATTTTTCTGGTGAGATTCCAACTAGTATTGGGGGACTTCAAGAGTTGGTCAATCTTTCATTGTCAATGAACATGTTAGATGGCTCAATACCAGAGGAATTTGGAGACCTAGTTAGCTTGGAATACTTGGATCTATCCCACAACAATATCTCCGGCATAATCCCCCCGTCGATGGAGAAACTAGGTCACCTTGTCTATTTAAATCTCTCTTTCAATGAGCTAAGTGGTGAAATCCCAAATGGAGGGCCTTTCCAGAACTTTTCGGCAGCCTCATTCATCGGCAACAACGCTCTATGTGGAGCGGCACGTTTCAATGTCATGGCATGTAAAGCAACAGAATCAAGAAAGCCAAGGAGAAATAGGGTTTTGATATATGTTCTGCCATTTTGTGCATTTTCAGTGTTGATCATTGGTTTATTAACTTGGATACTGATAAGATTCAGGAAGAAGGGGTACAAGCTTCAAGTTGAGAGCGGTATCGCGCTTAGACAGAGGATTTCATACCTAGAAATTCTTAAAGCGACAAAAGAGTTTGCTGCAGACAACTTATTAGGGAGTGGAAGTTTCGGCAAGGTGTACAAAGGAACGTTTCTTGATGGAGTGGTAGCCGCTATAAAGGTATTCAACTTAGATGTTCAAGACGCAATCAAGAGCTTTGATAGAGAATGTGAAGCAATGCGCAATATTCGTCACAGGAATCTAGTTAAGGTGATCAGCAGTTGCTCGAATGAAGACTTTAAGGCCATAATATTTGAATATATGCCGAAAGGAAGCCTTGACAAGTGGCTCTACTCTGAAAATAATTTCTTGGACATGAAACAAAGACTGGGAATCATGATCGATGTGGCATCTGCACTCGAATATCTACATCACGGTTATTCTTCTCCGATGGTTCATTGTGATCTGAAGCCGAGTAACATTCTTTTCGATGAAAATATGGTCGCACGCCTAGGCGATTTTGGTATAGCCAAACTTTTGGGAGGAGAGGAAATAAAGGTGCAAACTAAGACACTTGGTACCTTGGGATACATGGCACCAGGTACAATTTCTCCTAACAAATATTGCTGCATTGGATTTTTTATTCTAAATTTTATTATATTTTTTTATTTGATTTAAGAGAAGATTTTCGTTTTTACAGAATATGGGTCAGAAGGTATGGTTTCCACTATGGTTGATGTTTACAGTTATGGGATCCTTTTGATGGAAATATTTACTGGGAAAAAACCCACGGATGATAAATTTACGGGGGATTTGACCATGAAGAAGTGGGTGTCTGAATCATTACAGGATGAAATTATGGAGATTGTTGATGCTAAACTAGTTACGATGATGAATGAAGCAGAGTTGGATGCTAAGAGTAAGTTATTCAGGTTAGTCATGACTTTGGCCCTGGAATGTACTGAAGATTTGCCAGAGAATAGAATTGATATGATGAATGTGCTGGCAAGAGTCAAGAAGATCCAAGCTCAAGTTCATTAGATTAATAGAACAAATTCATGCATCAAGAAGCTCTCCAGGGAACAACCACTAAATCTTCATGATGTGTGTGTGTGTGGTTTTTTTTTTTTTTAAATCGCATTTTCGGACTCATATAATATAAGCTCATTTTCAATCAAGTCCATTTATTATTTTTTTTTTCACATTGGCTCATACATTTTAAGAAAATCTCAATGTTAATCCGACGTTACTTTTTCGCTCAATTTTTTTACGAAAAAGGCACATGAATTAAGAGTGATCGCTAAGTGCTGTTCTTGGAGGCAAAAAATAACACGTGAGCATAACATGTATTCTATCATTGACTTGAGAAAACGAAAATTTAATATTCCTTGACCTAACCTGCCTCGAATCCCCTCAAACCAAAAACTCTATCATTCAACTCAGCCACAACTAAACCTGAAATCAAAGAAATTGAAAAGATAACCGCAGTATATTGTATGGAGTGTAGGAAGCAAGAAGGTGACTCAACCAAAACGACTAAAAAAGAAAAATATCCAAGATATCATCAATACATAAAACAACATTTTCACTTTCCATTGCAACATTGTGATAACTCCTTGAAACTTTTTGATTTCTTCTTTCATGCATGCTCCACTTTTCTTACAACCCAAGTATAACAACACTAGACTTTTTACACAGAAAATCACACTCACCTACACTGCCCCTCGGAATTGTAGAATCTTCTACCTAAATTTTTGTGTGTCCATGAAATCGTCAACTATGTCGACCTTCCACAATAATATGTGAGCTCTTCTTTTACTCAGCTTCTACACTCAATGGACTTGCTTGGGCTCCTTAACAACTTGCAAAATTAATTTTCAGGGTGCAAAAATGTTGGTGTGAGCCATAATTTTTATTTTTCTCTTATAAAGCCGTTGTTTCCCACCAAAATAGACCAGCACGTATACTCACTAACAATCACGTGACTTTTTTGTTAAAAAAATGGACGAAAAAGTCATGTTGGACTAACATAATTGAGATTTTTTTTTTTAGATTTATGTGAAGAAATATGAGAAAAGTGTAACAAATTGGACTAATTAATTGATAAAGAGCCTATTATATAGGGCTAAAAATGTGATTTTCTTGTTTTATGTTAAGTACTTGTTCTGTAAATTACAATTAACACCTCTAATTAAGATTTCTCATGATTAAAAATATTTCATAAAATTAATGATCGTCTAACAAATTAATACCTCCTCGTGAAAAAACATTGTAGGGGGTATTTGTTAGACGGCAGATAATCCCAAGGAGGTTCTTATAATATTTTAAATAATAAAAATATTTGTAATATTGACAAATTTCAATGAGCTGATTGTAATTTATCCTTCCTAATATTGAGCTCATTAAATTGTGATCATGCATTTCTTGCTAATTTGGATCTTTATCATATCTATCTATCTGTTCAATTATAAAAGTGTTAACATTTCTTTGAATTTCTAGTTAGACTAATTTATTATTACGATATAATCATATAAGGGTAATGAAGTAAATTAGTATTGTTATTTTTCAAAATTTTAATTTGGATAAAAATTATTTTAATGGAATGCAGAAACTTGAAGCAACGAACTTAAAGTTTATCTTGGAAAAATGATATTCTTCGTTCCGTAATTTAGTGCGTTTTCACTTTTGGTCTCATTGATTATAAAGTTATCATTTTTGATCCTGTAATTAAAAAGTAGCATTTAATCTCCCGATACATTTCCGTTATATATTTTAAAAAGCACAGGGAGATATAATTGCTATTTATTTTTTCATAAAATATAATCTACTTATTTGTAATATCAAAAATAAGTTGTTTGTATTTTTTACATTATAATTTTGTTGAACTATATTAAATTAAACTGAAAGAATATTAGTTAATTGCAATGGATTTTTTGAGGGCCGAAGGGACTCAGAAAAAGACCCATCACAGTGTTTTGTGACGGAATTTCACTGTGCATCACAAAATATTGTTACAGTGCAAACAGTCTGTTGCAAAGTTCGGCAAATTTCATTTAGAAATAAAATAAGTATATATTTAGGACGAAATTTACAACGGGAACTATCTGACAACAACCAAAGAGAGGTTGCAACGACATTTATAACGATCTTTTATTACAAAATGTATTTTCTTCTAATTATAGGAAATTTGCGACGCTTATGTTTGCAACGGAATGGGCATAGCGGATTTGTGATGACAAGTTTGTTAAGTTGTGAAGATTGATTTGAAGAAGAAAAGGATAACCTGATTCAACTTAGAATTCCCAAGTTGAGTTGGAGAAGGATAACCCGATTCAAAGTTGAGTTGGAGAAGGATAACCTCATTCAACTTAGAAATCCCAAGTTGAGTTGGAAAAAGGATAAGTCATGGCTATATATACTACTCTTATTAGCATTGTTTTAATAGAGCAAAGTAGAATAGAGTAGAGAGAAAAGAAAGAGTGGAGACGAGGGTGAGTGTTGTTTTTCACGTGTGGTGAAGACTTGCATACAAGTGTGTGTGTGTTGTACTCCTCAATTTTCCTCCTCTTTGAGTGTTTTCTCCTGGCTTGGTATCGCCCCCAGACGTAGGATTTATATCCAAACTGGGTTAACAAATTCGTGTGTCTTTTACTGCCTTCATATTCCACCTGTTATCCATCTTAACCCGATCCATTTCCTAACAACTGGTATCAAGAGCCTGGTTCAAGGAGTTAAGATGGAGGGAAAGTTTCCAGTCGAACGGTTCAATGGTTCCGACTTTGGGTTTTGGCGTATGCAGATGGAGGCCTACCTGTACGGGAAGGACCTGTACGAACCACTTGCAGAGAAGTCCGAGAAGACGAGTGATGAAGAATGGAAGGTGCTCGATCGAAAGGCGATGAGCGCAATAATCCTGTCGCTCTCTCGGAATGTCGCCTATCATGTGAAGGGAGCAAAGAGCACGAAGGAAGTTCTACAGACTCTTGCCGATATGTACGAGAAACCCTCAGCAATGAACAAGGTTATGCTGATGAAAAAACTATTCAGGTTGCAGATGGAGGAGAGGAAGTCGGTGGCCGATCACCTCAATGACTTCAACCAACTCACGACACAGCTGGCGTCTGTGGATATCGTGTTTGACGATGAGGTAAAAGCGTTAATTTTGCTTTCATCTTTACCTGACAGTTGGGATGTGGTTGTTACTTCAGTGAGCACTTCGTCTGGGAAGGAGAAGATGAAGTTCGACAACATCAGAGACATGATGTTGAACGAGGAAACCCGTAGAAAGCAAACGGGTGGATCATCTGGCTCTGCGCTACATACAGAGTCCAGAGGGAGACCTGACACACGGGGTAAATACCGTGGAAGGTCAAGGTCAAGGTCCAGGGGGAAGAACAAGGGCAAGAAGGAGATGGTGTGCTGGAACTGCGAGAAGCCCGGACACATGAAAAGCGAATGTCGGGCGCCAAAGAAGGAAAAGGAGGGCCGAACAGCGAATGCCGCGACGGAGGAGATCACGGATGCACTCTTGTTGAGTGTGAGCAGTTCTTCCGATGATTGGGTTGTGGATTCAGGGGCCTCATTCCACTCATGCAGCAACAAAGACATCATGGAGCCATACACCTCAGGTGATTTTGGCTTAGTTTATCTTGCAGATAACAAACCCCTCAAGATTGTAGGAAAGGGAGATGTGCGGATCAAATCAACGAATGGGTCATGCTGGACCCTACATGATGTGAGACACATACCAGGACTGAAAAGGAACTTGATCTCAGTCGGACAGCTGGATAGTGATGGATTCCACACGACGTTTGGAGACGCGAAGTGGAAGATCAGTCGGGGAGCAATGACTTTGGCTCGAGGACTAAAGTCGGGAACGCTCTACATGGCGGGAGGATCCAGTTCAAACATCCCCTTTGCAGGAACTGTATCGCAGGCTAACCTGTGGCACAATCGCTTGGGCCACATGAGCGAGAAAGGAATGAACGTGCTGAAGTCGAAAGGACGGTTGCCCGAGTTAAAATCGGTGGAGGTGGGTCATTGTGAACACTGCGTGTTCGGAAAGCAGAAGCGGGTGAGCTTCTTGACCACAGGAAGAACTCCGAGGAAAGAAAAGTTGGAGCTTGTTCACACCGATTTGTGGGGGCCAGCACCAGTGTCATCTCTTGGTGGATCAACGTACTACATGACATTCGTCGATGACTCCACTAGAAAGGTATGGGTGTATTTCTTAAAAAGAAAATCTGATGCCTTTGATACATTCAGGAGATGGAGGGCACTAGTGGAAAATGAGACAGGTCTACAAGTGAAATGTCTCAGATCGGATAACGGTGGCGAGTACAACAGTGAAGGTATCAAGAATTACTGCGCCGACCATGGAATCCGAATGCAGAAAACAATCCCGGGGACACCTCAGCAAAATGGCGTTGCTGAGAGGATGAACAGAACACTGAATGAGCGTGCGAGATGCATGCGATTGAAGAGCGGACTACCAAAGATGTTTTGGGCAGATGCAGTCAACACGGCTGCTTTCTTGATCAATCGAGGGCCTTCTGTCCCGTTGAACAACAGGATACCAGAAGAGGTATGGAGTGGTAAGAAAGTGGATCTTTCTTTCTTACGTACGTTTGGTTGTTCAGCCTATATTTTGAACGATGATCGGACTAAGCTGGATGCTAAGTCGATTAAATGTACATTCATTGGGTATGGGACTGACGAATTTGGGTATAGATTCTGGGATGATCAAAACCGGAAAATAATTC
>NC_026149.1:7977874-7979361 GCF_000512975.1 Sesamum indicum | reverse complement strand
TTTCCCTTGTTCCTCTTCCTCTTCTTACTTATACTTGTTCACCTTTGGTAACCTCAGGTTCGACCTGTGCTTTAGAGGACTGTGCAACATGTGCATCAATAGGGGAATGAGCAGGTTGAGTGAGGCAATAGTGCCAGATTGATCGCGAGATAGAGTACTTTCTTGAGGGGCAAGGGTACCAGCATGGGCCAATTCTTGCAATGTGCTCGGGGAAAGGGTCCCCTTCTTTGCCCTCACTTTGTTAGTGATCCTAGCATTCATGAAAACAGAGTCTACAATAAATAATAGTTATAAAGATGTATAACAATTGAGATAGAAAGTAAGAAAGACAGAAGAAAAGAACGAAAATAAAGTCACCTAGAGAGCCCCTAACAAGGAGGGGGTGCTGGTAGGGGTGGCAGGTGAGTCAAGCCGACTCGCGAGCTCGAGCTCGAGCTGCGTTTTTGTTGTGCTCGCGAGCTGGTGAATATATATATATATATATATATTTTAAATTTTTTATATTTTTATTTTTGAATTTTTTATATATTTAATTTTATATTTAATATTTGATCAGTTTTATAATTTAAATTAACCATATATTATAATTATTAATCAATATCATACATTTTATCTTGAATAATAAATTATGGTACTTTTATTTATACATTTGATCTTTATATAAAAATAAATTTAATCAACAACTTAGTAAATTATAATTTTTTTTATAATTAAAATTATTATAATATCTTTATGTTAAAATTCGTGTGTCTTTTATCGCCTTCATATTCCACCTGTTATCCATCTTAACCCGATCCATTTCCTAACAAAGTTTATGGTGTTTTTATCAACAATATTGCTATGAGACATACGCCAAGTTAACCACGAGTGTGACGAGTTTAGTGACTTGAGCTTTCCTTGCAAATTAAATAATTTATTATTACAATTAATAGATAACAAAAATTGCAACATCACCTGTGAGTGCAATGGATCTGCGACGGATTTGTGATGTCTGTGTTTCTTTAATTTAATTGAAAAAATAAGTATTTAAATATAAATTTTAATAATTAAGAGATTTAATGTAAGAGAAAAATTACATTAGAGATTAAATATTATAAGATTTGTAATTTACAGAAAGGAAAACGAGATCCTGATCTTGTCAATTGCCTCATGTTCTCTATACGAGGCTTGGTTGCCTTGACAACTGGATTCATTGGTACTAAAAGAAAATTAAATATTCGCCGGAATATAAATAATTATGATTTAAAAATTATGATAAATCAATACTATTAATTATGGTTAAATAAAATTAAAATAAAAACTTAAACTTTTATTATGAATAATCAATATTCGCCATGATTTTTAGTCATAGCCAAGACGTTTCCCATGGTTTTAGCCAAAGCTAACGTCTTGGGCACACTCGCAGAAACAACGGCTAATGGCCGTTGCGAAATCATAATTAATTTGTATTCATTACAATTTCTTTCTTTTTCTATAAAAATTAATAG
>NC_026149.1:7972908-7977864 GCF_000512975.1 Sesamum indicum | reverse complement strand
TGAGGAAAGTTGGCTATTAAGGTACTAGGAAGCACGACAGAGTACAATGGCACCGTAATGGGACATCCAACCCGCCCAATTTTTGTTCCAATTCCTGGAATTTGTGTTCTAGAAAGTCTATGTGGTGCTACCTTCACTACAAAGAAAAATGATCAATAATTATAAAAAATTTGATACTAAAATCAGCGTCCAATTAATTAGCAAATAAAATTTTTATTTTTAATCTACATGTTTAATATATCTTTTAAATAGTTTGTCGCTAAATTCGTAGCAAGTTAATTTTCCTTGATAAATCCATAGCAAATAAGTTTCTTTTACTAAATAATGTAGATTACCGACGAACGTTTTACTTATTAATTATCATAACGTTAATTCTTTTTCGTTCCTATTAGACAATTTTCTTGCAGTGCTTCCAACATCGGTTCAACGAAGGTAGTGGGATAACTATACATAGTGGTAGACTAGGCCTCCCACTCCATCGTAAAGATCTGGCCCCTTCTCGTGCCCATTGTTACCAATAAGGCCTTCCGGCCGGGTGGCACACTGCTAGCAGACATACCTTCGTCCGGGGGGCATGACTTGCTTCATCCTCCAGTAACTTTTTGTAATTCTCTTGAAAGGAAAAACATTATGAATAGTTAGAGAAATCTAAAAAATGAAAACATCACAGATAGTTTTGGTGAAACATTACCACAACTTCCTACCCCTTGTGCCTACTCTTAGGTCTATCAGCCTGTTTTTTCCAGGTCTTGTAGACCTCCATCAAGGATTGTGTCTGCTCAATTGATCCATCTAAAGATACAACAAATTAATAGACTAATAAAAAAAAGGGGATAAAATATATAAAATCCCACTGTGTTTTAAAAAGCTGGCTAAAAATTTATTTCTATTCTAAAAATAGGCTAAAATCCTCCTGTGTTTTGTAAACTCAACCCAATTCCCCCCTCTCGGTTAAATCCAACAACGGTGTTAATTTTTTTTATAAAATGACCGTTATACCCACACTTAATATATATTATTTTTTAATATACATTTATCTCAACAAAGTATCTCAATTGTCAATAAAAAATGATGCCCCAAAAATATATTCAAAGGTAATTAATAGACTTACTCTAATCCAATTTCAGGAAGCTCAAAAAAATTAATACGGAAATTGATAATAAATTCGAGATGTAATTAACTGCAACACTCCGAATAATATCAACATATTATTATGTGAAGAAACACTGCTGCAAGAATCCTTGGTGTTCTTTAGCTTCACCTACGGACAAGAGAAAATATATTTAAAGAATAAATTTATATTTAATGTCACAATAACATTAAAAGTAATACTACAGTGGTGAGCCATACCTATATTGTCCTCATCATCAATCTGAATATATAAATTGGTTAGTTTTGAACTCAAATGCAATTCATTATCACAAAAATCTTCATTTACAATAGAAAATTAATGCCTGAACAATCTATGGTTTCAAAGAGCATCGATATTGATCAAGTACTCTTCCTCCAGCACTAAAAGCGGATTCTGAGGCTACAGTTGTCATAGGAATTCAAAGTACATCTCGTGCCATAATGGGTCAAAGTGTTTTGATTTCCACCAATCTAGTGCATTAAGATCGACACCTAAATCTTCCTTACATACATAAAGACCCTCTTCAAGGCATATATCCAAATCAGATTTTGTAGGTACAATGGTATCAAGTTCTTGTACCCACTGTAAAAGCTGATCAATACAGTAGCTGTCTGCAGGTGTTACAATGAAAGAGAAGAAGCCATAAGTCGCAGATTAAACCTCTCGCGTTTTTATTACTAAAATGCGATCTTATTACTTTAGTCCGCTTATAGTCGCATTTCCACACTCTTGTCGTTTCTTCATTTCACGTTTTTATAAGTAGAAACGCGAGGTAGTTATAGGCGGTTATTGGTGAACGTTATATAATGAAGAAGGGTTGTTGTCTTCTTCAACTGAACATGGAGAAAGAACAAAAACTCTGTACTTCAAATAGCAGTGCAATGCTCTGCTAATTAGAAATCTTTTCCAGAAATTACTTCTTCATTCTTTATGCTTTCGCTGTGATACTTTTACATGGTATTAGAGCCATCTTTTGATGGTCTCTGGTTTATCCGAGAAACTACCCAATACAATAATTTCTTGAAATCAAGAAACTGATACAATATAACCATGGCCGAAGATCCGGAGATTTTAAAGCTACAACTAGGAGACAACCCAGGTATAAGCTTGGTGACTGCGCCGTTTGATGGATCAAACTTTCTAATTTGGAGTCGTTCGATAAAGCTGGGATTGAAGGCAAAGATGAAACTTGGTTTCATCAATGGAGATATACAGAAACCGAACAATAAGGCTAAGGACTTTGAACAGTGGACAAGAACAGATTCCATGGTGTCATCATGGATTCTGAATTTCATCACAAGAGAGGTGGCAGAGAGCTTCATCTATACCAACACTTCAAGAGAGCTGGGGGTGGAATTGGAGAGCAGATTTGGCCAAAGCAATGGGCCTAGGGAGTATCAACTCAAGAAAGAACTAGACTCCATCTCACAAGGTTCCATGAGTGTATCAGCGTATTTTACAAGAATAAAGAAACTTTGGGACTAATTGGCTTGTATTACTGGAACGTTAAATGCACACGTGGATGTACATGTGGAGCAGAAAAAGAAAATGCAGAAATCAAAGGGAATGATCAGCTCATGCAATTCCTCATGGGATTGAATGAGATGTATGATCATGTGAGAAGCCAAATTTTATTGATGGAACCATCACCAGACAGTAACAAGCTCATTCAATGGTTCTCAGGGTTGAAAAGTAGAGAGAAGTGAATTCAGAACAAACATACGTGGCACCAAATTTGGCAATGCAAGCCTTCAAGAAACCTGATTTCTCAAAGAATTTTCAAAAAAAGAAAAATCTTATAGACAAGAAATCTCAGATATGTAAACATTGTGGAAAATCTGGATATTTGAAAGAAGGATGTTTTGAAATCCTTGGATATCCAGAATGGTATAAGGGGTTCTTGGATCAAAAGAAAGGGAATACTATGAGTACAAACAAAGTTGCTGCTATGGTGAAATATGAAAATGAAACAGCCAACAGTGCGATGGATGAGAGAACTGTGGCAGAGTTGGTCAAGTCAGAATTCCAGAGGCTTGTTGAGACATTGAAGTCACAAACATTTCTAGGAACACATGGTGAGAATTATGAATTCTCAGGTAAGTGCCTTGAACTCATCAAATCTGAAACTAAGAATTCAAATGCATGGATTATTGACAGTGGTTCCACTGCACACATGTGTAACAATGAGTTATTATTTGATCATGCTAAAGTTCATAAATAGAATACCTTTATACATTTAGTTGATGGTACAAAGCATGTAGGTAAATGTACTGGAATTGTTAGATTAAACAATAAACTGTTGCTTGAAAATGTTCTGCTAGTTCCTGATCTAAAGTTTAATCTGTTATCTGTTAGTAAACTATGTAGTAACTCCTCAATAAGATTTAAATTCTTAAAATCTCACTGTATTGTGCAGGACCACAAGATTAAAGAGGTCATTGCCATAGCATCCCTTGTAGGAAAATTATATACACTCAAGGCTGAATCCTTTGACAAGAATTTCATACAAGAAACCATGAGTATCTACACTGATGTTGTTTTAGCTGCATCTCTCATATCTCCTGAAACCTGGCATAAACAATTAGGACATCTATCTCATGATGTTTTGATCAGCACTGGACTATTGAAGAATAACAAGGATTATAACTCCTTTTGTGAAATTTGTGCAAGGCAAAACAACAAAGGCTGCCATTTAGTTCAAGCAATTCTTATTCTGATGCTTGTTTTGACCTTGTACACATTGATTTGTGGGGACCTTACAATGAGTATTCAATAACTAAATGTCTTTACATGTTAACTATTGTGGATGACCATAGTAGATGCACCTGGACCTATCTTATGCAACAAAAATCTCAAACCTTCTACCTATTAAAGGAATTCCATAAAATGATTTGGACATAGTTTGATAAGAAGATCAAAAGAATAAGAACTGATAATGGATTGGAATTTTTAAGTGAGCAATGTCAAAAAAATTTTAAGGAAGAAGGTATCCTTCATCAAATCACTTAAACATATACACCTCAGCAAAATGACATTGTAGAAAGAAAACACAAGCACTTGTTACAGGTAGCTAGATCAGTGATGTTCCAATCCAATTTTCCAAAGATGTTTTGGACTGAAGCCATTCTAACATCCACCTATATTATAAACAGACTTCCAACACCTGTATTAAAAATGAAAACTCCATATGAGGTGCTGTTTAATAAACCTGTTGATTACTCATCCTTTAGAGTTTTTGGATGCTTATGCTTTGCTACTAATAATATGCCCCATAAGTCTAAATTTGATTCAAGAGCTGTTAAATGTGTCTTTTTGGGTTATACACTTAATCAAAGGGGTTATAAAGTTTATGACATTGATAAGAAAGTCGTCTTTGTTTCAAGAGATGTAGTTTTTGAGGAAGAAGTTTTTCCTTTTGCTGATAAAATTACAGATCCTATTACTTATTACACATCTCCAACAAACACAGAATTTGGCATTGAAAACTTGGAGAGTGAAAATGATGACTTAGAATCAGATCCTGAGCCTGTTAATGACAACTCCTCTGATAATATTATCCAAGAACAGGAACAAAGAACTGACATTATTAATCTGAGAAGACCAAAAAGACAAGTCACTAAACCTGCAAAGCTTCAAGACTATGTATGTTCCTGCAATAAGGAAGAACATGATATCCTTAATGTTACATTGTTGAATGATATGGACAGCTGGATGTGTACTACAAACAGTTTACCTCAGGAACCTAAGAACTATAGTGAAGCTGTAAAGGAAAGGAAATGGATAGATGCTATGCAGACTGAAATAAAGGCATTAGAGGAAAATCA
>NC_026149.1:7922978-7972730 GCF_000512975.1 Sesamum indicum | reverse complement strand
GGCCATAGGTAGTAAATGGATTTACAAACTGAAATTGAAACCAGATGGTAGTATAGATAGACATAAAGCTAGACTTGTCGCCAAGGGTTCTAACCAAATTGAGGGAATAGATTACATGGACAGTTTTTCCCCAGTTGCTAAAGCTGTTACAATTAGAATCCTTCTGGCTATTGTTTGTAAAGAACACTGGTACTTGCATCAACTTGACATAAAAAATGCCTTTTTGCATGGCTTCATAGATGAAGAAATATATATGTATCCACCTGATGGATACCAAGTCCCAAAGGGACATGTTTGCAAATTGAAAAGGTCTCTTTATGGCTTAAGCAAGCCTCTAGACAATAGAACTTAGAATTTACAAGATAATTAGAGAGAATTGGTTTTGTACAATCAAAGGTTGATCATTGCTTGTTTACTATAATGACTAATGCTAGTTTTTTCTGTCTTCTTGTATATGTAGATGACGTGCTTCTTGCAGGTCCATGTGAGGACACTATTACTGGTTTTAAACAAAAGCTACATGATCTATTTACCATAAAGAATCTGGGAAAAGCCAGGTTCTTTCTTGGTTTAGAAATAGGAAGATCTGATGCAGGTATGATCATAACACAAAGAAAATATATGAAAGATATTATAGCTGATACAGGACTCACTCGAGCCAAAGCAGTCAACACCCCACTACCAGCTGGACTACAACTCAGAGCAGCAGCAGGGCAACAGTTAGCCAATCCAGAGTCCTACAGGAAATTGTTAGGTAGATTGCTATATCTAGGCTTCACCAGGCTTGATATATGCCATGCTACCCAACAACTTAGTCAATATATGCAGTATCCTTGCACAGATCACTGGAATGCTGCCCTACACTTGGTGAAATGCTTGAAAGGAACGGTTTACAGAGGATTGTTTTTTAACTCTGAAAATAACTTTGATTTGGTAGCTTTCTGTGATGCAGATTGGGCTACTTGCAAAGAAACACGAAGGTCCCTCACTAGATGCTGCATATTCTTGGGGAAGACTCTAATATCTTGGAAAACCAAGAAACAAACCACAGTGTCTAGGTCTACAGCAGAGGCAGAATACAGATGCATGAGTTTAACTACTTGCGAATGAATGTGGATTTTTAGTCTTCTCAAGGACTTGAGAGTTAAGGTGCCTACACCCATTCCGTTCTACTGTGACAACCAAGCTGCGGTCTACATAACGGCAAATCCAATTTTCCACGAGAGAACAAAACATATTGAAATTGACTGTCACTTGGTAAGTGACAAATACAAAGAAGGTTTTATTGCTCCGAAACACATACCTTCGAAGGAACAACCAGCTGATCTTTTTACAAAGATACTACCTGGACCAAATTCATGTCCTTAATTTCCAAGTTGAGCTTGGTAAAATGTTACCACGAGCTCAACTTGAAGGGGGAGTGTGAAAGCTGACCAATACAGTAGTTGTCTGCAGGTGTTACAATGAAGAAGAAGAAGCCATAAGTCGCAGATTAAACCTCTCACGTTTTTATTACTAAAACACGATCTTATTACTTTGGTCCGCTTATCGTCGCATTTGCACACTCTTGTCGTTTTTATAAGTAGAAATGCGAGGTAGTTATAAGCGGTTATTGGTGAACGTTATATAATGAAGAAGGGCTGTTGTCTTCTTCAACTGAACATCGAGAAAGAACAGAAACTCTGTACTTGAAATAGCAGTGCAATGCTCTGCAAATTAGAAATCTTTTCCAGAAATTACTTCTTCATTCTTTATGCCTTCGCTGTGATACTTCTACACCCACAAGATAAATTCCGCTCGACCTTTGGTTTTACTTTTCATCTTGTCGCTACGATCACTTTCAGTGAAAAAGCTAGCTCTTGATTCATCACTTAGCTTCATACTACTAGAAGAACAATTAGCAGCACATTCATTGTAAATCTCTTGCAATGAATAGTGCACCAATTCAATTTCTTTGGGAAAAACAATAAAGAAGTTTTTGACTCCGACAATGCTTTTGATTCCAATTTCTGAAGGGAAGTGAAAAAATTTCCTTAATTGAAGACATACATCTTCTGTAAAATCATTGAATTCCATAATTAATTTTTGTTCAAGGGATGAAAATGTAGTTGAACAAGGAAAAATTCATATGGAGAATGTAAGAAAGTTGTATTATATATCTTTGATTATATTTGATATTATTTATGATATAATGATACTATCTCCTGTATCTGATAATATCGTTGATAATATTTGATATTATCGGTGTGAATATGTGAAATATGAAATTACAGACAAGTATGGTTGGGAGAGTAGAAATACTGAAGAAGAGGAGATAAGAGATTGCTTCAGGGCATTATGCACGTATATATTGACACTGTAATTCCATCACTATCTTATATTTCTCCTTTTCTTGAATCTCCGTTGCTGAAAAGGGCTCAAGCTCAAGAAAAAAAAGAGAAAAATATGAAGTTTTATGGGCTCAAACTTTGTACAAAAAACGTAAGAGAAGGGAGCAAATAATTGAGAAATTCTTTCTTCTATTCAGCCCATTGTGAAAAAACTCTTGTCTCGTCTTCACAGTTTTCTTAAATTAAATATTTCTTTTCAAATATTATGTATATTAAATAAATTTTTAAATATATCGACTTATTCATTAAAAATGCTATTAGAATTAACTTTAATTGAAATTAAAAATATTATAGGAGGAGTGATGATGATGCCCATCATTTTGAGCCCCACTGTATCCACTTTCTTTTCACTATGCATATATGTCTTAAATATTTATGTAATTAATTTCATTGATTTTTAATATTATAAAACTTTTAGTTTGTAACATTATGTAACAATTTGTGATGCTTCATCATTCTCATAATACTAATTTTTCTGATATTTTAAGCATTGTACAACACATTCTTTCTGTCTCGCCTCATAATATCTCGATACATCGAGATCCATGTATAACAATATCTGCCAACTTTATTTCGAACCATGATCTGAACCAAAACAGTTGATTCAACACATATCAACGTTATGGTCATGTTCTTGATCTAGGAATCAAAGACAGTGGTTCCTTCATGTACACTGTTGTCTCAAACTTCTCGGTCATGTTGAGATTATCTGGGCTCATACCCTCTGGAAGAAACCAATCAAAATGATGCACCAGTAATGCCACCATACCCTGAATATGAGTGGTGGCCAGACTAAGTCCAGGACATGCCCTTCTCCCAGCCCCAAACGGAATAAATTCAAACTGAAGATTTCCCTTCAACTCTAATTTGGACACAAGAAACCTCTTTGGCTTAAACTTCAAGGGTTCGTCCCAAATCGTTGTGTCTCTCGCTAGTGCCCAATTGTTTATCAGTATCACAGAATCCTTGGGGACGACATAGTTGTTCACTGTACAAGACTCTAATGCACGACGCGGTATGACAAACAATGTCGGGGGATGCAACCTTAATGTCTCTTTGAGACAAGCCTGCAAGTAAGGCATGTGACACAAAGAGGCATTTTTAATATCTCCGTCGACCATATTTTCAATCTCATGGCGAAGTTCGTGCAGAACCCCTTGGTTCTTTGTGAGCTCCGCCATCAACCACTCTATTGTTGCACAGCTCGTAAATGTTCCGGCTGCCAACATTTCCTGTAGGGTAACAAACGTTAGACAACTTTGTTCGAAAGAATGTTGAGAAATGAAGGGGAAAATACAATTTTTGTCTACTTAGTATAGGATGGCTGTACTTTCAGTTTTGTCCGGTTTGAAAATTGTGATTGATGAATATATCAAAACATATAGTATATTTAATTCAACTCTCACCCAAAAAATTAAGGCATGTGACCTATGTAATTTGGGCCTTTTAAATTTTTTGGTCATTTTTTATACTGACGTGACATGAGAATCATTTTTTATACTGACGTGACATGAGAAACGTAAGAAAAAAGATGCAGTTTTCATCCTTAAATATAGCCGACGATACATTTACTCCAAATGTTACTAGCGAAAAATGTTACATTAGAAAAATTGATTAGAAAATTAAAAATTTCGGCAAAATTGCAAAATTGATCCTGTAAGTATAGGGGGGTGGCAGAATTGGGACCGTAAGTACAGGACTGGCAATTTTAGTCCTGTAAGTATTGATTTTTTGGCAATTTTGGTCCTTCCGACAAAAATTGCCCAAAAACGCGGCGGAGAGATTTGGGGCTTAGGGTTCCGACGTCCACATGCGCAACTTAAACACGTAGGTGCTTGCGTGGCGAATGACATGGCCAATGACGTGGCTTTAGGCGGGAAAAGAGCTCCTCTTCCCGCTTTTTTCACCTTATGTAAGGGCTCTCTCTCTTTCTCTCATTTTTGCTGCTGCAAATGAAGTTGCAGGTGAAGAAAAACAGAAAAAATGTCTTCTTTATCGTCGGGCAATGACTCCACCAGTGTGATAAACTGCTTTTGTGGCATTAGGGCTCTATTAAGAACCTCTTGGACCAATGACAATCCCGGAAGAAGGTTTTATTCTTGCGCAAATTATAAGGTAAGAATTGAAGTTTAAGTTTAAGTTTTGTAGATGTTGGCTTATTTTTTGTTCAATTGCAGAGTAGAGGATGTCGATTTTTTACATGGGATGACCCACCTATGTGTGCTAGAGCTTTGTGGTCATACCCGGTTTGCGTCGCAAGCTTCAAGCAATGGAAACCGAAGCAAAACAGCTGAAGAAGAAGATATTTTGGCTTAAAGTTTGCTTGGTGGCATCATGGTTTGTGTTGGTCGGTTTTTGGATGGGTAAACGGGTGGTGGTCTTTGGATGAATCGTTCAATGAATTGTTCCAAGTTGTTAGATTTGTAGGGGCTTATATTATGTTGTTAGATATGGGAAAAAATAAAATGGAGGAATTGTAATGGGATTTGGTAGTTTTGATAATGAAATTGAGACTCTCAAATTTGAAGCTTTTGTGAATTATGTGTTATGTTGTTAAAGAATTCTGTTAATGAATTTTAAGAATGATATTAAAAGCCTAAAACTGCAGTTGTTAATTAATTAGTAATAGAATATTAAAAGCCTAAAACTGCAATTGTTAATTAATTTAGTAATAGAATAAAAATAAAAATAAATTTTCAGTCATTTCTGCACCCTTTTCAGCCATTTATGTACCCTTTTCAACAATATAAGAAATTTTCAGCAGCATTTCTGCACCCTTTTCAGCCATTTCTGCACCTTTTTCAACAATATAAAGAATTTTCAGCAGCATTTCTACACCTTTTTCAACAATATAATGAAAATAAAAACATTCATTTCTGCACCATTTTCAACATGTTAATGAGAAACATTCATTTCATAATAACATCAACAATTTTATAACATCCTGTCCACAATATACAGCCCGTCTTCACAAAAAACATGAACATCCATTTACGACATTTCTTTAACAACATATGCACAAAACCCCCTAATTCATAGCATATGAAATCACAACTGATTCCTCAAGTTTCTCAAGTATCTTGGGATTACAAACAAAAAATGTTTCAATCAAAATAAAAAAGTTCTTAAACAAAAGGTGAATTCCTCCCATCTTTTTTCTTGCCCTTGTCTTCCTTGTTTCCCTTGTCCTTCGATTGTGATAAAACATTGTTCAATCGTGATAATGTAACATACTTCTTGCCATCCTTCTCCAAAAATGTACATGTTGACAGAAGAGATTTGGTCTCTGGTTGTAAAGGTTGTTTTGGAAATACCTCCTGTCTCCCTATCCATCGTGGTGGAGCTCTAATATTAACTTTTGGGATTGGTGGCTGCAGATGACTTGGTTGAGTTGGTGGAGGAGGCCTAGAGTTTTGAGCTGCATTTTCTTGTTGGGATGTGGAAGACTTGTATGATGGCTTCCATGGTTGTTTGTGTGCAACTTTTTGTTTATACCGGGGTGGCTTGAATGGTTTAGGTATTACCTATAAGGAGAATGAAATAAACCGAGTAAGTAAATGATAAACAAAACGCTTGAAATTACTTGAGAAAAAAAAAAAAAAAAAAGAACACAAACAAACAAACACAAAACAGAACAAGTTAAAATTCATACAAAATCATACATAAAAAGAAAATAGAAAGATTCATAAAAAAACATAAAAAGAATCACATTTACACATAATTTCAGAAAATGGATACATTTACACATAATTTTAGAAAATGAGTACATTTACACAAAATAGATTTCTAAGAAGACTTCGTAATACAAAATATGATTGTCAAAATTCATTAGATTTCTAAGGAGACATCATCTTTTTGGGTAATAAAAATAATAAATAGGATTGTTTTCTTGTGAGATTAGAATATGAAAAGTAGCATTAAGATCACATTCCATCGCTACAAGTGAGATTTCTCAAAATCTCTATGAGATGATAGCCTACAGATTGTATGATTTCCTGGAAATTTAAAAGCAAAATTAGCTCTTGTTCTGTATAGGATTTAGGAGAAGTTGCTATTATCTTTCTTATATTTGTGGTTGAATATGCATTTACTGGAATAGGTATGTGGAGAATGTTATAGCATATCTTTTTCCTTGCAAATGAAATGCTATTCAACTGAACACTGAGGGGACTCTATTGTATTTATCCCTTTGTCAATCTTGTAAGCCCCATCAAAGTGACAAGTTTTGCCTTATTTTTACTTTCTTTAACTGGAAAATAACTACACTCAAATCTCTAAATTTACAGTGGTAATGAGTAAGTATGCAGGTCGCATTTGCTGTGTACAAGCAAACTATCCCTCTCGAAACTCCGATGCTCAATTGCACTTTCAACAACTTTCAATATACTCTGTCTACGTACACTTAAACCACATATCGACAAACAACAAACAATTTTTCATTGGAATCACAAAATTAAGACAATAAAAGGGGGGGGGGTGGTCTTCTTTTTCTGTATTCAATAAACAGAAAACCCCACCCAGATTCTAATAAACGGAATATACCAACACTAAGATATCCGTACAAAGGTGGAGGAAAATCGTTAAACTCAGGATCCCGAAGTGGCATTGCTTCAATCGGGTTTCTTCCTCCTCAATCGACGATCAGTTGTAGATTCGAGTTGAAAGAAGAATTTTTAGGGTTCTTTCGATTTGGGGGTGAATTTTTACTGCTTTGTTTTACAGCTCTCTTTTTTAAGTTTTTAACTCCTCAGTTTTTTTACAATTTTGCCACCTCAGTATTTTTTCCCATATGTCAGGCCACGTGTGCTGCTGACTGTGTAATCTTGCCACGTCATTAGCCACGTCATTCGCCACGCAAGCACCTACGTGTTTAAATTGCACACGTGGACATCGGAACCTTAAGCCCCAAATCTCTCCGCCGCGTTTTTGGGCAATTTTGGTCGGAAGGACCAAAATTGCCAAAAAATCAATACTTACAGGACTAAAATTGCCAGTCCTATACTTACGGTCCTAATTCTGCCACCCCCCCATACTTACAGGACCAATTTTGCAATTTTGCCTTTCTAAATCAAAGGGGTTACTTACCACACATATGCTTAATTTTAAGTGAATTTAGCATTTTTCAGCAATATTTGCACAAAAAGGTGTTATTTTTTTATTTATATTCCTCAATTACAAATTTAAAATCAGAAAGGATGAAAAATATTATTCCTATAATTATAGGACTAAAATTATATTTTTCTTAATAATTAATGTACTTAGTCACACACAACAACAACAAAATAATAATAATGAATTTACTTTAGGTGCTAAGCAGAGATTTTGGTTCTACTAAAATTCAATTGGCAATTAAGTGGTTTAATTTTTAAAAATTAGCACATGCGAAATTCTAAGCCAAAATTGCAATTTCAGGTGGATTTCGTCCTTGATGGACCGATTTGTAGAATAATAGGACTTAAACAATCATTGTAAAATGATCAAATAAAATTGAAGCGAAAATTTAAATTTTTACTGTGATTCATCAATATTTTTCATGCTTTTAGGTTAAAATATTTGTTATAGTTTGTTGTAGCTGATGTTTTGACCTCGTTCATAGAAACAACGGCTAATAAGCATTGCACAAATGTGATTAACACTAAAAAAAAATTTGCTATTGACTACATATTAATGCTTGTAGCTAAAAATTATGGTAAATGACTACTATTAACTACGGGTAAACAAAATTGCAAAAAACTAGCTTTTCCACCATAAAAAAATTATTTGCCACGACTAAAAGTCATAGCAAACGTTTTAGCCACCTTAGCAAAAAACTACGACAAACAATCATTTGGTGGCCGTAGTCATCAACTATTTGTTACGACTATTTTTTTTAACCATGACAATTGTAGTAATTAAATGTTACAATTCTTCTAATATAATTAGCTAGCATTCGGTATAATTTTAACCATAATAAAAAAATAATATTTCTTTTAGTGTCCCAACCTACTATAATTACGAAATTAAAAATATAATTTTGCGAAATATATGCAAATAAAACATAGCATCAAACCATCAAAAGTGCGCAGATATCGTCGTTGCAAAATCCATCATCGATCAAAGCATCCAACAAGTCTTCCCTACCACATTTTGCTTGTCTTCTTTCTTCAATAACTTCCCCCCAAAGAGACTTGAACTCTTGATGTAACTTAGTGGCCTTCCTCCTCTCCCAAAACCCTAGTAATCCATCCAAAGCCGGAAACAGGTCAACTAGACTTGGAGTTCCAAGAATGGTAAGCATTCCCTTTATAAATCCCATCAAACTCTTAGTTCCATCTTTACATTCACGTTCAAGATCGATTATGTCCGTCGACACCATCATGTGACACATAGAGTTAGCAAGAGTTGCAAAGACTATATCCCTTAGCCTCACGACTTTCCCCTCCTTAGCACGCAAATAATCCGCCATTTCCATCACCTTCCTCGCTCTAACCTCATTCCTCAGTTTTATAGCTTTGGTAGAGAAAACCAGATTGTGACAAGTACCTCGTATGTGTTTCCAACTGTCGTTGCATTCTTTGGCTCCCAATACCGACGATCGCTCCATGTGTGGGATCTTGTAATATAATGAGGGGATATACCTCCCACAAAATATATGGTCGTGAGCTTTTAGTATTTCCATTGCTGTTTCTGGTGATGAAGCAACAACGATGAGCAATGCTCCTACTCTTAGAGAGAAAATGGGGCCATAAATCTGAGCTAGGTTGGCTAATGAGGCTAGGGGACTCATGAACATGTTCCGTAAGAGTTGCCAAGCAGACGGGCCTGGTGGAAGTCGTCTAGAGCTATGAATTGCTTCATGACGCCGAACAAGAAAAGACAGACAAGCTGGTATTGATACAAGAGCAAGAAGAGGAAGAAGATAAATATACCCGACATCTACGTTCATATTTTGTTTCTTATTCAGGGAATTGTGGCTCACTTATTCAAACATTCAAGCAATATTTATGGATCAAATGTTTACTGTTTATGAGTATGTATGTTAGGTGAAGGTCACAATTGCTTTTATTACTGGAAGCTTTATGCTGCTACTGATCAATCACTATTGATTATGTGAACAAATTAGGATCTATTTCTCTCATTTTTATTGCACCTTTTTTGTTAAAGAATAATTGCACAGGTTCAAAATGCAAAAATAAATATGAGTTCTGATGATGCACATGTTAAAAATACAAAAAAAAAAAAAAAAAATTGGCTAAATTGCATAACCCCTTGTTTTAAAAGTACAACTAAAAATTTCCCGTATATAATAAACAGGCAGAAAACTCCATTTGATTTAAACATAGCTCACTTGTCCCTCTTCATTAAATGCACCGGTTAATTTTTTTATCAAGCGACTGTTATGTCCTTACCTATTATATGTTATTTCTTATTTTAATAATCGTTGAATCTTTTTTAAGTTATAAGAGCCATAGGATCTAATCAATTTATGTCAACAGTTAGATCTATAAATGATTAGGGGTACAGATTTATCAAATTTTAAAAATACATTATAAAAAATAATCTTATTATTTTTTAAAAATAAATATAATAAAATTAACCTCCCTTCCTCCACCACCCACCCCAAAAACCCCCCTCTCCTGCCACTCACTACGGAGGGGGCACCGCCGTTGCTTCCGTTGCCCATCCATGAGCGACCGCAACGACAATAGGGAGATTTGGGTGACGATAAATTTTATTTAAAAGAAATAAGAAAATTAATTTTATAATTTTCAAACTTATAAATAATTCAAAGAAAGTATTAAAAGTTTATTTTAAATACTTATAATAGTAATTTAAATTCAAATACTATTTATGATAAATAATATAATTTATTTAAAAATATTTAGACAAAATAATAATTTAAATTAGTCAACCGTAGTATAGTAGTAATAGAGTATAACCTAGCATGATTCATAGTGGGGGTAGCCAAAAAAATTAATAGTACTTAAAATATAATAGTACAAATGCAAGCATTAATGTTAGGGATAACTTATATAGACTTTTAACTCATATGTATATGGAGTCTTTGGGAGACCCCATACCTCAGCTCCTAGAGACTTCCCCCAACCTACATGTGACATGACCGACCATGTAATGACTGTGTTAGGACATTATGGGGACTTAAGGTAAGGTTGTGGTATAGTTGTGGAAACTTCTGGACAAAAGTTGAAAGGAGAATGAATACTGGAGGGATGATGACATGAGGTTGGATCTTCCTCGCAGAGAACGAACAAAAATAGTTGTTGAGTTAGAAGGAAATTTGGAAGAGCAAATACAAACTAGCAAATCCCAAGTAGAGCAACTTCAAGTTGAGATTAGGGGTTTGAAGCATGATAGACAATCCTTACAGCATGAGATACTCAACTTGCTGGAGTTTGATATGATCCTATGTATGAATTGATTGGCGGGCAATTTTGCCTGTGTGTATTGTATGGGTAAGAGGATAACTTTCACCCACCTTATGGGAATTGTTTCTCCTTTCAGATGTGTATGAAGGGACAAATAAGGAAACATGCACCATTCTATTAGAACCTCACACATTTAGGGCCATCAGAAAGGGATGTGAGGCTTTTCTAGCTTCTGCAATTAACACTACAAAGGTCACTTAAAATTGAAAGATATCCTAATAGTGAGAGTTCTCAGACGTCTTTCCTAGGGACCTACTTGGAGCACCCCAAGATAGGAGATAGAATTTGAAGTCAACTTGCTCCTAAGAGCAACGCGCACCATCATGCGAGGATCCTATTATTGATGCAGGCAAAATTGCAAAATTGATCCCGTAGGTAGGGGTGGCAAAATTGGGACCATAACTACAGAACTGGCAATTTTAGTCCCATACGTATTGATTTTTTGGCAATTTTGGTCCTTCCGACCAAAATTTCCCAAAAACGCGGCGGAGAGATTTGGGGCTTAGGGTTTCGATGTCGACGTGCGCAATTTAAACACCTAGGAGCTTGCGTGGCTAATGACGTGGCTTCTTCTTCCTCCCTCACTCTCTCCCAGGCCATCTTCTCTCGCTCCACCACCCTGTGCCATGCCTCTTCTCACCCTCCTCTCTCTGTCCCTGCCTGAAAGAGCTGAGAAATAAATTATTAGGGAGAGAATACACCCATGTGCAGGGGAGAGCACAAAGTTGTCACGGTTAAATTAATAGGGATTCTTAGGATTGTACTTCATCACCTCATCGTACAATATGTGACCCATCGGCGCGTAGCCCATAGGCAAACCAGGGTGGCTGGAATTGGCCGGTGTCAATTGACAAGAACCTAATAGTGTTGATGGATTTCTCAACGAGCTCAGTGTCAGTTGTTTGCTCGAGGGTCTTGACAGCGGCGAAGGCGCGAACAGGGAGGCGGGTGACTACGGGGGTGCTACGGTGGCGGGAAACAGAAACAGGGGCGGAAGAGAAAGCGGATTTGAGATCAAAGATGGAAGGGATAGAGAGATGGGGGTGAGAGGAGGCATGGCGTGGGGCGGTGGATAGAGCGAGGATGGCTTGGTATAGAGTGAGGGAGGAAGAGAAGCCGCGTCATTAGCCACGCAAGGTCCTAGAACGTTAGAAACCTAAGCCCCAAATCTCTTCGCTGCGTTTTTGTGCAATTTTGATTTTTGACCAAAATTGCCAAAAAAAACAATACTTACGGGACTAAAATTGCCAATTAAGTAGTTATGCTCCCACTTTTGCCACCGCCCCATACTTACGGGACCAATTTTGCAATTTTACCTATTGATGAACTAGTAGCTACTCAATTCAAGGATTGATTCAAACGTTGTGTAAGTTGTGTATTTTTAATTGTGTTACAACTGTAATTTGTCAATATATGATTTCCCTAATATGTGCAACACAGGTTAAATCTGAATTGAATTACTTGGACAACGAGCTTTTAAAATTGCATTATTGGGGTCCTACAGTTGAGGTCACAATATTCCCGTGTTACTTTGTAAATTATTACAATTTCCATACTTTAATTTTAACTCTAAATTACAATAAATTCAGACTTATGATTATTTTTGTTTCCAATAGAGTAAAAACCAAAAAATTATCAAACAAGGACCCCCCCCCCCCATACTACGGTGTTTTTAATTTTGGGGGAGAATTAAATGTTATGTTTCTCACTTCGCCATTAGGAAGGAAGGTGGTAATATAGGGCCATCAGTAGATACCAAAAATTCAAACCAAAAACAAAATTGAACTGAAAATTCAATTCGGCATTCAATTTTGTCTTTTCAAAGTTCGGTATTCAATTCAGTTTTAATTTTTTGTGTTAGCCTACCGAACAGTACCAAGTACTGGTTTACTTTTATTTATTTTTTATATACATTTTATGTATATTTTTATGTATTAATTATTTTTATACTATTTTTATTTTTTTACTTACTAAAAATTTTAAAAGAATAACCAAAAGTATAATTTATTATTTTTAATATTTTTAACAAAAAAATCAATTTTACCGAATACTGAACCAACTAATTTGATTTGGTATTCGGTATATGATTTTGACATGCAAAACTTCAGTTTATTAAAATCTCGTCTCAATTCGGTTCATTTTTTCCTGATAGACACTCCTGCTTAATTACAAACAAGCGAATTAGACTCAACATGCTTTCAGAGAGCTGTGGAGGACAATAAAAGGACGATTAGGTGACCAAGGGATTTTGGGCGATTTGCTCCTCATCTAGTCCACCCGAAAGTTCAAGGAGAAATCCAAGATGAACAAGGCGAATCAGGTGGCAAATCCCCCATCGACTAGTACAATATACCGAAATGGATCGTCATCTATCGACCAGGATATATTGTAAACAATTTGCTAGCAAGTAATTTTTTGTATTAAATAATGTAATTTAGCAACAAGAAGCTTACTTGCTAATTACATTAACGCTAATTTGTTTTCATTGCTATCAAGCTATTTTTTTGTAGTGCCTTTCAATTTTGATAAATTTAAGATCTAGCTGTTGAAACTTAATGTCTACATCTGAAGGTTTTTATGTAATTAAAAAAAAATTCCAACAATCATTAAAATAAAAAAAAATATATAGTAGGTAAAGGCATAACGATTATTTGATAAAAAAAAATTAATGTTGTTAGGTATACTTAATAAAGAGGGGCAAGTGAATATGTCCAAAAAAATATAAGATTTTTTTTTAACGTATTTTAAAATACAAGGAGATTTTTTACTGAATTTATAAAATATAGGGAGGTTTTATGCTGTTTGGCCAAAATTATGTAGGGGAGGCACAATTCGGTAAACGGATTTAGATGTGTCAAAATCAACACGAGTTTTTATTTATAATTCGGTATTTGATATTTATTTAATTTTTTTAGATATATAATACGATTTTTTTTTTTCCTGAAATATGAATGAAGTATTAGACAGGTTTAATTATTTAAGCATGAGTCATTGAATGTTTGTGTTGTATGATTTATTTAGTTTAATTGCTTTTTATATATATTGGAATTGTGTGATTTTAGTATTAGAATTTAATTCTTTTGTGTTATCTTGTTTTCTTGTACTTGAGATTCAAATTTGTAATGAAAAATAATTTATTTATCTTTATCAAAATTTTCTTTTATAGGTTTTTCGTAGAAAATAAATTTAGTTAATTTTTTGACAACATAATTGATAATTTTCAGTAAATTATTTTGTCATTATTGGTTCATTTTTATAAAAAAAATTCATTTAATTTTGTTTTTAGTAAAATAATCGAAAATTTTCCAATTACTTACCAAACCCGATCGAGGAATTCAGTTCAATATTTAATGCACTATTTTGGTGTACTGAATTTTTTATTAACTAAAATTTCAGTTCAATTCTGTGCAGTTGTCCGAACGCACACACCATGTTAATAGATGAACGTATCCTTTAGAACTGTCTGACGCATGTACGCTTAATACAAAACTAGAACCACCAAAAATGAAAAATCAAAATAAAATCGGTATTTTAGGTACCAGCAATATTACCAAATTAGTGGTACAGAATTTCTCTAGGATCGACTGATTGAAGCAATGTTTACCTAATTCATTATGATATATGTTGGAAATTAAAACTGTCCCGTGGGAAATTACTGTTTTGAAAGCGAAATTTCAGTACTATCGTAGTGCAGATAGTATAAATCGTTCACTCCCCAAAGTTAGCACAACTATAACTCTCTTACATGCGCACTCGTGATAGAGAGTTTGGAACAACGAACAAAATGACATTCAGAAGAGGAAGGAGAGAAAACAAAGTAGATAGAAGAGGCTCTCGGATTTTGGTGTGTTTCAAATGCATAGGGGCTGAGGCTATTTATAGACGAGCAGCTCAGTTGCTTGAGGACTTTGGACTCTATACCAGCCACAAAAAATAGACTCCTTATTTACAAACGGATTTCTCATTTAACAAAAGCCAAAAATTCGGCTAATAAGGGCTAATGAGGAGACTTGGTCACCTAAAAGTCCAAAAACGTGAGAAATGAAGGATTTGAATGTAATTTTTTCAAAAACTATCTATAAACGCGCGTGCCCCGCCCCGCCCGAATTGGGACTGGCCGGCGCACGCTTGTGGTGATTTTTCCAAAATCCACCTACCCTCATTTCTCATTTCAAAGGTAGCAACATGGTTTAATATATAGAAGAAAAGTTGTTTATAATATCTATATGAGACAAGGAAATGTGCATTGGTCATTCCCAACAATTCCCCACAAATGACTAATTTAGATGAAGAATATGATTTCTGAGTAAAGAAAGAAATATACTTAAGCATTAATATCTTTCGATTGAATTAATGCATAGTGAAGTGAAGCAATCAATTTGGCTAACGAGAGTGATATGACTCTTGAACTTTCGATATCTCAAATTGAGATCCCCACAATCACGTATGATTTTCTTAGTGTTCGTTGTTCAGCGATAAAGTTCCGAGCGCTATTGATGGCCTTGCGCTTATACCTTGGGTTCTAATGAGTACTCTAGAAAGAACTTTCATTCTCTTTTCATCGAAGGCGGCCCACCTCCACACTCATCCAGATAGCTTCATCTAGTTTATAGACCACTCAACAACTGAGGTATGAGACTATCTTTTTGTACAAAGTCAGAGTTATCCATCAAGTCCTTATTAGGACCACCCAAACACAGGGCTATGGATTTATATGATCATTATCATATTCCATCAATCAAGGGGTTTTAGCCCCATTGCTCTCAAAGACAATTCTCCTGGTAAGTCCTTTTCTGAGATGATCTGCCAAGTTCCTCTCGTTCCTCACATAATCCAAGGAGATTATCCCATTCTTTAGGAGTTCTTTTACTGCTTCATGTTCGATACGAATATGTCTCTTTTTGCCATTGTAAGAATAGTTTTTGGCAATTCCAATAGCAGTATGAGAGTTGTAGTGCAGAGACACTAGCATAGTTGAGCCCCACAAGGGCACATCTCCCAATAAGTTTCTCAGCCACACTGCTCCTTGACCTGCTAATTCAAAAGCTATAAATTCAGATTCTGTAGTAAAGCGAGCTATACAAGTTTGTTTTGCAAATTTCCAGTAAATAGCTCCCCTACCCAAAGTAAAAACAAATCCACTAGTTGAGCTTACTTCATCATTATCGGTAACCCAATTCGTATCACAAAGTCCTTCTAACACTGCGGAAACTTATTAAAGTGCAAACTCAAGTTTATAGTCCCTTTTAGATATCTTAACAAGCGACGTATTGCATTCTAGTGTTCATTATTGGGATTATGGGTAAACCGACTTAGTCTACTCTCAGCATAGGCTATGTCAGGTCTAGTGTAATTTATGAGAAACATGACACTCCCTATGATTTTTGCATACTAAACTTGTGACATACTATCACCTTTATTCTTTTTGAGACATACACTCGGGTCATAAGGTGTTTTGATTGGTATCTAATCTTGAACACCAAACTTGTCCAAGATTTTCTCTATGTGTGACTGCCAAGGAGAGAACCCATTTTCAGTTTTTCTAATTTTAATGCCTAGGATTACATCAGCTTCTCCTAAATCTTTCATGTTAAACTATATGCTGATAAAAATCTTTTGATTTCGTCAATTATTTCTATGTTACTGCTAAAAATCAGCATATCATCGACATATAGGCATATAATAACACATTCTGTCCCAAATAATTTTGAATATACAATGTATCTGATACATTTATTTTGTATCCATTAGTTTTTAAGTATAATTAAACTTTTCATACCATTGTTTGGGTGCTTGTTTTAGTCCATACAGTGAGTTTTTGAGTTTACAAACTTTATTTTCTTGGCTAGGTACCATAAATCCCTCTGGTTGTTCCATATATATTTCTTTTTCCAAGTCACCATTTAGGAAGGATGTTTTTACATCCATTTGATGGATTATTAAGCCAAGAATGTGTCAAAATAGTCTATGCCTTTCTTTTGTGTATAACCCACAACCACTAATCGTGCCTTAAATTTGTCTATTGACCCATCTAGTTTCATTTTTTTCTTGAAGACCCATTTGCATTTTATAGGCTTACTTCCTATAGCAAATCCACTAAATCCTAAGTGTGATTTAACATTATAAAATCTAGTTCATTTCTAATGGTTTCCTTCTAGAAACTAGAGTTTATGGAGGTTATTGCTTCCATATATATCTTAGGATCATCTTCAACTAAAACATCAGAAAAAAGTCTTCATTTAACTTTTCTTGGTCTTTCGTTAGGAAAACAGTTAGAAAGTCTGGTCCAAAACTATGTTCTGTTTTTTGTCTTTTACTTCTTCTAGGTTCATTCACAGCAGAATTAGAGGAAGTTAACAAAAGTTTGTTGCTTGAAAAGACTGTCTGTTCTAGTTGTTTTAATCAATGGAAAAACTAGTTGAATGAATTTAACATCTCTTAATTCACAAAAAGAGTTATCATTTAAACACGTGAATCTATATGCGACACTATTTTGGGCGTACGCAATAAATACACAGTCGAAGATTTTAGATCCTATGTTTATTTTTTTAAATTCTTGATATGCTACTTTAGCTAAAGAACCCCACACCTTAAAAAATTTAAAGTTATGAACAAACCTCTAAATAATCAAGGCACTAGAAAGTCGGAAGCCTCTCTTAGACAAATCGACATAATATAAGTCACACCATGTTCATGTACTTAAATGGTGAAACTAGTCCTTTTAGATATCCAACTTAAAATAATTTTAGTTAGATGTGGATCGTCATCTTAATTATTTTATATTTTTATATATTATTTTCTATCACATTCTAGATTGAAAGTCAAATATAAACTCAATATTTCTTTATCTCTAGGTATTTTTCAACTTTTCCAGCAATTTTCGTGGAGTATTTTTCTTTTCTAGTTTGATAATTTCAAAATGCATGCTGTTGAAGCATGGCAATGCTTTTTTTTTTTGTTTTTTTCCCAACTCTCAATTATTATCAAGAAAATCGCCGACAAGCATTCACATCTTTAAGAAAACAGAAAAGCATTTCATTGAGAAAGAAGCATTCTCATCAAGGGAGATGTAACACTAAATGGGAAGAGAGGATCCCATGCCCATTATTGACTGTCTTGAAAATGCCAGCCTTCACCTTATATATGATCCCAAATATAATTTTTCCTACTCTATTACGTAATTATACAGTACAAATGAATGCACATATATGCATCTATGGAAAAGAACACTTTTCCTCCCGTAATTTAGGATTTTTACGTTTTGTCATATTGATTAGGAAATTTTTATTATAAAAAAAGGTGGGATTTGAAGCAGGTTTAGGAACGATTTTTTGTTTTGTCTTTGGAACGGTTTGCAGGAAACCAAACTTATTTGGACCTATTTTTGGAACAATTCTGGAATTCCGTCCTTACAAATGGCGTTACAAAATTTTAGGAACGATTTAGGCAAGACCATTTATATTTGGGACGGAAACTGTAGAACACTATGAAAACCGTTCCTAATATTGAATTTTATCTGGGAAAACTTATTTTTCTAATTGAAATGGTTTTAGAAACGGTCGCTCTTATTTAGGAATACGTATATAAAACGATTTTAGTAATTGTATTAGGAACGGTCTTTTTGAGTTTGGAACACATACTTAAAATTGAAATAGCAATGGTGTTAGCAACGATCAGCCACTATTTAAGAGCACTTATTTGTAATAGTTTTAGCAATGGCATTTGGAACGGTCAATGCAGTTTACGAACACGCGTTTGGAATTATTTTAGTAATGGTATTTGGAATGGTTATTTATTTAGATTTGTAGTATTTTTTTACCATTACTAAAATCGTTCCTAGTTTTTTAATTTTATAATTTATTCATATATTTAATAAATTGTAACAAATAAATAAATTTATATATTCTAATATATTTGAATATTTATGAATTTAATTAACTAACTAAATATGAAATAATGGAATGTAACAAACATTATGAAACATGAATAATTAAGAAAAAAATATTATATTAATATGAAAAATTATCTAATTACAAAAATAAAAAATAAAAATAAAACCTAATCTAACCCCTCCTCTTTAGCGACATCTATATCGTCCTGGTTCGAGGTTGGGGGGATTTGTTGGAGGCAGTTCTGGAACGTCTCCTACAAAACAAACAAAATTAATAGTACGTTTAACAAATAATTATTTTTTCTAAAAAAAATAGTATTAATAATTTACTTACCGCCACCTCAGTCGTACTCAGCTTGCTCCAACCGTCGTCCTCCTTTTTCTTGTAGCACCTTTCAAATAACCCCATTTGCTTGGCGGCTGACCGAGTTCTGCCTCCTATTGAAAAAAAAAAAAACAATTAGCATCTTATAATTTATCAATATTGTCTTTTGTTGACAGCTGAAAAAGGCTCAACCTAACTAGTTCTACTGACAAAATTTACTTAATGGGCTAAACAAGCTTAAAGACATGCATGATCTGTTTGTATGTGGTTACAATGGAACTATATATTTTTAAATAATTATTAATTATATTACCTTAATATTGTTATCGTCGATATTATTTTGTAAATAATTTATTATTGGGATTATTGATCTAATTTTGTGATTGTTAACATTATTATGTAAAAATATTATTATTGAGAATATTTTTTAATTTTGTGATTATTGATATTGTTATGTAAATAATGTTATTATTGGGAATTGGCTAATTTTTGTTAATGTGATTATTATGTAAAAAATTATTAATGGGAATATTGTTCCAATTTTTGTGATTATTTACATTTATTAGGTAAAAATATTAATATTGGGAAAATTAATCAAAATTTTTTTTATTAATGTGATTATTATTTAAAAACTTATTAATTGGAATATTGTTCCAACTTTTGTGATTTAATTTACATTTATTATGTAAAAATGTTAATATTTGTGAAATTGGTGAAATTGTGTTTACATAAATTACATAGTAAAATAAACATAAATTGCACAAATTACTGGATAAATTACACATAAGTGGCATAAATTACTCAATTAAATTACTCATAAATTGTATAAATTACTCATAATTTAAAAAATTACACATAAATTGGAAATGACCGAAAATCAGAAAAAATTGACAAAAAAATGTTAAAACTAACAAAAATCTTTTGTCAATTTTTCAAAAATTAAAAAAAATTACAGAAAATTCTAAAAAGCACAAAAATTTACAAAAAAAATTTAAAATTACCAAAAAATTTACAAAAAATTAGAAAAATTACAAAAACATTACAGAAAATTAGGAAAATTAAAAAAAAATCAGAAAATTTTCAAAAGTATTTTCTAGAATATTTTCTGGAGAAAATTTTAGAAATATATTCTTAAAATATTTTCAGAATTTTTTTCCAGAAAATCGAAATTAATTTTTTCAAAAAAATTTCAGAAAGTTTTTCAAAAAACTGAAATTTTATATTGAAAAATGGTTGTATTTTTTTTTTTTTTTTGGAAAACTGACGAAATGTTTCTAAAAAACTTGGAGTTTATTTTTATATGGAAGTGGGGGAAAAAATGGAAGAAAAGTGTCGTAAAAGAAAAAAAGAAGAAAAATGGTGGGGGAGGGGGGAGTATCAAAAAAAAAAGGAGGGGGGGTTCGTAAACCAAAAACAATCGGCCATTTGATTCCACTTACCTCTAGACAGAGATGGAGAGGCGAAGCCGAGTACCAGGTGAGGGAAGCAGTCGGTCGAAGAGAGTGAGGGAGGGAGACTGAAGGAGGAAGTGGGAGGAAGAAATGAAAAAATCTGCCAAGTGTTGTATATATACTGATTTTTGGTGAAGGACGCAATTTCCCATCAGACCGAGTGATTTTAGATCAGAGCGCTAGATATGTTCCGTATAAAAAGAATTGTTATGCATTTAAGTTTGGAATTAATCAGTGTCTCGGATGTCGAGATATCCTAATCGAAAAGTGAACGAGGAATCTATAGACATATTTAGGAACGGTTTTGGAATTTATTTAGGAACTATTTTTTGTTAATAATTTTAGGAACGGATAGTTTATACATTTAGGTACGATTTTATTTAAATTTATTTTAGGAACAGTCAAATATTTAAAATTTGTTCCTAAGTTTGAACCATTCCTAAACAAGAAATTTCTTTTTTGTTTTCAAGAATAATTTTATTTGTGTGACAATATTATTTTGTAAATTATCCACAAAATTCCCTCGAAAAACCGTTCCAACTTGTAGCGGGTTTTAGAATAGTTTTTGAAACACATTACTTCTTAAGTAAAACTCATAATTTAGAACGATTTTGATATAATTGATTAAATGTGTACTAATCGTTCCAAATTGTACCTTATTTTGAAATACATTTTCTAACTATCATCTTTTTAGACCTCCGTTGTCACAGATATAGGAACGGTCATTACAAGACTGTTCCTAATTTTGGTAATCCATTCCAAACAGAGGTTCAAATATTAACCATTATTATTTTGGAGTGGTCTTTGGAATGAATTTTGTAACGATTAGTTTGGAACACATATTGGAACAGTTTGGTCGTTCCAAAATTATAATTCAAAAAAAATATAGATTATGACGTAATCTATTAATATCCATTCCTCATATGTTTCAAAGCCCGTTTCAATATGGAACAGGTTTTGGAACAGTTCATTTACCCGTGCCAATTCCTGCCTTTTTTTATAGTGTTTTGCATTTGGTCCCGTAACTTCTAAAATGTAGCACTTTTAGACCCATAACAAGGTTTTGTTAGATATTTTGAAGGCAATGCCACGTGCTTAGCACATGGTTAGTCGAGTCTTTACACTTTTGGTTTCATTTGTTATTAGATTTTTACTTTTGGTTTTATAACTTTTAAAAAGTAGCAGTTTTGATCACATCCACCTATCAACCTCTTAGCGTTTTTTGTTCAATATCTAATGAAAAAGTGTCATAGAAACAAAAGTGCTACTTTTTAAAAATTACAGAAGCAAAAAAAGTGATAATTCCATGACTAAGGCGTCTAAAACTGAAAATCCCTAAATTATATGGCAAAAAATGCTATCTACCTTTAAATTTTGTCTTCCAACAGAACAATGGAACACTCAATCTGAAACGAAAGAGTTGATAAATATATCAACATTACTGTGAACTTCTTGATCTAGGAATCAACGACAATGGTTCTTTCATGTACACTGTTAGCACCAATTTCTCAGTCATGTTGAGATCATTTTGTTTGATTCCCTCTGGAAGTACCCAATCAAAAGAATGCACCAATAATGACACGATACGCCCAATATGAGTAGTAGCTGAATTAAGTCCCGGACAGATCCTTCTCCCAGCCCCAAAGGGAAGAAATTGAAACTGAAGATTTCCCGTCAACTCTAACTTGGACTCCAAAAACCTCTTTGGCTTAAACTTCAAAGGCTCGTCCCAAGTCATTGGGTCTCTCGCCAGTGCCCAATTGTTTATGAGAATCACAGAATCCTTGGGTATGACATAGTTCTTTACTGTACAAGTCTCTAACGCACGACGTGGTACACCAAACAAAGTTGGGGGATGCAGCCTTAATGTCTCTTTGAGACAAGCTTGCAAGAAAGGCATGTGATGGGAGGAGGCATTTTTAATATCTCCATCGACCGTATTTTCAATCTCACGTTGAAGTTTGTGCAGAACTCGTTGGTTTTTTATGAGCTCCGCCATCAACCACTCTATCGTTATACAACTAGTAAAAGTGCCCGCCACCAGCATCTCCTGTACATGGGGTAACAAAGGTTGGACAACATTAGTTGAAAGACATGAATGCCGAAAACGTACTTTAGGTGCTAAACATATGTGATACGGCTTGATTTTATGCGACCTTGATCGACGACCATGAACTTGGCCACATCACCTCCCCAGATGTGTCATTAGGCCTCAGAATAAAATAGGTAGGTTAAGCCAGTCAGGTTCGACTCCGACGACGACCCTCCGACACTTAAGTTAGATTGTGGTCGAAAGGAAAATATGCGATTTCATTGTCGGGACGAACCCGAGTAGCTTAACCTACCTATTTTATCCTCAGGCCCGATTTGGGGAGATGATGTGGTCAAGATCGTGGTCGTCCATCGAGGTCGCAAAAAATCGAGCGGGATCAATATTTAAATGGATTGAAGGCGAGATCAAATTGACCATCAAAAGTGCGCAGATTTTGTCGTTGCAAAATCCATTGTCGATTAAAGCATCCAGCAAATCATGATATGGCGCTTTCCCAGCACATTTTTCTTCTCTTCTTTCCTCGATAACTTTCCCCCAAAGAGACTTGAACTCTTGATGTAACTTAGTGGCCTTCCTTCTTTCCCAGAACCCTAGCAATCCCTCCAAAGTTGGAAACAAGTCAACCACGCTTGGAGTTCCAAGAACGTCCAGCATTATTGCCTCTATAAATCCCATCAACCTCTGATTTCGGCCTTCACATTCACGTCCAAGATCAATTAGGTCCCTCGACACCATCATGTTACTCATAGAGTTAGCAAGAGTTGCAAAGACTATATTCCTTAGCGTCATGATTTTCCCCTCTTTAGCACGCAGATAATCCGCCATTTCCATCATTTTCCTCTCTCTAATCTCATTCCGTAGTTTTATAGCTTTGTTAGAGAAAAGCCAATTGTGACACATACCCCGTATGTATTTCCAATCATCGTTGCATTCTCTGGATCCCAATACCGAAGATTGCTCCATGTGTGGGATAATTTTATAATACAATGAAGGAATGTACCTTCCAGAAAATATATGATCGCGAGCTTTAAGTATTTCCTTCGCGGTTTCTGGTGATGAAGCAACAACGATGAGCAATGCTCCAACCCTTAGAGAGAAAATGGGGCCATAAATTTGCGCTAGATTGGCTAATGAGGCTAGGGGACTCATGGACATGTTGCATACGAGCTGCCATGCATATGCGGTTGGTGGAAATCGAGAGCTTTGAATCGCTTTACGGTACCACAGAAGAAAAAACAGACAAGCTGGTATTGATACAAAAGCAAGAAGAGGAAGGAGATCCATATTTTCTTTATTATTCAAACGATCAAGCACTGATTTATAGTCCAAATAGTTAGCTTTTATTTGGAGGCATGCATGTTAGGTGAGGGGTTACAAATGCATTTAGTACCAAATTTTAACGTTGTAATCACTCTTGATCAAGTGGTCCGCGAGGTACATTAATATGAATGTTATGTGCAAAAGGTATTAGTTAAATTTGATACAAAAATGAGGTCCAGTTCTCTCATCGACAATCCTTTGCTCTTACAGTTTATCAGTTTGCTTATATATGAACCCAAGTTAATAAGATTAAGTAATCAAGTGTATATATATTGGTAACTATACATTTATTAGTTCGTTAATCAATATCTCATCAGATTTTGCAGAATGTTTATTTGCTTTTAATTCAATTGATTTTAGTTTAGTTTTTATTTAGTTAGTTTGTTGAGATTTTTTTGAATTTGTGATAGTTATGTTCTCGTAACCTATTCCTATAAATAAGCTAGCAGTGTAATGGAAAATCATCATCTTCTTTTCCGAAAACTTAACATAATGTTTGGATTCGTTTTCTAAATGTTGTGTTGTGTTTTGTGGAGATAGAGAGAGAAAAACAAAGATAAATAAGTGTGTGTTAAAGATAGTATGTATGTTTGGATTTGTTTTTGGAGATAATTTTTAAAATAAGTATTGTATGTTTAATGTTGTGTTTTGGAAGACAAAAATTATTATTCATTGTCAAATCATGTCTGTTTTATATATATTTATGTATATGTATGTGTGTATATATATGTATGTATTTATGTTAAAACAGTTTAAAACACCTAGATAAGGTGTTTTTGAATGATGACAAACATTAGGTATATTTTGACTTGTTCCAGAGATAACTTGAAAATGAAAACAAACATAGCGTAAGTCTTAGGATTCTTTTTTGCCAGAAAAGTGGTACCAGAACCCTTTTCTTAAGGACTTGTGTCAGTGAAACTAATGAGGAACCTGTCATCAAACAACTGACATCGAGCCTACGTCAATGGCAGGCAGTAGTTTCTTATATGCTTTTTTTCACATGAGAAAATTGTCATGCATGGATTGTGAAAATGGAGTACTCCACCACTTCCTGCGGATCCAACAATTGCTCAAATTAAGAGATTATAGGGAGGTCATGAAGAGGATACTTAAGGCTAGGACCTATAGTCCCAACTAGAAAAGAAACATTTATTAGTACGAAATTTCAGGACGATCGTAGTTGGAAGTACTGTCCCAATTTTCAGACCAATTTGTAAATGTGGGTACTTTCTAATGAATTTATATGGGCTGATAAGACACTTGCCATTTTATGACTGGAAACAAATAGATCGTTCCAAAAACCATCCGAACTTAGGATGAAAAAAATTATCCATCCCGAACCCTTTGAAGTTAGTTAGAATATTCCTTTGATTAATTATTTGTGATGGAGTTTTAAGCGGGGCAATGTCGGTCAGAAACTTTGGACTTTGTCAGACGATATAATTTTTATTTCGGACGGTTTTTGAGGATCCAAATTTCTAATGGTTTTTTGTCGAAAAAGCAATTCAAAATATTCGGTTTAAGATGGAGCTTTAGACGGCATGCTTCAGTCCTAAATTTTAATGATTAATTTATAACGGCTAAATAATGTCGTCCCAAAATCCGTCTCAAAAGCTATCTAAAACCTTCTATCGGCTATGTTTCAACCGTTATATTATAACGGCTATTTGTCATCCCCAAATCCATCCAAAAATATGATATTAATAAGTCTGCAAATTCGTGTACTCTATCGCATTTGTATATTCATTCAATTGCATCATTCCTTTGAAATTGAACACTCGAAGTTGAATATATATATATATATATCAACTTTTATTTTTATGTATTGAGAAATATATATATTTATATATCTAATACGTGTAGCTTAGAATTTGCGATTGATCATTCTATTCTGAAAAATTGAGGTGGAGGAGATGCATCATTATCCAAATATTACATAATGTAATTATTTAAATTGGAATCTTGTTCTTGTTTTAATATATTATATATTAATTCTAAAAAGCTTATTTTATATACATATAATTATTGAGGTGCTTGTAAATTAATATATACATATATATATATATGTGTGTTTTATTTATTAGGTAAATGTGTTATGACAACAAAAGAGTTGGATGTATAAGAAAAAACCTGCCTGAAAATTTAGGAGTTAGGCAAAAGTTTGAGAATAGTGTTCATAATTAATAAATTGGGTTAAGAATCAACATGCATACATGAACTGCGAGAAAATTAGATACCCGTGTCTTAAGTGTAGGAATCTTGTGCTGAAAACAAAGGACGAAATTATGTATGAAGGGTTTTATAGAGAGATACTACAATTAGAATGCTTGTGACGAAGCACAAGGAATAGAGTGCTATGACGATCCGCCTTAAGAGCCTCCAGCCAACCTAGTAGCCAATCTACCCTCAATCCAAGAAAGCAACCTCCTACTCACAATCAGGACGCAAGTAGCCTATTACGACGTTTTAATTGTGCTTTTTTTTTTTTGTAAATTATTATTATTTTTAAATAATATATTATTGCTTATACTATTTTCAATTAACTGTTTCTGCGCATGAAATTTACTTTTTACTGCATGTCATATGAGAATTTCTTATTTACAGCAATTTACAACTTAATAAAAAATATTAAAATTTCTTATTATCTAAAAAAAGCATAGCAAATTCCGTTACAAATCCGATGGAAAATTTGCGACGGATTTGAGTGATGACACCTTTGCTAACTGTGAGGCGATGTACCCTCTCAAATCCAAAGGAAAAAATTGCAATGGCAGTCCAAATTGCCCATCCCAAATTTTTGCGACGGTATTATCTGTTACAATCTACTGACTATCTCCCTTCTGATTCGGGATTACTGGTTGTCACAAATTCCATCTCAAAATATCTTCCTCCATATTTCAAAATGTTCGGTCGCAAAATTAGTTTTTCAACTTTTCAAGAAAAACAGGTTTTGCAGCACGTTTTTCTTTTTTCCATTGCAAAATATATTTTAGATCACAAATATCTGACCGGATATTTCGGCTTCCACTTGGGCTTCATAAATACCATCGGAAATTTGCTTTTGGCTCCTAATTTTAGGTATGAACTTAAATGTGCCTATGTAGACCTAATTTTGGTTCACTTTTTACGTACATGAGACAGAGACAGAGCCTCATTGTAAATGTGCATGCGAAAATGTCCTCAACGACCCCATCTTCCGAACATGAATGTTCAAAGTTTATTTGTGTTGGGATTCTAATGGAAAATAAAATAAATAACAATATAGAATTGCAAAGGAATTAATTAGATGTATTCGGAAGATATTAATTTTAAATAATTATCTTCTCCAACAATTTAAGCCTTTATGCTTTACACAAGCTTAAAAACAGTCTGAAAATTAGATATTTTTCCGACAGATTTAAACCCACAATTCAACTTCTGTCAAAAAATAGACAACAAAATCACATATGCTGTATGTGCCATTATTTTTCGTCCAAAACTGGCTCTGGTCTGTGACTGTGTCTAATCCCATATGGCCAAGTTGGGATATCTTCGCAATCCCCATTAATGAAAGAATTGTACCTAAAATACCCTCGACCTTGTAATGTCCCACATGGCCAAGTTGTTCAACTGTTTTCGTGACGTCCTGTGTGCACAATAAAAATATAATATTTAATTGTAATTAATTATTATGATTAATAACAAATAATTATAATAAATAATCATTAACTATGATCATACAATAGTTGTTGGCTCGGCTTTTGCAATGACAAAATACCATAATAATGGTTGTAAGAAGACCAAGTGAAAAGAAAATATATTCATTCTCAAGAACAATATGGAGAAAAATTAGTGTTAATTCATCATCAAACAAAATACAATGAGAAACTTGTATAAATACAACAAGAGGGAATCTAACTAACCAAATCTATGAAATAACCAAAAAATCTAACAAAATACAGAAAATGACAAAATAGTTAAACTGTACAAATGATGTCGCAAGTGATGATCAGGTGGAATGGCGATGCGACCTGGTGAGGGATAGCGACGCGACCTCGAGGTCTTGTATATTTTGCACAGATAGGCGATGCAACCTAGTGAGAGATAGCGACCTTGAGGCCTTGCATATTCTTCACAATGGTTTTACCAGTACTCTTAGGTGTAGCAAGTAAATTTTTTTATGGTGAAAAAGGTAGTTGTTTTTTGTATCCATTTTATTTAACTATCACACAATGCTATAGCAACGAATTTTGCATAAAATCCGTTGCAAAATAGTGTTGCCACGAAAATTTGCAATGAAAATTTTGCGCCGCTATAGTTGCATCGATTTTCTCCATCTGTGGCAAAGTGAGAGGAAAACTAAAAAAAAAAATTATAAAGAGAGGGAGAATGAAGAGAAAAAACTTTGATGTTACTTTTTTTTTTTATTAAAATTAGAGAATGTATATCTTATATATATTTTAAAAATCATACTTTTTATAATTTAAATTTAAGTTATATATACTTCTCCTTTTAATAAAAAATAATTAAATTTGTCTCTTATATATATATTTTTATACATTATGTAATCATATTACTTATTTTTTTATGTTTTCTCAATATATTTAAATAAGAAACATTGTAACGAAATACATTATAATTAATAAATAATAATCATATCATCTCAAAAAATTAAATGAGACAAATTTCGTTCAATCAATAATCATCATCTTGTACAAGTGCTTATTCATCATCATCTTAAAACTATCTTCTTCTTCTTCTTCATTAGCAAATTCTTCATTATAGGCTGTACCGTTTGTCATATAGAGGTGGAATTTTATTTTCCGCAGTAACTATTGGAATAGATTTAACCTCATCATCCTAAAACATTGCCTAAGTCCACCTTGACTCAACTCTGTGGTAGGTTGTTTTTAGATTTGATGTTTACTAACTTGGCCACTGTAGATCACTGAGAGTGGCTCTCGCTCCACTGTACAATGGCTGATCTGTAGTGCTTACAACATCAAAAAAATTATCAGTGTTGTGCTTTACCTTGTCGTTAGAACTCACATCAGCCTCGTTCTCATGTGACTGATGACTAATAGGTGTCATTTCGTTGAATCTATCCCCATAATTATGATATCCATGACCAATATATGATAGAGGAAATACAGGTCTAGCTGCATCAAACACCATTCTTTTAACCCAATTCAGTTGCTCATAGTTATTTTTCGATATTAAATGCTCGTATTCTAGCTCACATGAGATGTCAATTGTAGTAATTTTCTACAGAGCCTTTTCTATATATGGAGTCGTATGTTGCCTCCTCTATGGATTTGTAGTTACTATTCTTACATTTATCTAAATGAGTTGTTTGTAATTACTCAAATACCAAAATTACATTATTGAAAAAACTCCGAAACCAAAATAAATTTTACTCAGTCAGTTAATACAGCTATGAAAATCAGTAGATGCGTTTTATAATTTTAAAACTATTAAGAAGTGCTTATTTCAAATGTATATACATATACATATGTATATATATCATCAAAAGTTGATAGTATGTTGAAAAGACGACATAGTAACAAAGAATTAATTATTCCAACGTTTATGCATATGCATCTATAATATTTTAAAAAAATTATAATCTCAAACGTTGTTTCACTTAATTTTGCGTAAATTAAAGTACAATAATTACTTAATGAATACTCTCTCTATATATATAATTCATTTCAATTTAATATATATATTCATGAGTATTATGATTATACTTTATAATCTGAATTCTTGTTTTTATTTTAGATTCACAACTCGAACCCATTGCTATCCTATCAATAGGTACACACAATTAATTGGAATTGTCAAAAAATGAGAGAGCAAAAATGAATAAAAAACAAATAGAGCTGTGGATACTTATGGGACAATTTGATCATATTAATGCAAAACTTTAACTCTAATTAAATTTTCTCCTTTAAAATGAGTATTAATTGCCAACTTAAATAGACTTAAGACAACATTAAAATTCTTGCAACACGATACGTCCACTTGTAAAAAGAAAAACATATTCAAGCAATGCTACAGTTTCAAACTCATACATCCCTAGTTATAAAAGCCATCCACATGACTTCTACATGCAATTTCCAGCGAAGAAAATGTCCAAACCTAGCCTCATTCATGCAGTTGCCTTCATTGCATGCACTTCCATCCTCGCTACGCCAGGCCTCGCACATTTACTCGGCAACTTAGGGTTTTCGGGAGGAGGCTTAGGCGTCGTGAATGTGAACCAATGCCTCAACGTCATCTTGGGCGTGCCTGGATGCCTTCATGAAGTCATATACTCTGCTCTCAGTCTTCAAGCCCGACTGCTTGATCCTGCCTGTTGCAAGGCCTTTTTGCAAATTGACGAGAGTTGTTGGCCGAAGGTGTTTCACTTGAACTTGGCCTTTCTCCCGTCGTTAGAGAGTTATTGCACGGGTAAACAAGGTTTGTCACAGGCGCCACCTCCGCCATGCACCAGTATTGATGGTGCAGGTAGCGACCCGACTGAGGAAGCAGATGCTGACGATGATTCAGACTAGTTTTGATGTGTGGATAATCTTGAATTATTGTGGTAGCAAACATGGATTGAGATGGCTCGCTGAAGGATTTATCTGGTAATGGAAAATGAATTTTCAGTATTTTGGTATACTAGAGACGTTTTTTCTCAAAAATTCAATTATTGTGTCATGAAACCCCTGAAGATTTGAGGTTAAGTTCTCAAACTATTCGTGCAAAGGTATGCAATTTGCTTTTTTTTTTTTTTTAAATAATAAATTTCTTGATATTTTGAGTAGAAAAATAAAGATATGAGAAGAAATCGGAGATCTGTGGTTTCTCAAGTACTCAAAGATGTAGACACATGCACAATATTAGGGTAAAATGCAATTTTCTTGTTATAATTTTGGGTTGGCACTTTTGCTTAGTTTGATTTTAATTTTGTAATTGAGGATAATAATTAAAATAATTAGTATGATCTAATTTCTTTTGGTAATATCAATTTTCCCGATAATATGGGTTGTCACGTGCTAAGTATGTACATTTTCTGATAAAATTGGTATTTTCAGACACAAAGTGGATTAAATGTGTTACTTTTTAAAAATTGTTGTCTTTAATTGTAAAATTAAAATTAGAGTAGACAAAAAACGCCACCCACCACAATTACAGGACTAGAATGTATCTTTTGTCCCTATAATATTATTATACTAATTTGCTTCTCTCTACAAGAAAATACGAAATATGAAGTTTTCCTTCTCTGAAGCCTATAATCCATCTCTGATAATTTCGATTTAAAAATTATTGCTGAAAGTCCAATTTCCGATTCAGTACCAATCCTCTCTGAACTTTAAGACAGAATGTAATCCATCTTAAAATATGTCTCAGTTTCCAAACAAATTTAGACAAGATCCACCTTTAAATCAAATCGTCTTTAATTCTGTTTCTAATTTGTGAAAATTCAAACATCCATCTTGAATTCCGTCTCAAAATCCATTGTCAACATTATCCAATGTTGTTTCCTATTCATATTTTCCGTATTCGGCATTGTCGCTGATTCCATCTCTAAATCAATTTCTAATTTGTAGCTGAAGACAAAATTTCATCTGCAATTCAACCCCTACTTTATATATATATATATATATATATATATTCGATAAAGTTGGAGCAGAATGAGACTAAGGTATCCGGAGAAAATAAGATACCATGGCTTATTACAAATGCAACTATCACTGTCTAACAATAAAAAATAAAAATATTCATGTTCACAAGTACTATACCCAATTACAAGCATAGAAATGCTTGAAATACTATATTCATCTTACACTCAATACTTAAACACTAGGATATTACTATTTATGGGTTTTTTCCTCTATTCTCCAACTTGCTTTACAATCAATAAATACCCAAAGTTGCACAAGAATTCTTCCACAACTTTTTCGGCTCAAAGATTCATAAATTTCAAGCTCCCTTTCTAAGACCTGTCGAGACATCAAGAATGCAAAGAGTTGTGAGTTGAATCAGAAAGAGGGTCGAAATTATAGATCGAATATCTTCAGTAGGAAACATTAACTTTCAATACTCATGAAATTAAAGGCTAAATTGCATTTACTGCCCCGTATATTGGGGGTAGCATTTCAGGGACTGTAGTTAAGGGTGTAGCAAATAGCATCCCAAAATTAAATTTTTTTTGGCTATCGAAGGACTCCGGCAACCGGATTTTTCAAATGCACCGGAAAATGCTTACCTGTACAGAAATTAGAGTTCGAATTTGGGGCTTTTGCTGATGTGGCGGGGGGTAATAAATTATTGCTATATAAGCTGCTGACGTGGCTGTGGTGTAGATATAATTGCCAATTTTGCCATTGACGTGGAAAAGAACATAAAACAAAAAGAAAAAAAAACAAAAACAAAACAAAACGGCAAAAGACTGAAACGCGTACGTTACTTTCTCTCCCAAATCGACAGACAAAGAACCCTAATCCCCAATAATCCCCAGCCCTAATCTTTGACCTGAAGAAGACGATTAAGCCACTAAACGACGAATAGAGAGCACCAAAGGCAAGAAAATGGTGGTTATACGGAGTAAACGTCACCTAAACCTCCCACCTCCTCTATACCGTAAGTTTCCTTCTTCTTGTCTGTGGTCCCCCATTGCCCCTCTTTATCTCCCACTGCGTTTTCATTTTAATACGCATTTTGTGGTCCCTCTTTGTCTGCCACTGCGTTTTCATTTTAATTGTTCGAGGGAAAATATGTGGGGGGATGTTATGAATATTCATATTATATTTCTGTATCTTTCTGTATCAGCATGTGGGGCATGAAAAAATTAATTTTTTTTTGTTGTTTCTATTTTTAGTATGTTTAGTTGTGAAATGGTATTCATTCTTCAACTTTTATTAATGCTTTAGCCACTTGTGTGAATAAGGAGAATAGTAACTGTAAATGTAGTTGCTGCTATTTTTGGTGAGTCAGTGACTATGAATTTATTAAATCTGTAAGTAGGGATTGTTTTGTTTGTTTTTTGTTGCTATTCATCAATGAACCGTATTATATTTTTATTTGTTTTTTGCTTAGTCTGTTGGTGATGGTGATATTTCTAATTTAGTATTATTTTTTTTGTGCTTTTTAATTTACAGATCTTGACAGTAGTTCAACTACTGTCACATATTATTATGGGGGAAAATTTGGCCCATGTAATTGTACTATTCCTTATTATATTGGTGGCGAGATTGCTAAGTTTGACTATGTAGACTCAAGTCACCTATGTTTTGCAAACCTTAATTTGTTCTGTGATAAATTAGGGTTGGTTGGTGATAAGAGATACTATAAGAAAGTAAAAATTGGTTTTCAGCTCCTAACTACAGATTCGCAGTGTTTAGAGTTGGGGAGGGAGTACAGGCATGCTAGGGATGTCCCTGTATATGTTGAGATGTTTGGTGACTTCGGGGTTGGTGTTGATGTAGATGAGGATAGTGAGAGGGGTAGAAGGGAGGAGGCTGTTCATGTAGATGAGGAGGGGGGTAGAAAAGATGATGTTAATGATGAAGATGAGGATGCAGACTTGTTTGATTCTGATTATGATTTATCAACAGAGGTAGATGATGATGACATATTATTTGATGATTATGTGGATGATAAAATAACATCAGATTTAGAAGTTGATGATGAAAACAACTCTGATGGTCTAAGTGGGTCTAGTGATGATGGTGAAACATATATTATGGGTGATGAGATTGATCTAAATAAAAATAAAGTCAGTGATGATGAGCAAAGTGAATCTAGCTACCCTATTTTTAATCTTGCTGAAAAATTTGATCCAACATTTACATTGGGGATGATGTTTAGCACAAAGGGTGAGCTTAGAAATGCTATTCAGTTTCATGCAATTAAGACAAGAAGACATATAATTTGCACAAAAAAGTGACCCAAGCAGATACTATGCTAAATGTGGTGATACAAATTGTGATTAGAGGTTACATGCTCGTAAAGTAAAAGATGAATGCACTTTTCAGATTAGCGATTACAACCTAAACACAAGTGTGCCAAGACTTTCAATCTAAAAAATATAAAGTCTAGTTGGCTCTGTGATAAATATCTTGATAAATTCAAATCTGATCCCAAGAGGTCTATGAAGGGGTTTAGAGTGGATGCTATAAATGAGATTAGATGTCATATCTCCAAAGATCAAGCATATAGGCCAAAAGGAAAGCATTGAAAAAACTTGAGGGCAGTCCTGAGTACCAATACACAAGACTTTGGGATTATGCAAATGAGATTAGAAGAACCAATCCAGGTAGCACTATCATTGTGGGGACTGAAGATGTGGGAGGGGAAAACAGATTCAGTAAGTTTTATGATTGTTTTTCAGCAATGAAAATTGGTTTCAAAGAGGGGTGCAGAAAGATAATTGGTGTTGATGGGTGCCACTTAAAGGGGCCTCATGGGGGAATTCTTTTAACTGCAGTAGGGGTGGACCCAAAACAACAATCTTTATCCAATTGCATATGTTGTTATAAACACAGAATCAAGGGAAACTTGGGAGTGGTTCTTGATTTTGTTGAAAACTGATTTGGCTATTGAAAATCAGAGTGAATATGTCTTTATGTCTGACAAACAAAAAGGATTAATTCAAGCTTTTCAAGAAGTGTTACCTGCTGCACCTCATAGGTTGGAATGAGACATGCTTCATACCTCCATTGCCACCGAGGTTTGGCAGAAGGAGTGGAAGACCTTCCAGTGCACGTAGAAGAGATGCAGATGAGCCTATGCCAAAGAAGAAAAAAGGGAAGAAAGGTAAATGGGATGAAGCTGAAAAGACAACAGACAACAGTCAAATGCTCTAAGTGTGGCCAGGAGAAGAATAATGCAAGGACATGCCCAAAGACTGATCTATCTCAGTGGTATGAAGAAATTACAAATATGTCTTTATGTCTGACAAACAAAAAGGATTAATTCAAGCTTTTCAAGAAGTGTTACCTGCTGCACCTCATAGGTTCTGTGTAAGGCATATGCATAGTAACTTCAAAAATGCAGGTTTTAGAGGGTTGGCATTCAAGCATGGCTTATGGAGAGCTGCAAAGGCATGTACCATAGGTGAGTTTAAAGCTAGAATGAGGGATATCCAAGTGCTTGATCAAACTGCTTTTGATTGGTTTTCTGATAAACCTCCTGAACAGTGGAGTAGGTCACACTTTAGTCCAAATGTAAAGTGTGATATGTTGTTGAGCAATTGTTGTGAGACCTTCAATATGATGATATTGGATGCTAGAGAGAAGCCAATACTGACTATGTTAGAGTGAAGAAGGGAATTTTTGATGAAGAGATTGCAGGAAAATAGGGACATGGCTGAAGCAAAATGGAAAGACAGAATCTATCCAAGAATAAGAAAAATACTTGACAAACATATAGAAAAAGTTGGTGACTGTATTCCCATCAAAGCTGATAATTTTCATTATCAGATATCATGCTTTGATGGTGGTCAGTATGCAGTGGACTTGTCAAACCATACTTGCAGTTGTAGGAAGTGGAACTCAGTGGGATTCCTTGTAAGCATGCCATCTCAGCAATCTTAAATCAGAAAGATGATCCTGAGGATTACATTGATGACTATTATTCTATAATTGCTTACAAGAGGATATATGCTAGAGCAATAATGCCAATAAGTGGTAAGAATCAGTGGAATGAGACATGCTTCATACCTCCATTGCCACCAAGGTTTGGCAGAAGGAGTGGAAGACCTTCCAGTGCATGTAGAAGAGATTTAGATGAGCCTATGACAAAGAAGAAAATAGGGAAGAAAGGTAATAGGATGAAGCTGAAAAGACAACAGTCAAATGTTCTAAGTGTGGCTAGGAGAAGCATAATGCAAGGACATGCCCAAATAAAGATCTATCTCAGTGGTATGAAGAAATTACAGACTTGACAGTTGAAAAAACAGCTTTTGATGTATTGGCAGCTGATGAAGCTTTACCAACAAAGCTAAATGTAAGGAAGAGAGGGAGAATTTCAATACAGCAATCTCAAAATAAAGGGTTTGTTCCCAATTTTATGAATTTTTTTTTTTTTGCTTCAGTTTTATTTTGCTAGTTCTGATAGCTTCTTCTGATATTATTTGCAGGTGGTAGACAAAGGAAAAAATAAGGTCACAAATGAGGCTCCAATTATTTTAGCCCCAATTACTGTAAGTATTTTTATAGTTGTCTTTTTCTTAAGATTTTGTATGTTTTCTAGTTGTCTTGTCATAGTTTATTTCGATGTTTCTTAGGGAAAGGCAAAGGAAAAAAGAAGGTGACAAATGAGGCAGAAATGATGCAAGTGGACAATGAGGCAGAAATTATTCTACCCCCAATAACTGTAAGTATTACTTTACATCTTTTTGCAGCTTTCTTTCACAATTTATTTCACACTTTTCCCTTTTCATGCAGAGCCTAGTCACCTCACAATCTGCAGAAAATGAGAATGAGATCTTTACTACACTCCAAGTGCCCAATCTAGTTTCCAACTCTCCCCAGTACACTAAGGGACCTTCAATGTACACTCAACTGCAGAGTGTTGGACATCCCAGGAGTGCAACATCAAGGGTAAATATTAGAGCCCCACCTCCTATGCTTGGTAGTCAATACAGTGTCACACAGCATCCAGTCCAAGAACATTTTCCAGTTATAATGCAAGGGGGAAAGAAATTCATCACATTGTCAAACTTGCAGAGATTAAGCTCAAAAGGGCCTCCTAGAAGCAGTAGCAACAACACATAAGAAACATAGACTTGACTTGTATTTTTGGCATTTTGGATTGTTTTCTGATTTTGACTTGTTTAGCATTTTGGCATGATGTTTTGGCAGGATTTTATACTTTTTGTGAGCCCTTTAGATTGCCATTGTTTGGCAAACTAATTCAAACATCATGTTTTGAGGTGATCAAGTTAATATAATCATCTTTACTCTTTTTATGTCTTTACTGTTGTTTTTAGTATAATCTATTACTTAATGTTTATAGCTTATTCACATATTCACAGGTTATAACTTAAGACAATTTAAACATATAAACAATCAAATGCTTACTAATCCATAAAAATAAAGTTCATGATGCTTACTAATCTAAATTTTACATAGCAAAACAACACCATCACAACAAAACTCCATCTATTACATAGCAAAACACCATCAATTACATAATCCTTACACAAATTACTCCATTTATGCACGACTTCCTAGCATCCAAACACAAATAAAAAAAAAACCATGACAAGACAAGCAACTTGAAGTAAAATTTCATCTTCTTTTCCATCTTTGTCTTCTCCAATTCTAGCTGATTCATCTTCCTCACCAACCCAGGAATTACAGACCTTGCTCTTGAGCACATTGGAGGATCTTCCCACTGGAAGAATCTACACCCATTATTCTACATTTCTCACCAAAAAAAAACTTTTTTTGAGAGTATGAAAAATGGAAAAATAGAAAGAAAAAATGAACTGCTCTCTACATACCTTGTAGTCATAGCATGAATGGAATCGTCTACCTGAATTTTGGTCAGTCCAAGATGTGCGAATGTAAGCTGGCTTACCACAATAACATTGTGTCCACTTGGGCATGGAAGACATCACGCAATCTTCGCTCTGTCGGGCTCGGAGCAGGGGAAATGGTGGCGGGTTGGGCTCGGTCGTCTTCTTCAGCTTCAGGGATGGGATGGGATGGGATGGGGAGTGTTGGGGGTTAGGGATTTTTGTCTGAGAGAAGAATACTTCGGTCGATTTCAGCGGGAGAAGATTTCTTCTTTTATTTTGGGTTTTATTTTTTGTTTTCATTTTCTTATGTGCTTTTTAGCTTAGTTGGCAATAATTTATTACCCCCCGCCACATCAGCAAAAGCCCCAAATTCGAACTCTAATTTGTGTCCAGGTAAGAATTTTTGGGTGCATTTGAAAAATTCGGTTGCCGGAGTCCTTCAATAGCCAAAAAAAATTTAATTCTGGGATGCTATTTGCTACACCCTTAACTACAGTCCCTGAAATACTACCCCTCCTAATATATAGGGCAGTAAATGCAATTTAGCCTGAAATTAAATAATAGGGACAAAGATTATTTTGGTCCAATAAATTTTCCTGCGTTCAATTTTAGTCCATTATGTTTACGCATTTTCAATTAGGTCCAGTAACTTGCAGAATCGCTTAAATTAGGACCACAGATCGATTTTTGGACATTTTTACCCTTGTGCATATTTTAAAAAGAGCTGTTTTAGTCCATTTACACTAAAATTCTAATTTTTCATCCATGCTCGCCAAAATGGTATCAGAGTTTAGGTTCAATGAAGAAATATATAATTATATTATATTTTGATATTATTAATCCATTAATGGAGGAGACTCTTTGAAAGAAAATGGAATCGAATGAAAGTTCAAGTTACAATGATAACATGGAATATTTCCAAATTTTGGAAATACAGAGAAGAGAATTTCTTATGGAAATTCTTGACAAGTGTTACAGCGGTCCCAAGAGGATTGATCCAAAACTTCTCACGCCAGAAGAAGATGATGATGAATGCAATGACGTCATCAAAAAATAAATTTGGAGTCCGAAGTTGCAGTCCGCGGACAACTATAAATAAAGTGCAATGAAGCAGAAGGGATCATCAGAAAACTTCTCTTTTTAAAGCATTAGAATTCTGAGTCTTTTCAATCATTTGTAGTATTTTTTTTCAGTTTATGGGGGTTTCCCCAACGAGTAAAGTCCTCTACAATATGAGAGGCTAAATAGTTGTCTCCTCCAACGGAGGAATAATATCTATTTAATATTCTATATATTTGAGGTTGATCACTTGAGCTTGGTGTAAAAGGGGTTGAATTTATCACCTTCGACTTCTTGCTTCTCATTCTCTTCTTCTTCTAGATGTGGAAGAAAATGATACGTTTCTCCTCATTGGATGTTCCAATTCCATGAGGTGTCTTCCTCGAACTCCAAGTCTCTACTAATCACAACTTTCTTATTAATGGGATCAAAACATTTGTACTCCTTAGAATTCTCATCATAGACAAGAAACATCATCTTCTTAGTCTGGTTATCAAACTTTGTTCTTTGTTGTTCCGACACATGAACATAACAAAGAGAGCCAAAAACTCTTAAGTGCTTCACACTTGGCTTCCATCCGCTCCATGCTTCTTCAGAGTTATCTTCTCCAAACTCATTGGTGGTGATCAGTTTGAGAGATAAATGGCACATGCAACTGTTTTGGCCCAAAACTCTCATGGCATCGCCTTACTTTTGAACATTGTCCTTAACATGTTTAGAATTGTTCTATTCTTTCTTTCCACAATGCTATTTTGTTGAGGTGTTCTTGGGACAATCATAGGACGTCGTGTTCCATGTGTTTCACAAAAAACTTTAAATTCATTAGAAGTGAACTCTCCAACTCTATCGGTCCTTAGAGCTTTGATTTCAAAACCACTTTCTTTCTCAACACGGGTTTTGAACTTTTTAAATGTCTCAAACACTTTGGCTCTTGTATTTCAGAAAATAAATCCACATCTTTTTTGTAAAATCATCGATAAAGAGTATAATGAATTCTTACAGAATGATTGTGGATTGAATGGACCACATACATCCGTATGCACAAGTTCTAAAGCTTGGTTGCTCTGGAAAGTGACTCCTTGGGGAAACTCTTTCTTGCCTGCTTTTTAAGTAGACATGCCTCACACAATTAATTAATGTGGTTGATTTTGGGAACTCCTCTCACCATATTCTTTTCTCATAACATCTTAAGCCCTTCAAAGTTGAGATGCCCAAATCTCATATGTCATATCCATTAAGAATCATTGATGCAAACTTGTAGATACTTTGCTTCGGCCACCTTCACATTTAGCTTGAACATTCAGTTATTTGTCATGGCAACTTTTGAGACAAGCCTATCATCTTAATCCCGAAGTCTTAGATACTTGTCCTCCATCTTCACTTTGTGTCCACTCTCCATAAATTGATCGATGCTCAAAATGTTATTCTTTGTTTTTGGAATGTAGTAAACATTATAGAGAAGTTTGTGATCTCCATTCTTTGTGGCCAAAATCATTGTTCCTTTTCCCTTGATCTCTACTTTGGTATCATCTCCAAAGCGAACGTCACCAATTACTTTTTTGTCCATTTGCACAAACTTGCTACTATTTTCGGTCATATGGTTGCTTGTACTATTGTCAAGGTACCATGTGACATCATTTTTCATAGTACCCTCCTTTCGAGAAAGCAAGAGGGGATCACCTTCATCCTCCTTACGCTCGGCAATGTTTGTCTCTTCAGCATAAGTTTTAGACTGATATTCCCATAAATAGTGTCTGGTTTGTCCACATGCATAACATTCAACATAACTTTTATCATTTTTTCACCAAATGTTGTTTCTTCCTCGACCACGACCTCTTTTAAAATTTTCATTTGCACCGTCTTGGAGTGGATTTTTGTTCACCTTTTCCGTTGCCTCGACCTCCTCCTCTTCCTTGACCACGACCTCGGCCTCTACCACGAACTTAACTTCTTCCTCCTCTTTCCGAAGTATTTCCATTAGGATTAAAATGCAAGTCTTTCTTGCAAGACTTGCTCTACCGGCACTTGTTGAGTTTTTTTTATTCTTTTTTTATGAACTACTAACGACCCATTTAGCTCATCATAGACAAGGATTCGATGCCCTTAGCCTCTTCTATAGCTACCACCACATGATTGAATTTTGCATTGAGAAGCATAGAATTTTCTCTACTACGCTTACATCCATCAATTTCTCATCGAGCCGCTTCATTTGGTTCACCACCACTAAAACTCGAGTGAAATAATCCGAAATGGATTCATTATCCTTCATCAAAAGTGACTCAAACTCATCCCTTAGAGTTTGGAGTCATACCTTCTTTACTTTATCAACTCCTACTACGGAATTCTTTAGAATATCCCATGCATCCTTGACTTTTGACTCATCGGCGATTTTCTCGAACATTTCGTAATCCAATCCTTGATGGATGATGCTGAGGGCACTTTCATCTCCACTAGTTTTTTGCAAGGTAGCTACTTTGACTACAGAAAGAGCACCTTTTTCAGTGGGTTCATCATACTCGGTCTCAGCAATATTCCACAAGCCATGAACACCAAGAATCTCTTCTTTCTAATTGACCATTGATCATAATTGATTTTAGTAAGAGTTGGATATTGGGAGGAGATAGATGGAGTTTTAGTGGTCATTTTAACGGGCTCTAGATACCACTTTTTTGGAGGCTATGGTGGATTCAAGTGTATAATACTTTTGAATAAAGAGAAGACGAGGAAAACTTAGGATTTTTGTATTCTAAATTATTCCTTTCTATTCATTTGAATAATCATCAAATTACAAGCCCTTTTATAGGCCTAAACATCCACGATAAGCATAAAATTTCGTACACAAATAAATGCAAAAATAAAATTCTAAACATCATTTTCTATTTTGGCAGTCCATAGTAAAAAGGTCATAACTTCTATAGAAACTTTTAATGCGCTTGAAACTTGGACCATGTGAAACTAGACCATATAGCTTTAATTTCATATAAAATTCACCCAAAATGACAACCGTTTACCTACCAAAAATGCGTCTAAAAGTCAGATAAAAACTATGACTGCTGAAAATGAGAAGACAAATTTATCCTTTTAGATTTCTCAACACCAATTACATCACGTTATACAAAAAACCTTCTTTCAATGCTGGATGACCTTTCTACTGTTGGCAATATCATTGAAGACATTAAAGTTAGGTCTTTGTTTTTTTTTTTATGCTATTGTAGTTTTATTTTATAGTTTTAAAACGGAAATCATTCCGTCTCTGAATGAGAAGTAATTTTTTTTTACGAAAATTGTTCTATCTCTTATTTTCATCTCTGAAAGCTTGCTCTCTTTCAAAGACATTTCAGTACACACTAAGTTGGGAAAATTACTTGTTTCATCCCAAAGGACAGAAAAGTCTATACTTTTGATACTTTGCTTTATGCAAATTCTAAAACAGTCCCAAAATTAAAAAAAATTCAACATTTAGTCCAACAACTCAACTTTCACAAAAACAACAGTGGGCAAAATCACGTGTCCCGCACCTAGCATTATTTTATGAGAACTAAGTGGCTAAAATTTTAGTGACTCCAGTATCCTTTGGGACGAAAAATGTTAGGACAAAATTACATTTTTACATTTTTTGCCCCACATAATAGGAGGTCTACAACTTTAATCCCAAAATTTGACTTTTTTTGGACACATTCAGTCCCAATAACCACTTTTCATCGAAAAATAACAGCCTCGTACAGGGCACCTAATTTTGCCATTTTTTTTTTTTTAAGTTGGGTTGTACTTCTATATTGTATCAAAAAAATTCAATTTTGAGACTATTTTCACATAAAGCAATGGACAAAATATATTAACCCCATAATGTTGAACTAAAAATGCAATTTTCCCCACTAACGTGGAATTCCACTATGATATTAAAACTTAAATTTCTAAAATCAAACTTATATTATGGGCTTTGAAACATAATACCCAATGGGCTCACACATGATTCAAGATAAAATAATATATCAGTTATTCGGCCGGACGAGGGATGCCTAACATGACCTCAAAATAACAGTAATACTGATGCATCATACATGTTTCGGCCCTCACTTGTAAAAATAAGGGTAAATAACATTTTTGGTCTCATGATCCCACATTCAGGTTAATTTACACATTGAGTTCCATATGTGATTTTTTTTTTCAATTTGAGGACTATTGAGGAATTTTCGTCCAATTAATAACGGCAGATGCTCTCTCCGTTAGTTAATACAATCAAAATAAGGGTTAATTATATTTTTGGACCCATAAGTGGACCTCTTTCTAATTTTGATCCCACACTCATGCCAATTCGCACATTTATGTGTGGGACCAAAATTGAAAACAGGTCCACTTATTAGACAAAAAATATAATTTGCCCTTATTTTGATTATATTGACTAACGGAGAGAGCAGCTACCATTATTAATTGGACGAAAATCCCTCAATGGTCCTCAATTGAAAACAAAAACCCACATATGGGACTCAATGTGCGAATTGGCCTGAGTGTGGGATCAAAATCAAAAATAGGTCCACTTATGGGACCAAAAATGTAATTTATCCTAAAAATAATAACCAATATTTGTTATACAATCGTAATTAATTAATATTTATTATAATTTTTTATTTTTAACTATAAATATTAATCATAATAATAACTCATATTTCTTCGCCTCCAACACATAAATATAGGGGTTTATGTCTGGAAAAGTCAATTTGAAATAGAGGTTTCCGAAAAATGTATCGAGGAATGTATATACGCATGGCTGAAAATTATTGGTTTTTTTTTTTTTAAATTAGCAATATTGCATCAAACTTATGATGATTGAATTACACAATATATGTATATATTATTGATATAATAATTGAAACGTGCATACATATAAAAATAACAAATATTATAATTAAAATTATTGGCATTAAATTTTTTAGATAAATTATTATTTAATAATTCAAATAAATTAAATAATAATTAGGTCTAAATGACAGTCTACACCAAATTTGAATTTCATATAAATTAAATACAGTTCACATCACGATGGACAGATAGTCCTCAAAACCCATCAGAGATTTCGCGCTCCAAATCAAAAAGCCCTACTCATCTATACTACTAAGAAAGGTGGCACGCGGTTTTCGTGCATATAATTTTTAGCAATTTTGAAATACTCATAATTACCCTATAATTTATTTTTTTCCTTCAAAAAATATAACTGGACAGAACAATAATTTTAATATTTCTAATTATCTTACAATTGCAATTTGTTTTTTACTCAACCCACTAATCTACGTAGTTATCTCACCTTACTTCTCCATGTTCTTTTTCTTACAATTTTTTATGTTTTTAATAAACTCACAATTAAATTTTTAATTTTTTTCCTCTCACATTACTCCACTTTTTTTCTTCTCTCGGACTTCTTTCTTTCTCATCCCTCACACCATGATTGTTTCTTTTGACAATTTTTTTTCTCTTCGTCTAACCTCTTACTTTGTTTTTATATGCTTACAAAGACCGTATATAACGACGACTAATGCCTATAAAAAGGAACTTCAAGCTACATTAAATTCAAGACGCAACAATCAAGCAAAAAACTACCAAAACCTCAAAGTCTTTTGTAGGCCACGTCAAAATTCTACCGCCGCCAACATTTTTATTAGCATCAAATGTAATAAAAAAACATAGTATATATATTAGGATTTTTCTTCCAAAAATTATAAACTCATTATTTAAATTCATAAATTGATTTGTGCATATCCTTTTAGTCTTGTAACATTATTTGATGCCAATTAGTTTTATATTATTGAGAAAAAAGAGGTAGCACCTAATCAACTATAACTAGTTGTTATTTCTTCCCCTTTCTAATTTGGGCTGCTAAAGATGAATCCCAAAATCAATAGTAATAATTACATTTTTACCCCTAATCTATGATCTATTTATATAAATTATTCATATTTTTTATTTAATTATAAAAATGAACCACTCTTTGCAGTCAAAAAGTAGTAGCTTATGTAACGATATGGACGTGGTAATTGTGTGGCAGCTTAGGAAATTTGTTCTGAATTCTCTCAAGGAATCTGGCCATACAGAAGACAAAAACCAAGTATCCGGAATTCTTGAGCAGAAGGTGAGCGCTTTTGATTTGCATTCTTTATTTGTCAGAGAAAAGAAGTCAGTAAAGGTTCTTATGCCTCCGAAATACACAAGCGACTCTCTAATTGTTTAATCCCCTTGACTATTATCTCGTGAAATGTTTTGCAGATAAACTCAAGTTCTAAATTTATTGTTGATGGAAAATATGTTCGCCTAAGCCACGAGCAGCTAAGAAGGAAAATAACTAGTATTATTTTCCTACGCACAACTGGAACTTGCTGAAACGCATTATGCTGTTGTGCCACTTGGACTAGGGAATTTTGGTTTTAGATTTTTATCTTCAGCACCAGTGAGCCGCTCTGCGTTCTAATTGGATCGTGAACAGTACACAGTTTTTATCTTTGTTGAGAAATTGGATATACGGAAATGGTTTGTACTGCTCACTGTCATAATTATGTTAATGAACAAGATTTTTTATTGCAAAATATACTTGATGTCCTGGAATCGTGGATCTGTTTTATGTTATTTTCTCAGCAGCAGAATCCTTTTTAAAGTAGAAAATGGCAAAAATGGGAGTTGGTTAATAGACCTGAAACCTCAAATGTCAAGAAGGGCCAAACAAGGAGCAGATATTGGGAGTAGTTTTATTCAGGAAACACTACCTTGGATGACTGCAGGATGGCTTAAATTCTCAATTCAAAAGCATTTACGTGCGATGCATCTTTTTCAACACTTGAGGCTAATTATTCTTAGAAGTTGCAATTAACTCTTGTTGATGCCGTTTCGCTTCTTTAACCAATAATTTTTCGCGTACATTGTATGAGAACATACAAGTCAATGAAATTTTGTTCTCAATGTATGAAATTTTTTATGTTATAGGACTAAAATTATAATTTTCTTTTTGTTTCTGGCTTTCATTACGTTATTCCTTAATGAGGTTGATGATTGAAAATGAGTCCACAAAATAAAAGTTTGGAGACATCATTTGTCTTCAGAATGGGTGATGAACTGATTAGCTTTTGGAGCAAACTGTCTTCTTACATTCCAAGTTTTGGCGTGTTTTATCTCAAAATTTCCTCAGCGGACAAGTATTTTCAGTTAATTATTTTTCTAAAGCTATCTCTTGCATTTGCACCGTTTGTTCTTGACGATGTAATATACAAACTTAGATATTGCTGCAAGAGACAGAGAAAATCCGACAAAGAGACGAAGATGTTGCTTTTCGAATTATGCTGCTTCAAACTATTGGTCTCTTAGCATGTATCAATCAACATCACAAACGGTAGGAGTAAACGGTGGAGCGTCCAGGAAACTGAGTTCTGATTTGTCTCGAGGTGTATAACTTGCCGGGTTTCCCAGGGAGTCATGGACGTTAGTTATGTCCAGATTCAAAATGGAAATATAGGTATATGGCAATCTCTCTCAGTGACCGCACTGACCGACTCTATAAATACCCCTTTCATTCTAAAATGATGCACAACAATCCTTTGTGTCAAGTTTAGTTTACACATCAGAAACCCTGCTTCTAGCACTCAGCTAGCGGAAAATGGCCATGAACCCAAGTTGGAGGCTTGTCATTGCTGCATTACTAGTGCTGGAAATGTGGAGTTCTCAGGGCACAGCCCGTACACTGCCTGATGCAGCAACGGTTCAGGAACATGAGCAATGGATGGCACAATTTGGACGTGTCTACAAAGATGAAGCTGAGAAGTCCAAGAGATTCAGAATATTCAAGGAAAATGTGGAGTACATCCGGTCATTTAATGAGGCTGCGGCTCGTCCTTACAGGCTTGCCATAAACAAATTTGCTGATTTGACAAACGAGGAATTTGTGGCATCGCGAAATGGATACAAGATGGGATCTTACATGAAGTCGACTAAGGTTTCATCGTTCCGGTATGCAAATGTTAGTGCAGTTCCAGCCAGCATGGACTGGAGACAGAAAGGAGCTGTTACTGGTGTCAAGGACCAGGGCCAATGTGGTAAGTGAATGAAGCTATTCCAATTCAAGTTCACTTTTTTTTCTAGAGAAAAAGAGACTGATCTTCGGAAACAACCAAACAGGATGCTGCTGGGCATTTTCAGCTGTTGCAGCCACTGAAGGAATCAATCAGCTGACAACAAGGAAACTGATTTCTTTATCTGAACAAGAACTTGTGGATTGCGACACAAGTGAAGATGAGGGCTGCAACGGTGGTCTCATGGATGATGCGTTTGAGTTCATTATCAGTAACGGTGGCATCACAACAGAATCCAACTACCCTTACGAGGGAGTTGATGGCACCTGCAACAGTAAGAAGGAATCATCCCATGCAGCCAAGATTACAGGGTACGAGGATGTTCCGGCCAACAGTGAGCCTGCATTGCTGAAAGCTGTGGCTAACCAACCGGTATCCGTTGCCATTGACGCTAGTGGATCTGACTTCCAGTTCTACTCGAGCGGAGTTTTCACAGGAGAGTGTGGAACTGAGCTGGACCATGGTGTCACTGCAGTTGGCTATGGGAAAACTAGTGATGGAACCAAGTACTGGCTGGTGAAGAACTCATGGGGAAGTAGCTGGGGTGAGAATGGATATATTAGAATGCAAAGGGATATTGATGCTGCAGAAGGCCTCTGTGGCATTGCCATGCAAGCTTCTTACCCAACTGCTTAAAATTCTTGAAACCTTGGAAGAAGTTGTACAAGCTCCCATGTTAAGACACTCCTGTCCTTAGAATGTGTGTGTATACATACGTGTAAATTACTTTTCGGTTCCAAGAATTGCTTGCAAACAAAGGCCTCAATATCCAAATTATTCTAGTTTAATTACTTTTTGTGCATCATATTTCACGAATAGGATTTTCTATTCTATTTTACATATACATGTCACGTACATAAATATTATTTACTTTATCTAAAAAAAAATTTTATACCCATATCATATATATGTTAAATGGAATAGAATATGCAATCAAATTTCTGAAATAGAATGCAATCTAGATATTTCATGGCACCCACAAGACAACACTTGTGATGTTATCTGTGTTCTATATCCATATATCTATTATGATTTATTGTATTATGTTCTATTATACTATCATTTATTGTGTTATTATATTATCATTATCTATACTATATATAAAAGTGTGAATTCTAAAAGGATTTGTTGTTATTGTAAAAAGATATCGATATCCACATCTAAATAATATTTTTAATAATAAACACAAATTAGGTAAAAGAAATAGTCAACTTTTAGTAATTCTTTGTTGGGGATAATTAACTCTTTTAAAAATATGAAATTATACTTTTCTTTAAAGAAAAAATTAAAGAATTACACTTGCACCCTGTTAAAATAATACATTGTTACACCCGATCCTTTTTGTTAAAATTTGTATGAAAATGCTTATATTAGCAAATAAAAAAAAAATTAATTTTACCCCTCATTTAACATTGCCATTTAATAATTTTGTACTTAGATGAAAATATAAAATAAAATAATTTTAATCTCACTCCATATATATGTGTAATATATTTATCCCTTAATATATATATATATATATATATATATATGAAAATGTCATATGAAAGGCAAAATTAAAAATTATGTAATTATTTTACTAATATCAACATTTTCTGAGATCAAAATTTTTAAGTGTAATTTCAATGAAAGAAAATGTGATTTCACATTATCAAGGGAGGTCTAAGTGAAATTAACCCTTCTTTATTGAACTCTAATATTGCTTTATTGAAATTTTCATTCTAGCACATTAATTAAACAATCCAGTCCTGCAACAACTGCTGCTCAAGTACAAGAAAATTAGTATAATGCTGTCTTTGTTTTAAACAGCTGAGGGTCAAATGAGCTCTTGATTTGTCTGTCAAATGAACATTGCAGTGGCTGCTTCTGTAAAGACAACAACTAAAATGGAACAGTGGTTTTGTCCCATATACAGGTGAATTAACAAACCTAATTTTCTTAGAAAACACTTTTTGCTTTCTCAATGAAAGATTCATATCAACATGTGTATGTAAAGTCAACAACTCTATATGGATGCTTGTAAATATCGTGGAAGCCCATGGAAGCAATAAGATCAGAGCTAGAAAAGCAGAATCATGACTACGATTAACAATATAACAGAGAACCCCATAGCCTGCTAAAAAACAAAGCGGGATTCAGATTGATTCGGGTCGAATTATGCGATCTTGAGATTCGATCTCCAGTAAGAATACAAATTCGTCCAAAACCAGATTTTGGGTTCCCTGAGAATGAAACAAGCAAAGTGAGCTCGTCGGGCACGTCCCCGACAATGACCCTCCGATGCTCAAGTCAGGTTGATCGAGAGAAAAGTGTTCTATCTCAAAGTTCGATCGCAATAAATACGTAACAGGTACCTTTAATGTCGGTGTTTCGGGTCTATTTATAGGACTCAGCAGATCAGAGTTGACCAGCCACGTGGTCTCATCCTGCTGGCTCGCGTCCTCGATCGGACGGCTATCATTGTCTGGGTCTTCGAAGGCGGATGGATCCGGGTCGGGTCTGTTCGACCCGACCGGTGGAAAAGACGCGGATCCTCGCTTAAATGACGGGAATGCCCTTAATGAAGGGTTTTTTTGACATTTCCCAAGCATTCTTCATTAACACACATCATTACTCCAGCACTTATCGAAAAGTGGCGATACACTTTTGGAGAAGTCTTGCGGTCGCGTCTGTCATCTCTGCCGTCCGTGCGTCCACGTGTCGCCATCTCGCGGGTTACCAAGCGGCGCGTTTCCCCAGAGGTTGGGCCTTATAAATACCTCCCTCTTTCAAACGTTCTCCTCTACCTCACACACAGACGCCCTGCGACCAACACTGCTGTCCCCGAGATCATGTTCGACCTGCTGCTTCCAGAGCCATCCTGCTTTTCTAAGGTACGATGTCTTCCAGCTCTAGTTCAAACTCTAGGTCGCGACCTGGTTCTAGGTCGTCCGCGACTTCTTCTGAGTCTACGTCTGGGTCTTCATCTAGTTCTGAGTCCGGGTCTACGTCCGGGTCTGCGTCTAGGTCTGAGTCTGGGTCAGCGTCTGGGTCAGCTCACGGTTCGTTCTCTACCTCCCCAAAAAAGGAACAAAAAATTCCCAATTTCCAAAATCACCGATGAACAAGCCGGTCCCTCTACCCTTGCGAAATTCCAAGATAGGCTTGCTAAGAATCCTTAGGAAACCGTGGTCAGTAAGGTTAAGACCCCAGTTCTCAAGATTAGGGAGAAATACCATATACCCTCAGGTT
>NC_026149.1:7844969-7922968 GCF_000512975.1 Sesamum indicum | reverse complement strand
CTGCCAGTTTTGATCGCATGCATCGACCTCCTGAGGGTTACAGTGCTTTTTCCATTAAACACCTCGATGCAGGGCTTCGGTTTCCTCTGGCTCCTCCAATAGCCTCAATTTTGAATAAGCTAGGGTTGTGCCCTATGCAACTTTCCCCCAATTCTATCTCTCATATTGTTCTTTTTGTTGTAATAATGCGCTTCTTAGACTTAGAACCCAGTTTTGATAATTTTTGGAGCCTGTACTCTTTTACCACTTCGAAGCGATCCGGCAGTAGGGGTTTCTTTTATCTTTCGGCCAAACCTGACTGTGGGTACTTGAGCGCCTTGAAGTCGAACGTAGGAGCCTGGTTAGATCGCTATATTTTCATTCGATCTCGTAGAGGTGTCTGGCCCTTTAAAAACGAATGGACTAAGTATAAACCCATTCCGAAAATGAGTGGAGTGGGGGTGGAGGGTGATCAGATAAAGAGCCTCACGGTTTATAAGTACGACCCCAAGAAACTTCTCACTGAGAAGGTTTTGCAACTATCTGGGCTCTCTCCAGCATCCCTCCACATCGAAGAGTTTTTAGGTGATTTTCTTTTTCTGGCCTTGCTTATTCTGTTGTTGTCGCACTCGCATGTATTGACCTTTCTGATTCTGCAGATAGTCTGATAATGAGTACGCGCAGTTCTATGCGGATGAAGGCGGCCCAGAACAAAGTGAGGAAGGGAAAAGAGGTCGCAGATCCTTCGGGCCTCCCCTCAAGCTCGCCTGCCCCTGTGCCTTCGAAGGCTCTAGTTCCTACGGGCCTTGCCGAACAGCGACCTGTCATGGTCGATAGTGAAGAGACCCCTTCTGCTCCCGAGGGTCACCTTGGCTATAACTCCTCAGAGTTAGAGCTAAACCTAGATGAAGTCAGTGGTGGCCAGGGAGCCGAGCAAGTAAGGCGTGATCGTTCCGGCGAGGAGCGATCCAAGAAGAGGAAGCGGTCTTCACCCAAGAGAGGGTCAGGGGATAAGGCCAGGCTGAAACCGAGCGACAAGGGTAAGGGGAAGGAGCCAGCAAAACCCTTCAGCCTGCCCCCGTCTAAACCGCATAGCTCGAATTCGTTGAGTAGGATGGCTAAGGAAGCTGCAGAGCAAACCAGTCAGAGTGAGGAGCGGGACAAATACTTGAAGTTGGCTCAGCTCGCTTCCTGCTGGGAGGACAATAGGACTGCCCTTCGGGGGAACCAACCTCCTCCGAGGTGGGATCGCATGTCCAGCTCGGTATTCTACGGTGAGGCTGGGGGCGACACCTTCGATCTCTATGACTCTCTCACTTCCGTTCGTGATCAGAGTTCGTTGGTGATGAACAACCCCATCCAGCTCGAAGAGTTCGGGGTTCAAGCTCATCTTCAGGTATATATCCTTACTCGATCGTTTGTCTCCTTGCTCTGCTCTTCTAATCGGCTCTGTCCAATTTCGCAGGCTTTGACCTTTTTTCGGAGCGTCCTGAAATGCACCCACTATTGGAAGAGCTTTATCTCGACAGATCAGAAGCTGCAAGCTCTCAAGGCTCAATTGACAGAGAGGGACCAGGTCGATCTCAGGCATGCGGACGATATGATGGTCCTTGGTGAGAAGATCAAGAGCTTAGAGGGCGAGCTCGACGTTGCCCGGAAGGAGAAAGAGATCATGCTCTCTGAGAGGGAGGTGGCTTTATCGGATGCTAAGAAGAAGGCGTTCGAGGCTGGTCGTGAGGTCGGCCTCGTTGAGGGCCATAAGCAAGGTTTAGAGGAAGGCCAAGCCGGTCGCATCCCTGTCGAAGAACATCATCAAGCTCTGGCCGGCTCAAGGATGTCCGTGGTTCGTGACTTTTTGAAGACTGATACCTTCACGACCGCTCTTGAAATCAAGTCCGCGGACTCATTTGCCAAGGGCTATGAGACCTGCCAGGCCCAAATCGCAAAACTTGGTGGATTTCAAGAATCTTTTGACCGCGGTCAACTGGACATCACGCTCGATGGCGACCTCCAGCCTTATCCTGCTGATCCCGACCTGAAGGATGACGAGTTCATGGCCTTGAGGGACGAGCTGGAAGCGGAAGCTGATGCCTAAGTCCCCATCCCCCTGTTTTTTTGTCATAGGATTCTGACTTGAACATTCTCGAATTGTAAATCCTAGGGACCATTTGTGTTATGTAATTCTTTTGGGGTTCGAACTTTGGGGCGTGGATTTTTTGGTTGCCCATGTAAACAAAAACTGCAAGGTGATGGGTCAGTAGATCGTTATAAGGCTCGTCTGGTCGCTAAGGGTTTCACCCAAGTTGAAGGAGTGGAGTATGGGGATGTTTTCTCTCCGGTCGCCAAAACTGTGACTGTACGACTCTTTCTCGCCATTGTTGCAGCTCGTGAATGGCCCATACAGCAGTTGGACATCAATAATGCATTTCTACATGGACACTTGGACGAAGACATTTATATGACTCCCCCTGAAGGATATGAGGTCGCACCTCATTTGGTTTGTAAGCTAACCAGGTCGCTGTATAGACTGAAGCAAGCATCTCGTCAATGGAATGTGGAATTCACCTCTCGACTTACATCTTATGGATTTCGCCAATCAGTGCACGACCACTGCCTTTTCATTAAGGATACTTCTTCAGGACCACTTGTGTTGTTGGTCTATGTGGATTATATACTGCTCACTGGTCCTTCTATTTCAACTATTCAGGCCGTTAAGACCTATCTTCACAATTTATTCACAATCAAAGACATTGGGGATGCTCGGTATTTTCTTGGGTTGGAGATTGCTCGGTGCAGTGATGGTCTTTATATCTCGCAGACTAAATATGTCATGGACATTATTCGTGATACAGGCTTATGTCAATCGCGACCTGCTTCTACACCGTTTCCACAAGGTTTGCGACTTCAATCTACTTCGGATGATCCGCTTCCCAAGCCAGATTCATACCGTCGCCTTGTGGGTCGTCTACTATATCTTGGATTCACTCGTCCAGATATTTCACACTCGGTTCAACAACTTAGTCAGTTTCTCACACACCCGTGCGAGTCGCACTGGCAAGCAGCTCTACATGTAGTTCGCTATCTTAAGAGTTGTCCATCAAAGGGTCTCTTCTTTTCCTCACAGAGCTCGCTAACACTGACGGCTTATTGTGACGCAGATTGGGCGACATGCCCAGATTCCAGACGATCACTTACAGGTTTTTGTATATTTCTTGAACCAGCTTTGATTTCTTGGAAAACTAAGAAGCAATGTACGGTATCTCGGTCGACAGTTGAGGCTGAGTATCGTAGTCTAGCTGCTACTGTCTGCGAACTGCGTTGGATTTCTTATATTATGACTGATCTCGGTATGTCTACTTCCTTTCCGATTGATCTATTTTGTGATAACAAAGCGGCATTGCATATTCTGGCCAATCCTGTTTTTCACGAACGAACTAAACACATAGAAATGGACTGTCACTTAGTTCGTGATGCTTATAAAGAAGGTTTCATTGCCCCTTCTTTTGTTCGAAGCTCGCTACAGCTCGCTGATATCTTTACTAAGGTGTTGCCCATGTCTGCCTTCACGAGTTTGTTGACCAAGTTGGGCTTGTTCGCTATCGAACCAGGTCCAACTTGTGGGGGGATGTTGAGAGTTTGAAGATGTCCTCTGATGAAGATTTGGATGTTGCAGGGTAGTTTTTTATGGTTTTATGTAGTTTCATGTTCTTATCCATTATTGTTAGTTTTATTACAAGTAGTTACAACATTTGTATCTATAAATACTTGTATTACGACATACATTTTGAGTATTGCAACATATCAAATTTAGAGAGTTTTCCTTTTATCATTTTGTGTATTTCTCATTTCCTGCTCCTTTGACTTATTTTCAAGTTTCTACACACTATGATATTAAAACTTAAATTTCTAAAATCAAACTTATATTATGGGCTTTGAAACATAATACCCAATGGGCTCACACATGATTCAAGATAAAATAATATATCAGTTATTTGGCCGGACAAGGGATGCCTAACATGACCTCAAAATAGCAGTAATACTGATGCATCATAAATGTTTCGGCCCTCACTTGTAAAAATAAGGGTAAATAATATCTTTAGTCTCATGATCCCATAATCAGGTTAATTTGCACATTGAGTTCCATATGTGATTTTCTTTTTTAATTTGAGTACCATTGAGGGATTTCCGTCCAATTAATAACGGCAGATGCTCTCTCCGTTAGTTAATACAATCAAAATAAGGATTAATTATATTTTTGGACCCATAAGTGGACCTCTTTCCAATTTTGATCTCACACTCAAACCAATTCGCACATTTATGTGTGGGACCAAAATTGAAAACAGCTCCACTTATTAGACAAAAAATATAATTTGCCCTTATTTTGATTGTATTGACTAACTGAGAGAGCAGCTATCGTTATTAATTGGACGGAAATCCCTCAATGGTCCTCAAATTGAAACAAAAACCCACATATGGGACTCAATGTGCGATTGGCATGAGTGTGGGATCAAAATCGAAAATAGGTCCACTTATGGGACCAAAAATATAATTTACCCTAAAAATAATAACCAAATATTTGTTATACAATCGTAATTAATTAATATTTATTATAATTTTTTATTTTTAAATATAAATATTAATCATAATAATAACTCATATTTCTTCACCTCCAACACATAAATATAGGGGTTTATGTCTGGAAAAGTCAATTTGAAATAGAGGTTTCCGAAAAATGTGTCGAGGAATGTATATATGCATGGGAGAAAATTATTTGTTTTTTTTTTTAAATTAGCAATATTGCATCAAACTTATGATGATTGAAATACACAATATATGTATATATTATTGATATAATAATTGAAACGTGCATACATATATAAATAACAATATATTATAATTAAAATTGTTGGCATTAAATTTTTTAGATAAATTATTATTTAATAATTCAAATAAATTAAATAATAATTAGGTCTCAAATTACAGTCTACACCAAATTTGAATTTCATATAAATTAAATACAGTTCACATCACGATGGACGGATAGTCCTCAAAGCCCATCAGATATCGCGCTCCAAATCAAAAAGCCCTACTCATCTATACTACTAACAACGGTGGCACGCGGTTTTCGTGCATATAATTTTTAGCAATTTTGAAATACTCATATTTACCCTTTGATATATTTTTTTCCTTCAAAAAATATAACTGGACAGAACAATAATTTTAATATTTCTAATTATCCTACAATTGCAATCTGTTTTTTTCTCAACCCACTAATCTACGTAGCTATCTCACCTTACTTCTCCATGTTCTTTTTCTTACAATTTTTTATATTTTTAATAAACTCACAGTTAAATTTTTTATTTTTTTCCTCTCATATTACTCCACTTTTTTTCTTCTCACGGACTTCTTTCTTTCTTATTCCTCACACCATGATTGTTTCTTTTGACAATTTTTTTTCTCTTCGTCTCATCTCTTAGTTTTTTTTATATGCATACAAAGACCGTGTGTAAAAAGGACTAATGCCTATAAATCAACCAAAAAACTACCAAAACCTCAAAGTCTTTTGTAGGTCACTTCGAAATTCTACAGTCGCGAACATCTTTATTAGCATCAAATGTAATTAAAAAAAATAATATTTTCTTCCAAAAATTATAAGCTCATTATTTAAATTCATAAACTGATTTGTGCATATCCTTTTAGCCTTGTAACATTATTTGATGCCAATTAGTTTTATATTATTGAGAAAAAAGAGGTAGTAGGTTTCAAAAGGTAGCACCTAATCAACTATAACTAGTTGTTATTTCTTCCCCTTTCTAATTTGGGCTGCTAAAGATGAATCCCAAAATCAATAGTAATAATTACATTTCCACCCCTAATCTATGATCTATTTATATAAACTATTTATATTTTTTACTTAATTATAAAAATTAACCACTTCTTGCAGTCAAAAAGTAGTAGCTTATGTAACGATGTCGATTTTTTTTTTTTTTTTTTGCAAAATATACGTATAATTTTGTAAAAAATAAAAATAATTCGTATAAATGATGTTGAAATTTTTCGTAGATACGTATATATTTTTTCAAAAAACATGCATACATGATTTGTGTTCATATAACTCTCCCAAATAAATAAAATGTGTTAGAGAAAAATCATTTGGCCAGCCGAGAGACAACTATATAGCCGAAAGTGCCTCATGTAACAACAAAAAGTCCATACACGTACAGCACATGAATGTTTTTTTTTTTTTTTTTCCCAGCTAATCTCAATTTTCAATTGCACTAATCAAAATCTCCACTCCTGACATATAGTTAGATATTAAGATATTTTGTACATATATATTTTGAAGAATAAATACAATTTTGATTTTGAGGATGGGAATATTAATTATGTTGGAATTTAATTTGATAACTTAATGTTGCAATTTGAAATAATCCAGCAGATTTTGTCATTCATATGCTAATTCTTTTAAATTGCAAGGTTTAATTTCCAAATCGAATTTGAATAGGACTAAAATTGCAGAGTCGATCCCGTAATTATAGAGGGTAGTAGTTTAGTCATGTTGGAATTTAATATGGCAATTAAACCCTATAATTTGAAATATTTGGGGATAAATATTTTTTTAATTCCATAAAATAAGGACATAATTATTTTTTTTTGGTACCACGATTATGGTAAGTGACGCTTTTAGCCTTATAAAACTCAAAAAACCATATTCTTTGGGATCAGTTAAAAAAAAAGTGGCTTTTTCACGTACTTTTAAATTTGAACCGGTATGATGTATAAACATAATATTGCGAGTGTTTGGAAACTATTTTTTTTTTCTTAAAATGATAATTTCGTACATAATTACATCAGCACTTCAATAAGTTAAATAACACATCAAATCAACTGATACAAAAATATGATTTATAGAGCAATAAATAAATTATAATTAATAACTCACATAAAATATAATAAATGCCCATATATCTAAAAATACTTAAATTCATAATATCGAACTTGTGTGGTTTGAAAACTTGAAGTTTGCAAAAGTTAAGAAAATTGTTATTATCTCTTCCTGTTGGTGTCGTGGAGCAGTTCGACAGTCAGTGCGTACAAGTTGGAAGTCAGTGACCTACTTTACTTTTCTTGGAAATTTGTTCTCATAAAGAATACGTATGATGTGGATCACGTTCCCCCTTCTCGAGGAGTTCTTCAAAAATACATTAAACATTTATCCGAATCAGATTTAGTCGATTGAATACATGCACTTATTATATAATTAATATTTTTTTTAATTATATATTAATCACATATATATTTATTATAGAGTTGGTCGGGTTTGATAAGATTCAATTTGAATTATATTTATCGTAAATTGAAATTTGATCGAAACGAATCAATCATATAACAAGTATATATAATGAGAAAGAAGTTGCATTTCTTGTCCCATAATTTAGGTCCGACATATTTTCAGCCCTGCTGCTTACGAAGTTCTTAAAAATAGTCTCATAACTTGCAAGAAGTCCCATGTGCAGTCATCCTACCAACTTTTTTTCAGGTAATTAACATAAAAAAAATTAATAATTAAAACATGCAAGTCACATGGCCGTTATCTTTTCAAAATAGAGGAAAATAGCCACGTAATTGGCATGTAAATTTTTCCATCAATTTTCAAAGTTAGTAAAAGACTAAAAATGAGAATTTTTTAAAGTCGTAGGATTATTTTCGGGATTCTCGTGAGCAATTGTGTTTACTTAATTAAAGTGTACAAAGCCTAAATTATGCAACAAGTACTAAAAGTGTTCGGAGGCTAAGTTATGCAACTATATGATTAATCACTCTCTTTAAGTCGTACAGTAATAATATAAATAGTATTTGATGGGTATACATATAATCCCCCTACAAAAAGACTGAAACGCCCTTCATTAAGGGCATTATGGTCATTTTCGCGACCGGATCCGCGTGTTTTGTAACGGGCGGGTCGCAGAGGACCCGACCCGGGTCGCATGAACCAACGGAAGACCCGGACAATGACGACCGTTCGATCAGAATGTGAATCAGCAAGATGAGGCCACGTGGCCCAGTACTTGCCGTACAATTGTGTACTATAAATAGACCCCGATACGCCATAAATGAGGTAACTGTTACGCATTAATTGAGATCGAACTTTGAGATCGCATACATTTCACTCGATCAACCTAACTTGAGCGTCGGAGGGTCATTGTCGCCCGACGAGCTCACGGTTCGTGTTTTATTCTCAGGGGATCCAAAATCTGATTCGGAGGAGTTAGTCAATCTGTGGTGAGACCGTCTCAGGAGATCGAATAAACCGACCCGCATCAGTATTACATAATGTACAAACTCTCCAAACACTGTCAGACACATGTCGGCATCGAAAACACAAAGGACATGACACCTATGTGTTTAAAAGTATAAAATAAGAAATCTGGACACAGTGTCGGACACGCATGTTCAACACGTTTTAGACACGTTTAGGATTTTTTTTTAATTTTAAAAAGTTTTGGGTTGTTTTTGGAAAAAAATAAAAAAGAGTTTTTAGCTTAATAAAAAAAAAAAGAATTAATTCACTCCTCTCACACTAAAAATTTTGGGATGAAATTACTAAAATATTCGAAAGATGGTCATGATGATTTAACTAATTTAGATGATTAAAAACTTTCCATTGCATATCTTTTACAATAAACTTATTATGCATATTTTTGAAAAAATTATAATTTACATCCCATAACTTAGCCGATTTGCAATTTTGGTCCCATTTTTTACGACTCAACATATTTAATCCCACAAATTAAAAAAAAAATTGTAACTTACGTCCCAATAACAATTTTCGTTAATTTGTTAACAGAAGGAGCACGTCTTAACTATACATAAAGTGCAACATTTTTTGACTTGTAGGACTAAGTCAACTAATTCGTAAAATAATAGGATCAAAATTGAAAATTGGCACGTTATGGGACACAAATTACAATTTTTCCGTATAATTCTAAAGCTCGTTTAGTTAAGAATTGAGACGTAAAAACATGTTTATTTTATATTCTATTTAGATATTTTTCATATTGCATAATTCAATTTTATTAAAAATCGAGAATATGTATAATAAAAAACATATTATATATAATCAAATCAGTATTATGTAGTATTATAAATTTCTTAAATTTATATATCGCCGTGTATATGTTCATACATCACACATATATATCAGTCCACGCAAAAGCTGGAACTGACAGTTAACAGGCATTCGTAGGCCAAAATAATAGTCGGGAACAACTTAGTTCGTCCGCAATCCACTGTGGTTCGAAGGAAGGAATGCCATTGGAGAGACGAGAACACGTAAAGTGTAGTATTGGGGAAAAACATGGAAAGTTGTTAAGTAAGACAGGCCTAGCTGCCTACCAAGCTTTAAAAATAATAGTTGAGTATTGGTAAAATTTAAAAACGTAGAGTTAAAGCCTATTACAATTAGGGATTAATTACGTCGTCCTCTCTTCAAATTTGATGTAATTATATATAAATTAACAAAAATGTGTTTACATCTAATAAATAAATTTATCTATTGGTAAAGTATATGAAATTTGTCGACATCAACAAAAAAATTAAATAAAAATTTCATATTTATCCTCAATTGAGTTACAGATTTATTGTACTTTATAAGAGTGGGGATGTGCACCTCCTCGAATGCATTAGCGTGGGGAAATGTGTAAGGGCAGTTTAATCAGAAAAATTTGTTTGACCTACAATAAGTTTATAATAAGTTAATTCAGGATAAATATTTATTTCCTTCAGTTCTTTTGTTGATATCAACAAATTCCCTGAAGTTTAACTAACAGATGGATCTATTTATTGTATGAAAACAAAAGTCATGGATACAAAATGTAATTTCACAAACTATAAGAAACTTAATCATACTTGCACTAAATCTTAAGCTAGGGCGGTGTAATTGTCCCTTACAACTACTTATACATATTGCATCCAACAATAATCCCATGATACAAACAATCACAATCGTCCAACGACTTAAACGGATTTAATTTTCAATTTTAAAATCTTATTACATCTTCTACTACATTTAATATGTGTCATGCGTACAAAATTTCATCATCTATTTTATTTTTTCAAAATAACTTACACATATTACGCGTATGTATGCGTATTTACACGCGTCACTCATTCTTACACACACACAAACACCTAGAATTTGAACCCAAAACCACTACTACGAGATTTTAAGCCTAAAACTACTGGAATTTCCCCTAAGGGACTATATGCATGCACGTATATTAAAAAGTAAATTATATTGACACTTTCCAAGATTAGGTTCAAAAATATCTTGTCATTTGCAAAACTACAATGCATTCCATGAGCTTTGTAGTTGTGATTATCAGTACACCTCAAATTCAATGGCGAAACGTTACACAAATACCGTTTGGGTACACTAACACCCCCTCAAGTAACGCACCTGTAATTTTATAAAGGATATGAAATATTTGTGTAATTAGCTCTTACATCATAAAATGTCGAGATAATTTATTTTATATTAAATGAAACAAAATAAAATAAATTTTGAAAAAAAAATCCCATTTACAATCTGAATGGATAAGATATATTAAAAACCAAAAACAAAAGAAAAAGGAACATTTTAGATGAGGTTAGGTTTGACTTTAAAGGTATAAACTAGTGCACCTAATGAAGTGAGGGTTGGAAATGCAAAATGGATGAGGTGATTTGTTCTTCTACTCAATGTTCTCTTTTGATACAAATTTGGCTTTTTTTTGCCATTCACACAAGAAAAGCTAAAGGAGTTAGTAGCTGTCATATTTTAATTTTATGTCCTATCACAATTATGATTAAGTAGAAAGATTAATTAAGCTAGAAAAGGGAAAAGTAGTTATATTTATAGGAAAAAGTATTATTTTAGTACGCTAAGTATGCCTAATTTTAATTTTAGTTCGATAACTATGTCCATTTTTGTTTAGGTTTAGTAACTTACGAAATTGCTTACTTTTAGTCTTCTGACAGATTTTCGGACAATTTTACCCCTATGAGTGCGTATGGACTAAAACTGTCTTTCAAAAGTTGCATAGGGGTAAAATTATCTGAAAATCTGCCAAAGGACTAAAAGTAAGCAATTTCATAAGTTATTGAACCTAAACAAAAATGGACATAATTATTGGACTAAAATTAAAATTAGATATATTTAGCGAACTAAAATAATACTTTTTCCTATATTTATATGATGAAAGTTGTTGCCTCTTCATCCATGCTAACTTTACCAATCAAGAAATTCTTGCAAGTTGACATGTAAATGATTCCTTAATATACACTAAAATAGAAATTAGCATAAGTGATAAAATATTAAGTGGGAGTTTTTAAATTGTAATTAAATATATATATATATATATTTTAAGTGGTAATAATTTTGGTTTTATCATAATATAATTATTGATGTTAAATATTGTGCATAAACATAGATTAAGAAAATAAAATATTCGTTACAAAATCAAGTGATGATTTTAAAATTTGTCATTGAAAATGTCTATTAAATGATAATAATTTTATTTTTGTCAAAATATAATAATTAGTGACAAAAATTGTATACAAAATTGTCGCTATCGATAATATAGTGAAAATGAATGATTACGGTTACTAGGTTATCAATATATATATGCGTCACTAATTGTTCTTAGTGACAACTTATGCATAATTTGTTATACTAACTTTTACTAATGATACACAAAAATTATTATAACTAATAAACCTATTAAATATTTATAATTAGTGAACATATTAGCATTATCAATTGAAAACTTATATCGCTAATCTTTTCTTTGTTTTTTTTATTTTTTTGTAGTCATAAGTTGTCACTATGAGCAATTAGTATACTGAAAATTTAGTCAGAACACAAAATTTATAATTGTCGAAAAAATTGTATTTTTAGTATTATGAGTTACGCCTGTTTTTAATTCAGCCTCATTTATTACGATTTTCTCACATTATATTTTATAAATTATAAATTATCTCAGTTTTAATCATCACGTCACTTTTTCATCCAATAACTTAACAGAAAAGTCACAAGGCTGTTAGTCACAAGGGAATATCAACTCTCAAAGATGAGAAATGAATGGGATGATTAATTGGTCTTAATCTTGGCAATTTTGAAAACTTCAACCACCAATAAACATAAGACCATGAACCCCACATGTCTTGTGACAATAATTTCACACCAAACATGGGTATTTATATATATATATATATATATATATATATTTATGTGGGAAAAAGATTGAGTTGGGAGAAGGATTAGTTTCAACACATGATATATATAATATTAATGATAAAAAATTAAATGATAATTTTATAATTATTAATATTTTGGTTAAAAACCATTTAATTTGCCCTTCAAACTGCGGTTGATTTTATCATTTGTCATATAATTAAATATTGTTTTTTTCGATTTATCATAAAAGTTTTCTAAGTTATCAATTTCACCAGAAAATTATCACATGCAATCCAAATGTGCAAGAATCTCCCGATTTCTAAAAAATCACTCATGAGTTTGTTAAATTTTGAATTTTATTTTTTTATTATAATAAGAACATGGTATTCCTAAAAAAAAAAATAAACCAAATTTGAAATTTTGTAGTGAAAAATTACACATGTATGATGCATATGTCTATTTTTCAGTGAAAAGTTCTGCTAGAAAATGGCATGCTATGATAACTTGCAAAACTCGTGTAGTTAGTATATGGCAAATACAGAAGTGACCATAGTTTGGGAGACAAAATATTTTTTTCCTAAATATATTTTCGAAGCAATAATAATTCTAATTTTATCATTAATATAATTGTTAATAACAAAAATTATGTATAATTTTTATTATAGATAATTCGTAATATATTTCCAGCGACAACACAAATATAATAACAACAATTAATTGTTTTTGCTTGGGCTTCGGATGGCGGACAAGCTCAGCAATTTTGTTACAAAGGGGCAATGACATTGGACTCTCATTATGGACATTGAGTGCTTGGAGATTTTGCATGCATTGCCAATAATTCATGGCTAGACAGATCGCATTATTTGGCGATTTGAGAAAGGACGACCTACAGTTGCATCTCTTTACAGGCTATTGATCCCACCGAGACCCAAGGTAGGTTGGTTTTCACTACTCTCGGGTTCCTTGAAGATCCCCACGCATAATTTCATCCTATGGCTTGCAATTTTGGATAAACTATCCACAGCTGATAAACCATGGCTATCATACCTAGGTGCATGTATATTATGTGATGAGGGAGCAATTGACACACATACTAATCTATTCTTTCGATGCCGTTAGCCAGAAGATGCCTCATAGTGATTCGGTGGATTGTTCGGTTTGAATGGCCTAATAGAGATTGGCCACGGGACGTTGAGTGGGCTACAAGAAAATTGAGATGAAAACATATCATTAACTTGGCTTATCGTGCACTCCTTGCAGCTTGCATTTACCACATTTGGAGGGAACGAAATTTGAGACGCTTTGAGCATACAGAGCGACCATCGAGCATCATAGCCACCATTTTTATGAAAGATATTAGACAGAGGATTATCAGTGTTAATTTATCTCGTTCTGTTAGTTCATATGCGTTATATAGATTATGGCTTATCCCTTGGCCTGTTAAGGCAGAAACCACCAGTTGAGCAATGTGGTACTGTACTATCTTATTTTATTATTGAAACTTATATTTACCCAAAAGTAATTACTTGTTTCCAAGTCATTGAATAATTGTTATACATGTTTCGTTAGTTGTTTTTTGTGAGAATATTACGCTTAATTTTCTTGTCATTATTTCTTGTTAGTAACAACTTCTACAAAAGTGTCACTATTAAAATTATGAAACTCATTATTCTGACCAAAAAAAAAAAATATCACTTAATATATATAATTAGTGACAATATTAAAATTATGGCGGAATTTTGTTATATATGATCTTCACTTTCTTTTTTTTTTTCGGTAAAGGTAAATTTTATTAAGTAAAAGAAGTATAATAGTACAATACATCTTGCTTAATCTAATCTAATCTAATCTAATCTTCACTTTCTTTATATTGGATTGTAAGTTCTCGTCAATTGGAAGTGGTTTGAACACAATTTGTTCCTCAAGTTCTAATTCAATTCTTACAATTACCCCTCTATGGGTATTTATAGGTTCGGAAAATTTTTGTTCAGATTAGGTTTAGCAGAAATAAATTATTAGAGAGTAAGTATATCATACTTGTTATTCGATTAGTCATTTTTTCTGAATTATACACCAATCACGTGGCAAGTGTATTGCACTTGACATATGACTGGTTCAAATCCGAGCTAGAATTTCCCGAATAGGTTTATAGACATAATTATTTTTAGGGCAAATTACAATGACCTCCCTTAAGGCTTGGCATAATTACAAGTACCTCTCGTTGTTTGAAAAATTACTATATCCCCTAATTTTAGCGGTCGTCTAACAATCAACCCAATCCATTAGATTTTTTTTCCATTTTTTGTGGTGAACTAACCAAAATAATCTTGTGAATTAAAAATTATAATTTTATTTATTTTTAGAAAATTTCTTATTTTTTTTATGGACTGAATGGATACTTTTTTTTATAATTTTTAAAAATTTTTCATCCACCCTATTCAATTTTTTTTATAAATTTTTAATTTTTAAAAAAATAAAAAAAATACTAGAAAGGCAAAGTTGACTGTTTCATACCTTCACCCAAGGATTACATAATTTCGTCAAACATGAGGGGGTATTTGTAATATTGAAACAACGAGGGGGTGTTCATAACTATGTCAAACGTCAGAAGAAGTCTTTGTAATTTACCTTATTTTTATGGTAACGAGTTTGAAATCTCATTTTGCCCTTATTTAATTTTCTTCTCCACATTTTTCACCAAGGGCGAGTCACTGAAATGTCTTTTATGCCCATGGATCAATTTTCCTTCACCAATCAATTTTTTTCCCTAATTATAACTTGAAAATAAATACATTGATATGATGTAGGACAATTAAACTAAAACTGAACCAATTATGTGGTAATTAAAGATTGATAACGAAAAATTCATTCAGCAATCAAAGGTATTGAATAATGAGTTTAACCCATGTATTTATAGGCTTGCAATAAAAGAATCACAGTCTCACGAGAAAAAAAGAATTTAACGAAAAGAGAAATTAAATACATAGACGTTAATAAAATCCTAATCAATATAAAATTTAAAAATTACATCGACACCCCTTAAAGTTATATCTAAATATACACATAAACCCCCTACTCATTGTCAAATTACAATTACAGTCCTTGCGGTTGTAATTGTAATTATAAATATACATCCTATTCAGTCAAAAGTCTATACAAACACCCCACTACAGTAACAACCTCTTAAGGAACTGTGTACTTATAATTTTACAAAATACATAATATATTCGTGTATTCGAACGTAATCTTAAAATGATACAAATGAAATTACCCCTAAAAATTACTATAAATTAAATATATTATATATTAATATTAATTAATTTTATTTTATTCCCCATCACAATATTTTCACCTAATAAAATATGGCATATATATACACTACAATTTTCAGTCCCACCAAATTTCTAGCACATGCTAAAAACTCACATAGCATGTGTTGATGAGTACTATGGTTGTGTACTTTAATGATGTAAGGATGAATCACATTTATGCCAGATTTTAGGGTTTTGGGGTCCAAAAAGCTAATGAAATTACCATCATATATATATATATATATGTATATATCAGATCTCGTACCTACATATATATATATATATATTTACCACACAATCATGTGAAAGGTTCCATCCACACGTGGGCTGAGTTTAAGTCTATGTTTAAAAAATTTAAATAAAGGAATTAATTTTAAAATAATAAAATTAATTATTAAATTGCGATTGGCTAGAAAATTCATTTTCGTGGAACGTCGATTATTATTTTTAAATAAATAAGACCATCGAACCCCAACGTAAATTACGATACATTAACTGTAATTTAAGCTGTCAGAAATTATGCTAGTACAGAAATAATTCTAAAAATAAATCTTGAAATTTTTTAACAGCTATTTAAAATTATATTTGTATTTATTGTTATTAATTTTTTGTTATTGGGAAAACACAACAATTTTAGTTAATGATATAATTAATTATATAATAATTGTATATTGCTAAATTTTGATTTGTTAGATCCCAACTTGGTTGGCTGGCAATCTTAAAATGGAAGAATAGTGTCGTTTGCTTGAGGTGAACACATTATCCATCAACATGAATTCATCATTACCTTCTCTGAAAATATGAATTCATCAAGATTTTAATTTAATATGAAATTTTAAATAAAAGTAGGAAAAAAGAAGTATAATTATGGATTTTTATTTGTATTGTTGCTAGAAATTCTTATTTATATTATTTATATTTTAAATTCAAATATGGAGTTATATTTTCAGGGAAAAATGAAGTTTTTAATTCATAAAATCTTATTTGGGAAAATTGCAAGATTGTATAATTACAGGGTTGAGACGACAATTTTAGTCCTATTGAAATTTAATTTAGCAATTAAATTCTGCAATTTACAAGAATTGGAATATAAAGAACAAAATCCATTAGAAATTTCAAATATGGTTGGGATTTTACATATATCCCTCGTGTGAGTTCCAATTTTAGGTGGATTTTGATGTGTCAATTTTTTTTTTAAAATTGCACTTAATTATTAAATTGAATTCTAACACGACTGAAACTGCTACTCTTGTGACTTAGTTAGTAAGAATGAACAACTAATATGAGTATGATATTTGTGAGTAATCTGTAAACATCAATATAAGTAATCACGAGGCACACCTAGTCCATGACAATAATCGAAAATCGAAGCCACTTTACGACTAAAAAAATGTGTTCAAAATTTATACGAATAATAAATTCAAAATAAATAACGATATTATTTTCCAACAGAATTAAAATTGCCGAGTCCTATAAGTATGAAACCATATTCATAATTTCCAATCTTCTTTTAACATATTTCAGAAAGAGTACCAGCACTTGTCGGCTCAATTGAAAAAATATAATCAAATTATTTATTCGATTGGAATCGATTGATAAAAACTTATTCGGACTCAATATGTTTTACAACTCGAACTTTGTTCGTAAACTTTTGAGCTCGCTCAAGCTCGATTCTATTAATATAAAAATAATAAAATATACTTAAAAATATCGAATTACTTGAGTTCGATTTGTATTTGATTTAATTAAAGCTCAAACAAATTAATAATCAAATTAAATTTAGATATAATTTTCAAAATTTAATAATAATTAAAACAAACCCGAACAATAATGTGCTCTCGACTCAAATATTGTGTCGGTAAGGAATCATTAAACATCCATGTAGGTGGTCCTGAGGCATACCTAGCCTATGATAATTATAGGAACAGAAGCCACCAAACTTCTTACAACTGAAAAAGGGTGTTCTAAATGAACTAAAAATGATAAATTCAAAACCAAGTAAGATACTATTAATGCATTTTTCATCATTATTTTTCTTTCTATATAGCAGCGTTGTTAATGGGCGTGGCCCCAGATCTTGTGAACCCCACAACAGTTCATCAAAATTCCTATTCGGCCATACTTTACCTTTCCCTCTGCGCTTCTGCAATCTTTCTACGCCTTTCTGAAGCAAAGCACATTTTCAATGGCCCACTTCAACGAACTTGGACATTGTTTATTTACTTCCACACCATGAAAAAGGAAAAACAGCACCAAAAATCTTGAATTCGTTTCTCCATTATTGTCAGCTCGAATAAAGCTTTCCTAGCTCCTTAAATGTCCCTGTCTCTTTCTTATTTTAGTTCATAGTCCGGACCCCCCACCGGTTGTTTCTTTCTTGCTATATGAACTTTGTTTTCAACTGGGAAGATGATTTTTGAGCATTTGGGACCTGTGAAGTTTTAGTCTTTTTTCTGGGTTTAATGAGGCTGGGCAGGTGTTGAAGTGACGTTTCTTGAATTTTTGTGGGGTTGTCAGAGATGGGTTCTTTCGTTTTGCCGAAGGCGTGGTGGGTGTTGGTGTGTGTGCTGTGCTGCATTGGTGATGTGAAGGCTGGTGAAACTGTTGAAGGGATTGTATTTGTTGATGGGAAGAGCCCCATTGCGAAGACGGATGAGGATTTCATATGCGCGACGCTGGACTGGTGGCCGCCTGAGAAGTGTGATTATGGAACTTGTAGCTGGGGCCACGCTTCTTTGCTGAATTTGGTCTCTCTCTCTCTCTCTCTCTCTCTAAATATATGTATATATACATCTGTATATGTGTGTGTAGGCGCGCTTGCTTGTGCATATATGAAGTTGGTGTTTGGAAGAAATCCAGATGTTCTGTGTTTGAAGTTTCGGAATTCAATTCAAAGTGCTTTTTTCGGCCTTACGGTTTTGTCTTTGTGTGTGTGTGCACATATATGAGCTTGGTGTTTGAAGAATGCAGTTCTTCTGTTGAGGTTTTGAGATACAATTCTTATGCTTTTTGGCCTTTTTTATATGGCTGTTTCAATAAACTACGGTCAAATTTGATAACCAGGGTCCATTTTGATTCCGTTTCTTGGTTCTTGATTTTGTTACTGTCCACTTCAGAACAAAAGTGGTACTCCATTTTGTCATTGCTTGTGCTCATCTCTTCATAATCTCAATATAAAATTTGTAAGCAGAAATTTAATCTGTTTCATGATTTTAATTGCAGGATCTTAAGAATAGTGTTTTCTTGAACGCGGTAAAAGGTATAGATTCTTTTATATTTTCTCGGCACGAAGTGGAATTTTATCCCATTAAATGAAAATGGTGAAGCATAACTTGCTTTATGCCGTATAATCATGTAGCCTTTTCACCATTGAAGATCAGATTGGGGGGCACTTTACAAGACAAAGTCATCTATCAAACTGAGGATAAACCGGAACCGTGCATTCCGTTTGCCAAGAACTCCTCGCAGATGTTTGGTTTCACTGGAGGATGTCTGCCCTTGGCCAGATGGGATGAACTAAATTCCTTCTTTAATCAATCAGGGTAAGGAGGTCGTCCGTTGTCTGAATTCAAGTTCTATACAAGAGGTGATGCTGATATTCAGACTTACAATCTCTTTGCGTGTTCGATTCAGGGCTCTTGTCATTTTCGGATTGAACGCTCTTAAGGGAAAATCGATACAGCCTAACAATACTGCTACGGGTCCCTGGGATTCGTCGAATGCAGCATCTCTCATTCGTTATACTGTGAGAAAGGGCTATAACATTTACGGTTGGGAACTTGGTAAGAATTTTTTTTTGTAATGTCGTTTTGCCAATACCATGTCAGCGTGTGTGTGTGAATTTGTTGATGACTATGAGTTGAGTTTAATCAAAGCATTTGTGTTTTTGGGATAGTTGAAAAGTTTCTCTATCTCGTATGTTGTCAGGGAATGAATTGAGTGGAAGGGGAATAGGTGTAGGAATCGATGTGGATACGTATGCCTTTGACACTATCGTTCTACACGACTTAATACATGATATTTACAAGGAAGTTAACACAAAACCACAGATCATAGCACCTGGAGGATTCTTTGACCCTGGATGGTTCCAGCAGTTCCTAGCTAAAACAGTCGGATCAATGAATGTGATCAGCCACCATATATATAATCTTGGCCCAGGTATTTCAGAAAACAAAGTAAAACGAGAAGATATCGGTCACAAATCTGCTGCTGCTGACCCCATATAAACAAATTCTCACTTGGGTTATTTGTAGGAAGTGATGAGCACCTTATAGAAAGGATTCTGAATCCATCTGTTCTTGATAATGGAGCTGATGTCTTCAGGAACCTCCACAACATCATCAGGACCTCGGAAAACTCAGCTGCCGCCTGGGTTGGTGAAGCTGGGGGGGCTTACAATAGCGGCCGCAATGGAGTTACAAACGCTTTTGTGTTTAGTTTCTGGTAATAGCCCCTTGCAATTTGGAACAGTTCTTGGATTGGTTGGACTTGACGTTTATAGCTGATAATGATGTTAAATGATGAATAGGTACCTGGATCAACTAGGACTGGCATCAACTTACGATACCAAGACATATTGCAGGCAGACATTAATTGGTGGCAACTACGGTTTACTCAATACCACCACATTTGCTCCAAATCCAGATTACTACAGGTTAAGTGAAACTGGATTTTTCGTTAACTGCGTTTCCCTTTGCCCTTCTGTTGCATAAATTTCCCTTGCGTGCCATAGACATTGCTGCAATGCTTAAAGCTAGTTTGGATTGTTTACCAGAAGTTCGACCCAAGGTGAATTTGTTTCACATACCGTTTCTCAGTTCACTGCCGACCACAATTTAGAGTTGCGGTATCCACAAATGGTCCCTAGATAATATTTAGCATTAGTCGTAGAGATATTATCAAGCGGTACGGAACAAATACATTGAGGAATACTCAGGTATCTGAAATTAGTAAAAATAAAGAAAAATACGAATAGTAAAAAGTTGGACTTACTAGAACAGTTAGTAAGATCGTAATAATGGCCTATAATATAATCATATTGGCATATACTATCAGTGATACAATGTGAATCCAGAAACAATAGGTATATCACTGGATTTTCTCGGATTTGTATTGCCCAATTATCTGGTATCGAGATATACTTGAACTATGTTTTCTTTCTGACTTACAACTAGCTGGTTGCATTCTTGCAGTGCTCTTCTTTGGCATCGGTTAATGGGAACATATGTTTTGTCAACCAACTTTACAGGGAATCGAACGATCCGTGCTTACGCTCACTGCGCAAAGCAATCTGTAAGTATCACTCTACTTTAGGGAAACAAAACCTTTGCCCGTCTCATAAACCAAAACAACAAAGACATCAACCGGCCTGATCGCAGCCTGTATTTGCAGCAAGGCGTCACCCTACTTCTCATAAACATAGACGGGAACACGACTGTCCATGCAAAAGTCGACTTCAACGGTACATTGACGCGCCTACGCAAACACAGGCACCACAGGCATAGATCAACAGCAACACCGTTGCATCATAACAAACAGGTATCTGGCAAAGTAAGAGAAGAATACCACTTAACACCAGCGGACGGGAACATACAGAGCCGGACCATTTTGCTGAACGGAAAGGCATTAACAGTTAACTCATCCGGGCTTATACCTGTACTAGAGCCTGTGAGGGTGAATTCATCGGAGCCCATAATGGTCGCTCCTTACTCCATTGTATTTGTTCACATGCCAAATGCTGCTGTCCCAGCTTGCAGGTAGAGATACAGAAAAAACATAAAACTGATTCATTTCCCAATGGTGATTTGATCAAATAAGAACTAGCCAGCAAAGGTTTTCAGTTTTTTGTTCAATTCTTTCGGTGGAAAAATGAAGTGTACTTGTGTTTTTCATGAGTAATTAATTGGTGTTTCTACACACAATTGATGTATAGTTCGGAGAGAGTTATCAAGAAGCATATGCAATTGTAATTGTCGCATGATTGTCGGATTTAATTAAATTTGTGATTTGAAAAGAATTTTCTCTGGAACAATTATAAATTGTTGCATTTCTCTGGAACAATTATAAATTATGCAACGTGGATATAATTTATTTATCGTGGGATATTAATCTACTTTAATAATATTCGCGATTGTAATAGTAGTTGTTATGGGATGATGCCCATTTAAATTAAGTCCCAATTATCTCTGTGACAAGTTAGGATACGACTGAGAACCGACTTGTTTACTTGTTGCTGATTTATTTGGACACAATGCTTAGTTATTACACTAGCATGTTTACTAACAATTATGATGCAAGAGACAAAAACATAAATTTTATGCTTTTGGTCCCTATAGAAGTCAAAAAAGATGTTGGTGCATTAATTGTACTTACCAAGTTATTAGGTTGTTTCGAAAAACATTAAGGGCATATTCGACAATACAGAGCAAAATTTCAGGACAAAGGGCAATGGAAAAATAGAGCCCAACACATGGGCTTAACAAGATTGCGATCACAATCCTTCATAAATCAATCATTGTAATATAAACAAAAAATCTCGAATTTGGCTCAATAATGCTATTTATTAAAAAAAGAGTTCATGAAGAGGACGTGTTACAATATTAATATAAATTATTCATTTCTCTAACAGTTTAAATGATGTGGTCGTTCATCAAAACTGAAAACAGGGAAAATTACCCCAAGACAGGTAATTTAGTTTGAAGTCATTTGCATTTACAGGACTCACTGAAATTTATAACCATAAATATCCCTTACAAAACAAATCAAACATTAATACAGGAAGGTACGTACATAATATGTACACTCATATGTTGTACTAACAATGATGCAATAAAATGTTATTAGCCTATGATTTTGCACAAGGGGTAAGAAGGGATACAAGAACCTAAGTAGTAGGTAATATAAAAGGGCAACCTACACTGCGCAAAATTGTTCGGATATGTAATACATCCGAAAATGAGATGGGGTTGTTCCGACGCTCAATGCTACTATTAGTCGGTCTTGGAGAATGTTTGCTGCTTACTGCTAGCTAACGCCAACCAGACAATTGTACCGGTGAGGTAGAAGAAGATCGACGGAGCAAACAACGACATCTATGTGAGAAATAGACGTATATGTATTAGGACAGGGGTATACGAGAAAACTTAAATCACTTACTATTTTGAAAAATTATGCTATAATCTTTGCAAACATATTATGCATTACAAATTCTTCCTAAAGACCAGATGGTAAAGGAAATCTGTAATATAAAACGCGACTACAGGAAGTCTTAACGTAGTTTTTCAAAATTGAAGGGGTTTTTGGCAATATGCTAGAAAAATTAAGAGATGTCTATGTAATTGTATCAAGAAAACACAAATGTTGCTAAGAAAGGTACTTACCGCCCATGAGTGAGTCGAATCGAGAAGGTAACCTGTGAGGGCGACACCAACAATTCCAGGTATTGCTCCGACTGTGTTGGTTATGCCCTGCAAGAATGACCATATAATTCAGTTTCAGTAAGTATATGAAGAAAATCGTATCATAACTTCGTCATCAATAAAATAATATCCCAAAAACATTGTTTAGTAACAACTTCAAGTGCTAGACGCACAAAAAATCATACCAAAAGGACACTTGCATATTCGGGCGACATGTCTTGGTGGGTACAGTACAAGCCTGCCGCAAACGAATGACGTTGTATTAAAATTTATAACTTAAGAATCTGCTGTTTGAATATGCTACCAAAGCTGTTACGGGTTTAGTACCTGATAAGGCAAAGCTCGATAGCGCTAAACCACCTGTAAGGATTGCAACGACTTCCCATGGACTCAGTCCTAAATCGATAGAGGAAAGAATCATGCAAGTCGCAGGAGAAACAAATGCGATTGTTTGGCAAATTTTCCGTACCTGTTACCATACGAAACAGTGGATTTCCTAATTTAAAGTTTCAAATGCAGATGACTTCCTCCAAGTTGCAAAAAGTAGTTTGACTTATGATTGTAGAAGGAACTTGGAGTGACAAATAATATGACGAGAGGTTTGAGAAGAGAATATGAAGTATTTCCAGTACTGTAAACAGCAGACATGCTAAAGCAAGTACTTCACTATGAAGGGCATATTAGCTATACAGTTCCAATAACGACAAATCACTGACACAAAATATCAAACAAGAGCTTTCAGGTTTGAGAATATCAAACAAGAAACTCGTGACTTCGACTGAAAGGTCTGATTTTTTTAATTCAAGAAACAGAAACGGCAAAAAGAAGACAGTAGCTTAAGGTAATGCAGAAACCAACGGGATTTTATTACGAGAGGAGTAAGCATATGTACCTAGGTAAACTCTACACTTTCACCATTTAATTTCTAGTGCTTCTCTTCACAGAGAAGGTTCCATGTACACCAATTACATATCACAGAGCCCTCCATTCTGTTAAGGACTATCAAACAGAGAGGATGATACGTTTAAAACAAGCATATATGGGGTAGAAGTTTTCTAATCCTGAATCCAGGGGGTACTAAGGTTCTGCATTTAATGTACTTTTGAACTCATGAACAAAAAATTACATAAATAAGCATCCGCCTTTAACTCACCACTGTGGTTTCAACGCCTTTCGAGATTAAGCTGTCAGCCAATTGGGATGCAATGCTGGTGACAACGACTGAAGCTAGTGGCGGAAGAACTGAAACCTGCAGTTGCATAAGACAAAAAGTTTGTATTAATCCTCGTTAATTGCCAAGAACTCACACAACCAAAATCATTGATGATGTATTGTCATGCAACATTTTCAATACAAACTCCGAATTAGTTTATAAGCATGTTATCATATTTCAACTCTGTCTTCCCATGAGCACTCACTTTCTCCTTCACAAGTAACATATATGTACTTCATCTTATTTAATCTTTGGTATTACTTATGCCAAAAATATGTAATTAATTGGAGAGAAACATTACACAGGTACAGATATTTAGAGAGATATAAGGAATATTAAAGCAGGTTTGAAGATATATGCAGTCAAATATAGGTTCCCATATCATATTCAAATACTGTAAAATAAAGAGTTGGTTTTCAAGCTACAACACTGGTGTGGACAACATGGTATCCTGAAAAAGAATTTTGTCAAATCTGGTACGATGTTCTATTATGTAAAATGAGGTGATAATATATACAGGAGGTCCTGTGCGATACTTCAACCAACTAAGTTTTGCATTCCTACATGAATAGGATCTTGGTTGCTGTAAAGCTGCTCTAAAATGGAAGAAACAGACCGCAATTAAACATCCTTGTGGATAAAGGTTATTGTCCAATTTGATATTTCCATTATTATTACATTTCTTTTTGCAGTCAGAAAGGATATTTTTGTACCATTCTGTTGGTAACTCTTTCCATAGGCAACCCTACTATGACCACTCCAAGCAGTCTTTTCCATGTTTCCAGGACTTGTGCTGGCTGCTGGGTTAATTTTAGAAGGTTTCCCTATATGAACTTTGATTAAAGAGTGCGAGGCCAACACTATTAGCTAATTTACAGAGATATAATATTGATAAGAACCATGAGTTTAACCATGAAGTCTCATGCCACCTAGTTTCTTCCACACTTTCTACAATAACATCAACAATGCTCAGATGCGTTAGATAACACTTCCAGTAGTTTTCCAACTCAATATTAAGTCAAAACAAGTTCCTCTGAAGCGCCATTTATTATCAACTTTAGTAATTAGTTAATGATGAGATTACGGGACTAGAATTTAGGTTGAAATTTTTTTTGCATTTCTAAATTCATTATCTAAAAATACTATGGAAATTTGCTCCGCAGCTTATGATATCTTCTATGAAACAATAAGGTAGAAACAATGTCCCTTTCTTCTGTATTTGCATTTGATACAACAATCATACTGAGGAAGTAAAGTCAGATTGAGTATATTATCATGTTCTGATATGGAAGTTAATGAAGATATTACTAATTGGATGGTTATTGATGCATCAAAAATAGGACAAACAGCATATTGATGTATAAAATCTATCACTAAAATGTTCTAGACTTACCCAAGCAGCTTCTGTCAGATCAAGATTCAGCTCCTCACTGCAAGGGATGTTGCTCTATTTAAAATCCGATTGCATAATAACTTGCACCGTAATAAATTATTTTCATAGTGAATTGCATTTATTGACTAAAAACTAACAATAGAGAAGAGAAGAATACAGGATAAAGAAAAGCAAAGGTTGTCTCAAAGATGAAAAGGAATCCAAGAATTTCAGCATTTACTAGTCTAAGAGGACAAATTTCACAAACTCAATGTAAATAATTTGAATGCTACAAGGAATTACACTTCATTTAATAATAATGTGCCCCAAATTTGCAAAGTTGAGATGCATGTATAAAAGCCTTCGAAAAGTGAACATGTAAATTTCCGACAGCATTCGATCTTCAAACTAATAAAGTCATATTGAAAGTTGGTTCAAAGTCCAAATATTCAAATATTTTCTCCCATTTTGCAGATGCAAGCTCGTAGTTAACAATAAGACACTGGGTATAGGCATTACGATACTCTCATGCTGAAAGGTTAAACTTTGGTTACTTAGATATCCATGTCGTGATAGTAAAGTCACCAATTAGTACCATCAAAGTAAATACATATTGCAATGATCCAATAAAGTTGTGAATTTCATAAGCATAGTCCATGGGTAAACCTTTAAAAGTTCCCAAGAAAGAATCCTGCAGCTATGGCGACAAGAATAAACGGTTTTCAATCTTTTGACAAAATGTAGCAATAAAAGTGCACCTGAAATATGTGGGAAGCCAAGATAAGCAGGTATAGTGACCCCAACTTCCACAAAAGTGAGCATATATCATTGCCCATACAGCTTTAGATTTGAAAAATTCCTTCCAAGGTACATCCTGTATATTATCAAGAAATAGTCACACAGAAGCTCTCAACTCCAATCAATGTTCCCAACTCTTTTGATTCTTAATTTAATTCATTGTTTTTCTTGACAACAAAACCAACTGTTTTAAGTTATTATTATTCCTATGCTAGCAGATACTATTATCATAGAGAAAACCACAATTCTCAAGGATGTCATGCAAAGAGACATGTAAAATCCTTGTTGTTTTATGAAACATGATAATAATAGGGTCGGATTCTGCTTGTTTCAAATTCTTTATGTAATTTAAATACGTATCTGCGTCTAGTATTAAAGGAATAGATACACCTACCCCTAGTGAGCTACTCAACTCTTTCAAAGAGGAACCCCATGGCTTGCTCATAGGGTTAGATTGAGGCCCTGCAAAGATAAATTATAGCATATATGCGAGTCAGGAAAATATCGGACTATAAGGTTTCGGCATTTTCTATATGTAAAGCGTTGATGGAAAACATTACAATCTTAAACTTCAAAACAGAGTTATTGGAACTTAGGACAAATCAATCCAACCGAAGCAGAATCGTCCCACATAAATCTTCTCACTCACTTGTATAGCATAATTTTGTACAAGAATTGTCTCACATCACTAGAAAATGAACTTGTAACAACCTTTCTTCAATTATAGGGAAATAGTCTAACTAGTTTAAGAAAGTTTTTGTTGGCTCTTGCAGTGTGAGCTTAAGCTATTTATGTTGCAATTATCTAGTGACAACTGCATAGACTAAGGCAAGAGTCTATTCAGATACTTCGGAGCCATGGTTTAATATCACCTCCTCAATTGGTCCTAAACTTTAGGTTGGTATTTGACCATAACCAGAGGATGGATACAACGAACATTTCGCGTACTGTGGGGGAGTTGCAACATCTTCCCACATCAGCCTTGGGACGAAATCTTTTGGAGTAGTTTATAGGCCTGCCTTAGATTTTACAGTCAAGATATAGCTGGCTAGGGTCCAATATATGAATACAAGGGAGTGTGATTCAATCATTACAAACAATTTCCAGAAGATGCGAATTGAAATGAAAAATGAAAAAAATTTAATAACTAAGTGTCCATGACTTCTCAGATTCTTGTCAGCTGATTTTGTAAAATGCAGATGTTAGTCACTTCTGAATCGGACGAGCGGTTTTCTTAAAACCATAAACATTTTACTTCATAAAGATCATCGATAAACTAGATCTGGTCCAGAATTCTAATCTGCAAGGGTTGATAATCGAGAAAAAAAGGTAGAATCAGATCAAATAAGGAGAACGGTCAAAAGTATACCTTATGGTTGCGTTTAGTTACCTACTTTGGAGCCAAATTTATATGTCCATAATAACTAGTCTATTACACTTATTTGTACAAATGAGTTATATATGGATTTCAAATTCTTTAGCAACCATTTGGATTACGTAATAACTTTGACAAAACTAAAATGATTACTAGATCAATTTGTACAGAAGCTATTCAAGGCATTAGCACATGCATTAACATAACAAAAAATGAAGACGTCATCACCATAGACTACTGAAATCGACAAACAATTAAAAACAAGTTAAGCTTATTTCAAACAGCAAAGACTTTAAAAACGACGGAGGCAGAAATTTAGACAAAAATGAAAAATAAAAAAAGAATAGCATACATGACAAGTAAGGAGCTCTAAATGGAGGCTCATCTTCTCTAACGAACTGAAATACTGAAAACCTGAAAAGTAGTTTAAAAGATTTGAGGGAGAAAAGAAAAGTCTATGTTAGTTTAAGTGACCACATCAATTACTTATGTATCTTTACCTATGAAACTGGAGAAAGAAAATTATAGTGATTGACAGGCTTTCACCAGGGATATTTTCTTATCCTATTACAGAAGAGAAAAAAGAACTGATTATGTTGCATCTAGAACGAAAACATGAGATTTTTGGGGTTATTCTGCTTTTTATTTTCATGGTTCTTCTATTGGTTCCAAGGGACAGGGATATACAATCTGATTTAAATTCGAACATTATCTTACCAGGCTATACCCAGGGAGCCAAAAATGTAAAATACAGATCCCCAGCCATAATTCTGGATTAGTGGAGGCGCCGAAAGAAGCCTGCAGTTCAACGATCCAAATATTACAAGTGAGTGAAAACCCAATCACAACATTTGACTAACAAGAAAACAAATAACGAGTTCAAATCATTCTACTGTAAATTCAAATAGATTTTATGTGTTATAGCTGCCAGCCAATCAATTCCATACTGCGTAATAAAAGCTTCGCTATCTTCCATATAAGATCTTGCAAAATCTAACAAATATGATGCATGGAAGGCAAAATGAAGATTAATTGCTAAAAGATCATTACCCCAAGACACTTCCAACACTCAAACCACCGAAAACAAATGCTACTGCACGTGAACGCTCTTCAATTGGTATTGACCTGAAAATAGTTCAAATCGATGTTACATAGAACACAAGTGAAGAAGTAAGCAATCACAAATACAGAACCCCTCAAAAGAGTTAGTGATGAAGTCAATTTATTATCATCAGAAGATACAGGCAATGACTCATAAATTGATAAAGGAAGAGATTGAAAGGAAGTAAAGTTGAACCTCGGGTACCAACCTTCTCAAACTATTAAACCGATCTACCACCTTTTCTTCACTTCCCACTCCACAGATAATGAAGCAATGAAGAACAGGCAAAAATAAAATATTTTCCTTTGAACTCTGGGCTACAACATTTGAGGTGCATCCAAACAAATTGTGCTGTTTCCCCTATTCCCTAAGATATAATGAAATCAAACCCTTTGTGGACCACTAACTTTTTGGATACCTTAGTGAAGTGTATTGAACAGAGCTTATAAACAACGATCATATGTACTTATGATGTGAAATGCGGACTCATCGTACACTTCATTGTTTCTATACTTGACTCTATTCTACACATAAATAACTTCACTTACAGCAGAGAGGATCCATTATAGCAACTCAGAAGGCAAAGAATTTTCGGTTAGCTTGCTCCATGTTCCAAGTTTTTATTGATATAGACATGGTTAAGAAGTAGAGAACACTAGAGATAGTCACCTTATGGCATAATCAGAAGCAAAAGATGGCATTCAAGTACATACACGTTGCTTACATCTGATTTCTAAGTAAAAACCTGCACTGTGCAATAGCCACTGACTCCTAACTAAAGAGCAGGAGAAATGATTTGTTTTAATGAAACACTTAGACCTTAAATCTATCCTTAAGATTCACTATTTCAGCATCGATAAACACCTAAAACTTGCATAGGTTAAAAAAGCATTCCCCCATTACAATACATGATACAATAATTTATAATGCACTTCAGAATGAAAACTTAAATCATGGATTCTTGGGCAGAATAACAAGAGTCAAACCAATTCCTCACCAACGCCCCAACAAATAATAAAGAAAAAAGAAGGAAAAGAATCTATTATCTGATAAAGATCAAAACAAGAGAAGTATCTAAATCTGTCAGTCCCAGAACAAAGAACTCCACGAAGAAGAAATTACATATGCAGTAATTATAAGTCCTAGATTGCGTCATCGCACTCCTTATAAAGACCAGAACGAGCAGCAATGTGGTTCTTTCCTAAAATACTTCTGACTTCCGCTAAAAGTATTTAAGGTTACACTATTTCTTGTTAATCTTATCATTATAACAAAACTAGTGTAACAGAGAATATCTCAGATCATCTAGAAAATTTCTAATCTGCAGAAATTTTAACAATTGAATCAGTGGTCTTTGAACTCATGAATCCAGACGGCATAGTTCTGTCTTCATGTAAATACAAAGGATAACTCAACAGAAAGCAATGCTTGCAAACAATTTTATAGTGAGAAGTCATAATGGACTACTTAAAGATCCTGACCTTTGTACTTTCTAATAACATTACCTTCTAAGATAACTTTGTCAAGAAAACCATAAGAATAGGCAAGCTAATATGAAATAGAAGAAACCCCAACTTTTCCGCAGGTACAGACAGAATTTTAGGTGCTATAAGACATTGTGGAACCTAATAGCAGTTAAAAAAATCAAAATATTCCATTTCTTACCAGTGCCAAAAGTATCTAGAATAACGATTTATTGTTCTCCATCAGTGATAAATTCTCTATTTCTTTTCTAATTCTCATTATCTCATTCTCTTTACAATATTTTTCATCTTTTATCTGTGTTCATCCTTCTGGTTTCAAGGACGTCACATTAACAACGTACCTAGCAATCATATCAGTGGCAGCAGATGGTGAAACACCTTCTCCTATTCCAACCTGAATTGTTAATTAAGCAAGTCAGGATAAAGGATAAACAGAAATGAATCTGAATGCGTGCAAAGTTTTGAATGAAATTAATCGGAAGAAGTTTAAGTTGTCATCAGACCAGAAAAATTATTTTGCTCCCAGTTTGATAACGAAACAAGTAGAGAGTTTATCTTAGCATGAGATAGTATTTATGGAAGCTCGGAGAAATGGAATTACCAAAATCCTGGAAAATATAAGTCCTGGCATAAACCCAGCAAGAAGGGGAACCAGAGCTGTGGCCAGCGACCAGACCAGGACTCCAATTTCGAGAACTTTTCTGCATACAGACAGGGTAATCGATGGAAAAAAAGATTTGAATCGATAATTCCCATTTTCCTATTTATGATGCTCAAGATAAATATTGAAAACTGCATAGTACCAGCACTTCAAGAAACTTAATGAGGATGTGTTTTATCAGTTGTAAGCAATAAGACACATTTGACAGGATTAAGGCGCCAAAATTTTCTTTTTGCTCATTGTTGAAAACGAAGACTTATATCAAAATAAATGCAAATTGTAGAAATACATCCATTACCAGTGCAGTTGATCAAACAAAGAAAACTGTTGATAAAACAATTCGATCACAGACCAATTCTTAACGCATTAGATTTCATTTTAAGGTTTCAACCTCTCCCGATCTTTTATAACTTCGGTCAATCAAAATGTCATTCTGAGGTTTGAATTATCAGTATTTGTAAAGATTTCTGATTCTGAACCAAGAACAAATCAAATTAGCTGGCAAAACGTAGAGGAAAGTCAGTCTATTCTCAGTAGCAACACCATCTCCATAGTTGCATGAGCATACAAAATATTTCTTCACATGTTAGTATTGTTTATATGTTCATGCAACTACCAAATGGCTTCTTATAAGCAACCATCCCATGCTTTAGGATCCTCCACAGTAATGTCGCTAGTGTAAACTTAAACAGCCAAGTTTGGCCTCAGGTACCAACCTCCCACCAAAAACTTTTGCGAGCCAACCACCAGGCAACTGACTAAGTGCATAACCCCAGAAGAAAGATGACTGCACCAATCCAGCCACAGAAGCATTCCACCCAAATTGATGCGACATTGGAATTATGGCAACACTCAAATTCACCTATTCAGTATAGGAAAAATTAGTCATAAATTTTCCCATAGTTAACCTAATAGCATTTATCAATTCTGACAATATATCTAGATGAATTTTCATAACTTTGCAATCAGTAGTCATAAATATCCAAAAGGCAAGCACACCATAGCAACATATCACTCCATAGCAAGAAAAGATTCCATTATTCCAACATAAGTTCCTACTCATTTCCAAGGCAGAAAACTAATGCCCCCTCCCTCGGTAAAATGAAAAATTTGGCCTTCAAACATTTACACATCCCAGGCATTAAATACATCCTGTCTGCACGAATTTACTTTGATCCAGTGAGAAATCAACCCTCTTCAATTATCACAAGAATTGTACTCTCACAAGAAAGGCTTAGAACATATCCTAAACAACAAACAAGAAAAATTACCTTATCCATATTGCAAACAACAAAGGCCAAAGACGTAGTCCCAATGAGCTTATATCTTTGAGGAAGATTCTTCCATGGCGGCCAATCCCAGTTAAAGCCCACTTCCCCACCCACACTCCCAAACTCCCCTAGACCGTCCTTCTCCTTCAACTGACCATTCACTTCGAGCCCACTTAGAATTCTTTGTGTTTCTGCAGCATTCTCTCTTTCTGTCTCTTTTATGCTGCAAGAAACTCTAAACTTCAAGCTTTGCTTAAAGGGTAGCCCATTCAAGGGTTGGTTTGCCACCGAAGTTCCGAAGGTTGAAGCTCTTATGCTTTTGCCATATGAAATATTGAAGAAATCGCTGCTTGGCTTAGAGATGAGTCGAGCCATTTTTTCTTCTTCTCCAAAGTAAAGGGAATATGAAGAAAATGTCAGAAGCTCTGAATTTGGAAGGAACGAAGTTGAAGAGTATAAGGTGGAAGCGAGCGTAGTTAATGTATTGTGTGTGTGATCAGAGAGTGAGGAGAAAGAAACACGACATTTAAGAAAAGGACCAAACTTTGCCACGGAAGTTGGAGGTTTGTGGCGCCCAATTAAATTGGAAAAATATCATCGAGTCTTTGTTTTTCTCTTTTTGAGTATATTATTATATTTGCAAACTCGTAATTTAGTTTTATAAGACACGAAGTTCCGCAATTAAACATAATGTTTGGTTTTGTTTTTAATTTATTTTAGGGTATTTTGTGGAAATAGAGAGAGAAAAAACAAAGATAAATAAAAATAAGTTAGAGATAGTGTGTATGTTTGGATTTGTTTTTAAAGATAATATAAAATAAGTATGGTATGTTTAATGTTGGGTAGTAGGGAGACAAAAAGTACTGTTCATTATCAAATCACGTCTCTTTTATATATATATTTATATATATATATGTATAAAAATATATATAATTTATTTAGAATTGAGTGATTAAAAATAACTATTATTTTTTAATTAATTATATTTTTTGGAAAAAGTAATTAAAACTATTTTAAGATAATCAAAAATATATTCAAAACTTACAAAATTAAGCAAACCAAACATACTCTATATTCAAAATCAAACATAGTGAAAGTCTCTTGCTTTATGGGATTCACAACTAAATTCATCAATATTCAAAAAAATTAACAAATTTCATCCTTTTTCAAGAATAAAAAGTTTATGGCATTTATATATGATTCTCATACGTAGGGGTGTTCAGTTCCATCAATTGAATTGAACTTAATCGAATTTTTGATTCTTCACCCAAATTTTAGTTCGATTTTGGTTTTGGTTATAACCGACATTTTTCAGTTTAAAAATTGAAAAATCGAATTTTTCTAGAAAAAATAATGTTAGTATTTTTTTTCAATATTGTCTAAAAAATACATATGTAACCAAAGCCCAAGCATGTTGTATTGCAAAGGAAGAAAAACAATTGAAGTTGTAAACATTAGGGAGAAAATTGTGTTCTCCATTTCTGCAAAATATCTCTATTAATTTTCTGTTACAGAGAAGACGATCACCTCTGCTCTATATATATATACATATGTCATGCAAGATAACTGCCAAAATAACAAACTAACAATATGACGATGAGATGGCCCAATAATAACAAGAATAAATGACAAGGCCTGACACATAAGTTATACAACACAGAAACAGAACTAAAATGTGTTGCCAAAAATGCGACTTCAGTAAAAACTCTTTAGCTAGTATCCAAGAAGCCAACGTCTTCTTCTTCCTCAAGCTGTTGCTCTGTTATTTGTTGCTGCTGTAGCTGCTGAGATTGTTGTTGTTGCTGCTTAACTTCAACATCCCCCCCACAAGTGGGACGGGGATCGAAGGAGACCAGTCCCAACTTGGAGACAAGAGAGAAGAATGTCTTCATGAGTAAAGACTTTGTAAACACATCAGCTAACTGTAGAAAACCAGGAATAAAGATAGGGGAAATGAACCCGTCTTTGTAAGCATCTCGAACAAGATGGCAGTCCAATTCAATATGCTCTGTACGCTCATGAAAAATCGGATTCGCCAGAATGTGCAAGGCCGCCTTATTATCATAGAACAAGTCAATAGGTAGTGAAACGGAAACATGGAAATCAGAAAGAATATATAATAACCAACGGAGTTCACAAACAGTTGAAGCTAAACTCCTATATTCATATTTAGCAGTAGACCGAGAAACGGTGGACTGCTTCTTGGTTTTCCAAGATACCAACGCATCACCAAGAAATATGCAATACCCTGTGAGAGAACGTGTGGAGTCCAAGCATGATACCCAATCCGCATCACAGTACGCGCGAAGGACTAATGAATTTGCAGCAGGAAAATACAATCCTCTTGAAGGACAACCCTTAAGGTAATGGACCACATGTAAGGCTACCTTCCAATGTGAGTCGCTGGGGTGATTCAAGTAATGACTCAATTGCTGGACTAAATAAGAAATATTCGATCGGGTGAAGCCAAGATAGAGTAAACACCCAACTAATCTCCTATAGGATTCAGGGCGTGAGAAAGGGGAACCTGATCCAGCAACCAATTTCAAACCCGGAAGGAATGGACTAGAAGCGGATTTAGCTTGAGCTAAGCCAGTATCTCATACAATGTCCAACACATATTTAGTTTGTGCCACGTATAAACCTGAAGAACCACGGGCGATTTCAAGCCCAAGAAAGTACCTCGCATCCCCTATATCCTTAATGGTAAATAGTTGGTGATGATACCGTTTAACTGCAGCAATATCATCGAGAGAAGGGCCTGGGATGAGGATATCGTCCACATAGACGAGAAAAACCATAATGCCTGAAGAAGGAGGCTTGATAAAAAAGCAGTGGTCGTGGACAGATTGAACGAATCAATAAGCCGTAAGCTTCAAAGTGAACTCTGTGTTCCATTGACGTGAGGCCTGCTTGAGGCCGTACAAAGAACGCTACATTTACAAACCATGTTGGGAGGAACCTTATATCCATCAGGGGGCAGCATAAAAATATCTTCTTCAAGGTACCTGTGAAGAAATGCGTTATTTATGTCCAACTGTTGAATAGGCCAAGAATAAGCAGCAACAACAACAAGGAAGATACGCATAGTTACACACTTTGCCACTGGGGAAAAGCTATCCGTATAGTCAATGCCCTCAATCTGGTTGAAGCCCTTGGCCACCAGACGTGCCTTGTACCTGTCCACTGTCCCATCTGCACGAAACTTGGTTTTAAAGACCCACTTACAGCCGATTGCACGTTTACTGGACAGCAAAGGAGAAATTTTTCCTGGGGTGATTAGCCTCCAAGGCTTGCAACTCCATATCCATGGCCTCCCTGCACTCCTTATGTTGAACTGCTTTTGAAAAGGACTCGGGCTCCTGCAAGACAGACAAGGAAGCTACAAACGATATGTATGCAGGGGTACAGGAATGCAATGAAGAGAGAGTTGACTAGAGCAAACAAAGTCGTTCATCCAAGTAGGACGCTAAGAAATTTGAGTGGAGCGTGTAAGTGGTTGTACTGAAGCTGGAGAAGAGTCAGAGGTAGGCAAGGATGGCTCAGGAGAGGGTATAGAAGCAGAAGAGGTATCATGAAATGGAGCTGAAATATCTGCAGAATGATATAACAGAGGCAGAGGACAAGAGTTAGTCTTTTGAACAGAAACAGAGAATGGAAATACATCCTCATAGAATTGGACGTCTCGAGATATAATAACACGATTGTTGTCCATGTCAAACAACTTATATTCCTTTTGTGTCATGGGATAACCTATGAGAATACACTTGAAGGCCTGGGATGAAACTTAGACCTATGGGGCTCAATATTCGCTGCAAAGCAAAGGCTACCAAAAATACGAAGATGGTGATAAGTGGAAAGTTTACCGGTTAAACGCTCGAAGGGTGTTTTCCACTGAAGAATCTTAGAAGGTGTCCTATTAATCAAGTAAGTGGTGGTGAGAATACAATCACCCCAAAACTTAGAAGGCAATGAGGTTTGGATTAATAAGGCTCTAGCTACATCTAGGAAATGTCTATGTTTACGTTCTATCCTACCATTTTGTTGAGGTGTATATGTGCAAGAAGTTTGGTGGATGATGCCATTCTCTTAACAAAACATTAGGCAATCTTTGTTCAAGAACTCAGAACCATTATCCGTTCTGATCATCTTAGTATTTGTAGAATGTTGGGTTCTAACCATAAAAAAGAAGATTTTTAGAATAGAGGTTACTTGGGATTTCTGTTTTAAAATATACGTCCAAAGGGAATGAGAGTAATCATCAAGGATTATCAATACATAGCTGCAATTTGAAATGGTATAGGTTGTATAGGGTCCCCAAATGTCTAAGTGTATTAAATCAAAGGGGGCTTTGGCTTGTGAATCACTTGGAAGAAAAGGAATTCTAGTTTGTTTGGCCTTATGGCACACTTCACATGGTTCAGTAGATGCAGCATTAGAACAATTAGGAAGATGAATGTGTTTCATTACGATCAAGGGAATATGCCCCAATCTATGATGCCAAGTCTGAGCATTACAATGAATATCAGCAGAATTTGAAGAACTGTTACAGATAACAGAGATGGAAGAAAGATTGTATGAGGTCTGTTTAACAATGTACATTTCTGAAAAGATTTCCTTCAAACAGATTCGCATTATTTGCTTGGTCCTGCAACAAACACTTAGAATCAGTAAAGTGAAAGGTGTAAGAGGTGTTACGGCAAATTTGGCTAACAGATAATAGGTTGACAGAAAACGAAGGAAGGTTAAGGACTTGAGTAAGAACGACATGCTTATTTAAGTGAACTGTTCCAATGTAAGTGGTTGTTTTATAGGTTCCATCAGGTAAATGTATGTGTATGGGTTGTGCAAGAGTAGTGTATGAATGAAATAACTGGAGATTAGCACAAATATGGCTTGTAGCTCCCGTGTCTATTATCCAACAGTCCAAATCAATGTCTGAAAGTTCAGAGATATTACCTGCGAATTCAACATCATCATGGCAGGTGAAGTTTGAATAGCTACTGATAGGATCGCCAGCTGCAGTGCTCTTTTGCATCAGTTTAATTAGGTCCCCCATTAACTCAGTCATGTGCTTAGTACTGGATTCGTTTGCAGTCACATGTTTCTCAGCTTAACATTCATCACCTTCTTTCGCTTATCACCCAACGCTTTGTACCAATCTGGTACACCGTGGATTAGAAAGCACGTATCCATTGCGTGCCCAGTCTTGTGACAATGTGTGCACGTCAAACTTCGCTTATCCACATAAGGTCTTCTCCTGCTCTGAAATTTTCCATTTCCATTTCTCTTGCTATCTCTATATATGAATTGATAGGCCATGTGTTGAGGAGTTGCAGCCGTTTCTGTTTTGACTTCTCTCTGTTTCTCTACCGTATAAATCATAGAAAATGCTCGTTCTATAGTTGGCAAAGGATCTACCATCAGTAATTGACTTCTTTCATTGTCGAACGTTTCATGTAATCCCATAAGAAACTGTATAAGTTGCATATGTTCATTCCGTTCTTCTATCACTTTGTTGATTCCGCAAGTACAACAACCACAAGTGCATCTTGGATTAGGTGCTAAAGACAACAGCTCGTTCCAAAACTTTTTCAGCTTAGTAACATAGGCTGTTAATATCAGACCATGCTGTGCGATGGATGAAATTTTGCGTTGGATTTAGTATATCATCGGTCCATTGCTCCTGCCATAACGACTCTGTATTTCTAACCAAAGTTCTCGCTAGGAAGTGACAAACATGAAGGATTCGACGATCTCCTTCGAGATAGAGTTCCATAACCCGGAGGTGACCATTAGATCAACTCGACGCCACTGTTCGAACATTGTTGTTCCTGCCGCTGGTGTTGGAAACGTGCCATTAATGAAGCCAAGCTTCATTTTTGTTCCTAAAAGCCACATAGATAGCACGACTCCATGTTAGGAAGTTTGTACCATCCAATGGAGAGGATGATAATGCCAAACTAGAGTTTTCTGACGGATGAATATACAACGCCTCGCGCTCTATCTGCTCTGCAGCCGTTCTGTCAATTGGATTGGAATCTGCCATATCTCACTGATTTTGTATATTGCAAGCAATTGTGTATCCAGATATCTTCATAGAGAAGGCTCTAATACCATGTTGGATTACAAAGGAAGAAAAACAATTGAAACTGTAAACATTTGGGAGAAAATTGTGTTATCCATTTCTGCAAAATATCTCTGTTAATTTTCTGTTACAGAGAAGACGATCGCAACTGCTCTATATATATACATATGCCATGCAAGATAACTGCCAAAATAACAAACTAACAATATGACGATGAGCTGGCCCAATAATAACAGGAATAAGTGACAAGGCTTGACACATAAGTAATACAACATAGAAACATAACCAAAATGCGACTTCAGTAAAAACTCTTCAGCCAGTATCCAAGAAGCCAACGTCTTCTTCTTCCTCAAGCTGCTGCTCTATTATTTGCTGCTGTTGTAGCTGCTGAGATTGTTGTTGTTGCTGCTTAACTTCAACAAAACACAACCAAAACAAAATCAACAAAAAATCAATCATGCATTTCAACAAACACTTTAAAAGCATTCAAATTTCTTCTACAAACTGTAAAAAAAAATTACAAAGAAGAAAAATTACATATTAATGGAGTTGGAGCGAAGCTGTACCAATCGAGTCAGAGCCGTCCGAGAGAGAGAGTTAGAAGAGAGAATTTTGCACAATTTTTTCTTTCTGCTTCAACCAGTCTGCCATCTCTGTCATCGAGAGAGAGTTAGAGGGGAGAGAGAGAGAGAGAGAGAGAGAGGGGGTTCTATTAACGGCTATTAATTCATTCAATGACTATATATTGGTAATAATATTTTATTAAATTCAAAATTATTTAACTTTATATATGTTACATTTACCCCTTACAAGTATAAAAGTATTAATAAAAAAATGCTGAATGAGATTTAAAATTGAAAATGTATGTAATATTTTTGTTCACTCTAACATTTTTTGTCCAACCCTCGAGAAAAATGATAGTTTAAATAGAAAATTTTTGAAGGGGGTGCAAATAAAATTTTAAAAGTATTTAGGAAGGAAATATAATTTTTGTATTTTTAAAAGGAAGCTAAATGTAATCAACCCTAAATACAATCTTTAAATTTAGGTATTTGGCAACAAAATGTGAACTTTAACCATGAAAAAGAAGATGACAAATATTTTTTTATTATATATACTTCCTTTGTACTCCAATTATTACTCTTAATATGTTTTACCACTAGAAAAAAAATTAAGTTTTTGCTACACTATAAACGATTGCAGCTTAAAAATGATAAATCAATATTATTAATGACAGTTAATTAAAATCAAAGTAAAAATTTAAAATTTTACCATAATTAATCAATATTCACCGTGATTTTTAGCCATAGCTAAAACATTTATCATGGTTTTAGCAATACCTACAAAAAGAACGGCTAATGACCGTTGTGAAGTTGTGGTTGATTTGTTTTGCTACGATTTTCTTCTTTTAGCTACAATAATTAACCGTAGCGGAAAATTGTATTTTTTCTTGTTAAGATGTCTCAAGATAATATTTTTTCATGAAATAATTTTTTGCTAAATACTCATTTACTTAAATTAATGATGTAATACTACTAACTTTATTTTATAAAAATTGCAAAATTTTTATTACCTTTGTAAATTAGTCAAATGAAAACCTTTCTAATCTTAAACTGGGTAATTTATATAGGCTTAGTTTGTTTCTATTTTTTGATTGTTTGAAAGATAGTAAAAACCATTTTGAATGTTTGTCTATATTCTGAAAAAAGAAAAAGAATATAATTTTGATCTGCTAGCTATAGAGTTGTCGCACTTTTTGTCCTGTCTGATTCAAAAATTATAATTAAAAAAAATATTGCATATTTGGTTTAAATATCGTCAAAACAAAAAAAGGCTAAATTAGCCATATATTTTCACATGTCTTTCACGTAACTTAGTTATAATTTGAGATTTTTAATTTTTTTTGGCCACATTTGCTAACGTGGCTAGAGGAATGTAGGAAAAAATACAACTTTGATCCTATAACTATTTTAGTCCAAATGTCACCTCAGCAAAACTAATTGAAAATATAAAAATCAAAATTGAAAAGGGTCACATGTTAAGCATGTGCCAATTCTTGAGAAATTTAGCATTTTTTAACTATATTTGGATTAAACGTGCTATTTTTTTTTTAATTATAGCCCTCAATTACAAATTTGAAATCACAAAAAACCAAAATTGTATCTTTCCCTTTGAAAAAACTCATAACTATAAAATATTTCTGTTTACTTTAATTTATCTTATATAATACAAAATAAAACATATTTAAAATCCTCAAAAATGTATTCATACCTATCTATCTTTCTCATTTTATCTATAGAAAAAATTATTTTTTTAATTCGCTAAGTATATCCAATATTAATTTTAGTCTTGTAACTATGCTCTTTTTTTATTAAATACTTTAAATTTCAAAATTAATAAAATTTAGTCAAATTTAGGGTTTTGTATATAATTTTTCGATCAATTTTTGAATTTTAGCCCAAAAATTGCACAAGTGTATAGCTATGTGTACATCCACATATGCTTGAAGTTGACTAAGCGATTCCTATATAATATTACATTTTTATATTATTTATAAATTTTAAAAAAGCTTAATTTTCTTAACTTTCAAAAAATATTTTTGAACTTTCTTTAAAAACTTAATGTTTCTTAATTTTTAAATTACTTTTAATTAAATTAATTAAAAAATTTAATTATTTTTTTTAATAACTAGCGGAGGCAGTGATGTTGTTGCTGCAACAGCGACGCGCCTTTCTCACCATTGGTGATGATGGTCGCCCAGGCATTTGGGCAACGCAACTGTTCATCATAGCAGAGGGCGACCTCGAATGAAGAGGTTGTTGTACCATTGGGCAACGTTGTCGCCCAAATCTATCTTCAGTGTGGAGGCGCTCGTTGTCCCTATCTGTGGGCGCGAGGGGTTTAGATAATAATTTGATTTTTATATGTTATGATTATATATAATATAATTATATCTAATATTTTTTTCAATTCATGTATAAAGTCACGTAGGACCAAAAATCCTAAAAATATATCATGTTGGCATGTCTTATCATTTTCCGAACTAAAAATCAAAATTTGGATCATCGAAGAACTAAATTTCATCAATTTTGAAATTTAAAGAACTTAATAGAAAAAAAAATGCATAGTTATAGAACTAGAATAAATATTGAGCACAGTATCACAATTATATTCCCAATTAGATACTTTTAAAAAATAATTGTAATTCTCATTTTTATTTATAAAAGTGACTACATGTCATTTTAACACAATCATACTAATTTTTTTATTGTGTTGACATTACCATAAAGTTGGTTTTATTTGCTTCTAATTTCTTTCTTTCTTTTTTTTTTCAAATGTGATTTGTTGGTCTATATATTTTATTCTTATTTATAATATATTTTAAAACGCAAAAAATTATTTATTATATGCACGAATAGTCCGCATACCACGATTGCTAATACTAATATAAAAAAAATAAGAGTATTTCAAACTTACAAATGGCGATTTATGATACTACAATATTAATTTTTTGTTATGCCAAGTTAACTCTCTATAACAATTGATTTTTTACCAATCGGATTAGGACATTATTAATCCCATCTTCGTGCCTGCTTGATCGAGAAGTAATCCTCTCCTTCTAATACCTGATACTCGTGTTTGGCATTTTACTAAGGATGGCCGCTTTACTATAGGGAGTGCATATTTCGAAGCCCGGTCGCTCGAATTACACTGTTCACATAGTTGTGTCCACCTTCAGCAAGGATCCTGGAAGTTGTGTGTGGTTGGCTTCCTACGGCTACAAACCTTAACAAAAGGCTAGGGGGACGGAAATTCCATTGCCCGATATGTGGAGTGGCTGACGAGGATCTCGAGCACGTCATGGATTGCACTTACTCTAAATAGGTTTGGGCTCTTTCGAACCTCCAGTAGAGTAAGATTGCAGCGTGGCACGGTGATCCATTTGCTGGATGCGATCTCTGGTGATTTCTATCGCATGAGGAATTTGGTTTCTTCCTATCTCTCCACTGGTTCTTATGGTGGGTGATGATAGGGGTGATTACACTCCCTTAAGATAGAATGATGAAGATACCCTCCTAAGGAAGAAAATTAACAAAAATGGCCCGAGATACAAGCATTTTTTATCGGGTTGTTGGACCTACCTGCCCAAGCCAACCCGGAATTAAGACCCGTATTATCAGCCGTTGGATCTTTTAATAGGCATTCCACTAGATGTTGTCATATGGGCCTACCTTCTACGGACATGGGAACCTATAAATATCGTTGTTCAGAAGCATTTATAGTATATTGCATTCATTACTCTATCGATTTCATTAAAGCCCTTTAGATCGCTTTTGGCCTTCAGACTTTCTAACTTAAGCATCAGAAGGCCTTAATTGGGGGCTTCCAGCAAGCCTAATGATTTCTTTGTTCTCAGGACCCACATCCCAAATAGCTCAAGATTGATCACGGTCCGACCCATATAAGCGACCTGGATCAATTTGGTGCCGTCTGAGAGAAAAATCTTGAGAACATGTCGAATGATATGGAAGGAGCGTCCAGGAGAGATCATTAGTATGAGGATGAGATGCCTACACGAGAGGAGGACGAACTTGAGCTAGACTCAGAACTAGAAGAAGACATAAGAGCAGGGCAGAGTAAGTACCTAGAAGAAAGGAAGAAGGCTGAGAGGGAAGACGATCCCCAAAAGCAGCTCGAAAGCGAAGTCAGGGAGGGCGGTCAAGAGAGTCAAATAAGGGCCTATATATAGGGGGAAAGTGAAAAAGCGCGCCTTTTCATGAGCAAGGAGATGGCGACACGTCAATAGGGATCAACAACTAGGATGCGACGGTCTGACAAATGGTGATTCAATTTCTCCTGGTGTAAAAAATAATACTAGAAGAAGTGGGGGAGTAATGACAGGGGTGATCTTACTCTCCCTTAAGATAGAATGATAAAAATACCCTCCTAAGGAAGAAAATTAACAAAAATGGCCCGAACATGCACTTTTTATCGAGTCGGGTTGCTGGACCGATCTGCCTAATCCGACCTGGAGTTCAGAACCATATTATCAGCTGTCAAATCTCTTAATACCCGCTAGATGTTGCCATATGAGCCTATCCTATACGAACATGGGAACCTATAAATATTACTGTTCAGGAGCATCTATGGTATGTTGCATTCATTACTCTTTCGACTTCATTAAAGCCCTCTAGATCGTTTTCGACCTTCACACTTTCTAATTTAAGCATCAAAATATCTTAGTTGGGGGTTCCCAACAAGCCTAACGAGTTATTTTATTCTCAAGATTTATATCCTATGTACCTCAGGATCGATCGCGACGCGACCTTCAATCATTGAGGATCACGAACTGACCTGGATCAGGTGAGAAATTAGAGACTGATGGAAAATGTTTTGTTCTCCCTAGGTCACACGATCTTGGTGGCGCGCAGTCTCGCACGGGCTTGTGCTACAGCAACTGAGAGATTACAGCCTCTCCAACTCGTTCCCCCCCCCAAGGTGTGGGCTCCCCCTCCAGCAGATAAATACAGACAGGGCTATTTTTAGGGCGACAGGAAAGATTGGCATTGGGGTTGTGGCTCACGATTGCAAGGGCATAGTGGTGGGTTTGCTCTCTCAGCGCTTCTCGGCCCCCTCTAACAAGGAGTTGGCTAAATTTCTGGCGGCACGGGCGGTGTTGGGGCTCGCTCATCATATGGGATGGCAGTCGGTCATTTTAGAAAGTGATTGTCAAGGGATGGTTCATTCTCTAAAGGTGAAGTCTGACAATTTCTCCGATCTTAGGCTGATTCGGGTGGATATTTGGATTTGCTTGTGGACAGTTTGGAGGTGAGTTTCTCTCGGTAGAGATGGCTCATTGTTTCCATCTGATTTTTTTTGTTGATTTTATAAATTAGTTCTTTTCCTTTCAAAATAAAAAAAATAATATTAGTCTTTTTTTCTTTTTTTATTTCTTTTTTACTTTGAAATAAGATCTCTTGGTTATATATATATTTTATATTTATAATATACTTTAAAATATAAAATATTATTTTTATTCATTATATAGACCAGAAACAGTGAAACAGAACCAACACATGCTGACCATCAATCGATTCTCTTGTAGCCAACAACAACGTGGCTATAAGCATTACCACATACAACTACACATTCAAGAGAGAGAGAGAGAGAGAGGAGAGAGAGAGAGAGAGAGAGAGAGATCATGTTCAACTTTTCTTTTTTTCTTGTTTTTTTGAATCACCGATCATATTCATTTGAAGCTAATGATTATGATCATACGATATACCATGCAGTATGTGATGAGAAAACATGTATTTATCATCACAATTATTTTTCTATATTCAAGAGGCAAAAAAAGAAAACTTAAAGAAAGATGAAAGAAAAATGAAAATGAAACTGAAGCTGAAGCTGAAGCTTCTTCCATGGTGGGCGGGCGGCGTCATCACGGCGGCGGCCGGCGGGGGGGGGGGGGGGGTTGATGTAATCTTCAAGAGCTTGGAGCTGCTCCCGTGAAGGTGGTTTCTCATTGTTCTTTATGGATCTGTGCACATCGTACGTTGTTGCGGCCAAGAATAAAACCCTGCAGAGCACTCATGTTTTTGTGCAATTTCAATTGAACAAAACAAGAAATTGGAGTCGAATGTAGTGGAACAAAATTGAAAAAAATAACTAAAGTTGGAAATTTTCATACCCGGAAGCGAAAACCATGATTTGCCTTGGATATACATACTTCCCAAACATCCTCATCTCTCTCTCTCTCTATCTCTCTTGGAAATATTTTCGACAATCCTATCGATTGGTAAATTAGAATGTCCCCCCACATATTAGACCGAATTATACATGCAAGTTTGAACAAATTCCTAATTCCCCATTACTTGGCGCTTTGTGGTACATCAACGGATAAATTGGAGGTTATGAATTTGAATCCTACCAAATTTATAAATATTGTCTTATTTAACTTGTGTATGTGTATTTATTCACTTAATTTGGTTTATTATTGTATCAATTTATTATACTGTGAGTTATTGATTGAATCGATATATTTATCGATTTATTAATATTGTATATAATCATCGTTTCTATTAAAAAGATTTATATATGAAAGAAAAAACCGATCAATTCTAATATATAAATTTTGAGACAAACTTAAGGACAATAGCTGGAAATCGTTAGGGCATCACAATTTCCTCGCGATGAAAATAAAATATCCGTCACAAAGTTTGCACTGAGAAAGAAAATCCGTTGCAAGATCTTTTTTTTATTTTCAAAAAAGTGGAAAAACTCATGTTGTGAGAGCTAATTTTGCAAAGGTTAAGATTTTCATTTCGATTGCTCGTAAGATCATCATTTCATTCCGTTCTTTTGTTCATTTCTTCTCTCCAAGCCAAATGCCATTAGGATCAGAGTGTATTAGGGGGTGCTATATAGGTGGTCAAACCGATTGAGGCAATCGAGTTTCCAAATGCCTTATCCCCAAATTTTCTTTAGGTGACTGTTGATTCTTTGAAACTATTTCTATTAAATTTTCTCTAAAGTATAGGTGACTTGTTGCTAGAGATAGGTCTTGGACGTACATTAAGATTTACATCAAGATGCACAATGGGTCGGGTTGGCTCAGGACCAACGCGGACCAACCCAGAAAAGCCTAGTCTAGGACCAACCCACTACTATTCATGATTAGTCCTAGGGTAGTCCGGTGCCTTTCAATGGATTCCAATTGGGTCCATTTATAAATCTAGACACAGTCCATGAACCTACCCGATTGAGGCTAGGACTAAGCCTAAATGTGCCTTTTTTTATTTTTTATTTTTCTACAATAGAGGTTTTCTTTTGAACAATTACTTAACTTTATAATTGTATTATGAAATAAAATAAATAATCATTTAAATCACATAAAATTCACAACAAAAAAAAATATTTAAGATTATATAATGAACTTAAATAATAATTTGACGAACAAGCTTTCGAGAATAAACTTAGATGGTAATAAATTCAACAAGGATGTAAAATAAACTTTCAAAAAAATAAAGAAAGAGTATTAATGAATTAAAATACTGAAACATTAAAAGTAGAACAATAAAAATAATAATTTTTAGAGTTTTTAAAAGTATCGAAAAGCTACAAGAATAGTTAGTTTAAGAGAATAAAATAAAATTTATATGATATGTATTATTTTATAAAAAAAATGATCCATTAGGCCCGGCTCAAGACCAAGTGATCTTAGACTAGTGGACTAGGCTGGTCCTAAATTTCAATACATGAAATTGGACTGATCCAACTCGATCTACTGTGCATCTTAAAATTTATATGACTCGTTGACTTCCAAATGGGCTTATGAATTGGGCTTGATGAGCCTCTAGGTGTGTATTCTCACTGCCACACTCAGCTGCTTTCAAGTAAACTTTCAAACACGTCATTGTTACAAAAAGAACATTTTTAGAAAGAAATTCAAGTTTGAGCAGATAAGGTGTAATTTTACTATCCTGAGGAAGTCTAATAGATGATAAATTTGATGAGAGGACGCCCTATCAAAACTCCCCAAAACCAAACAAAATTTCGTCATGGTTATCCTTCCCATCCTTCGACTACTTGATTAATATATATATATAAAGGTGGGCTTCTACAAAACATAGTCCCCAACCCATCCCACACACTCAAAACCTTCCATCTCTTCCACCTGTTTGACGAAATTAATCAGTGAGATGACTGAAGTCTCTTCCACCGCAACAACAGTTCAAGAACTGGTTGAAACCGGCGATGAGCTGCCACAGAGCTATATTTGGAGAGACATTAATGGCGATTATGGGGCCATAGATTTCGGTGTTCCTCTGGCTAAAAGGCAAAACAACTTTATGTTTTAAAAACTCAACTCACTCTCTTCTTTTGACCAAAGTTGTAACGGCATTATATTTATCACCGCGGACCATTATATTATATATAAATAATTAAAAAATATTATTATATATATAATTGAAAAAAAAAAAAGAAAATCTAATTCCCACCCCACCCTCGTGCTGCCCCCCAGATCTGGCGGCGGCCAAAAAGAAAAGAGGATGACGGTCGGCTGTCGTCCAGCGTCACCGTCGCCCTCTGTGCAAGGGCGGTGGCCGGGGCCGTCTCCACCAGGTTTTTTTTAAAAAAATTAATTATTATTCTAATAATTATTAGATATTTAATTAATTATTCAGTCTGATATACATATTATTAGATTTCTATTTTGTTTTAAGTACATATGATACTAATTTAAATATAAATATCATTTACAAAAAAAAATATAATTAATAAAATATTTAACATAAATAATAATTTAAATTAATTTATAAATTATAATTACTATAATTGCTTAAGATTTATATTCATGTACATATCTAATTTAAAAAATAAAACTTAGTATATTATTTTTTTAATGTAATTTTTTTTTGGTATTGTTAAAAAAAATTATAATGTAATAAATTTAAATATGATCTATTTAATATTTTTAATTATATAATATTTGAATTTGTTAATTGTATAATTTCTATAACTAATTAATATCCATATTTGTTGAGATACTTAAATTTTGAATTATGATTTTAATATAATTTATTAAACATTAAAAATTTTATATAATTTTTTTGTATATTTAAAAGAATTTTTTTAATTTTTTAGAGAGACGAAAATAAAAAAAAAACACTCAAAACAAGTTAAAAATAAATAAAACAAAACCTATTATATAGTCATATAGGGGAATTAATTTTAATCATAATAGCAACAAAAAATCATGAAAGGACGCCAAAACAGTCTTCAAGTCGCATCACTCGTACGTGCATTGCACTTTCCGTCAAATCCTAATGTCAAACAATTTTTTTGCAGGGATTTACAAAATACGAATTTTCTTTTTTTGCCTATTTTCAAATTATAAGAATTTTTTTTGTTAATTCAACAAAATATGAAAGTAATTTTGTGAAACTATATATGGGATTAAAATTGCAACTAGCAATTTTCTTATGCCGAGATGTTATTAGTAATTGTTATTCTGATTTTTTATTTTATGTTATTATGATTAAAAAAAGAAGAAAAAGGTGGTCTACCATAATAATTAATGATGCATGGTCAAAAGAATTGGGCATGATTAATTATAATAGGAGGATTTTGTAATTAATAAAATATATAGCAGCAATTCATATAGTTCTAGAAATGTCAATTTCGAGGGCTGATGATTTGACTTTGGATATTCATATCTCTTCATTATTAGTCCGCTAAATATACTTAATTTTAATTTTAGTCCAATAACTATATTCATTTTTGTTAGGTCCAATAACTTACAGAATTGCTTACTTTTAGTTCTCTGGCAGATTTTCGGATAATTTTATCCATATGCAACTTTTGAAAGGCAGTTTTAGTCCATATGCACTCATAGGGGTAAAATTGTCTGAAAATCTGCCAAAGGACTAAAAATAAGCAATTTTATAAGTACTGGACCTAAACAAAAATAAATATAGTTGTCGGACTAAAATTTAAAATTAAGCATACTTAACAAATTAAAATAATACTTTTCCTTCATTATTATTTAAGAAATGTGATCTTCTAGGAAAGATCAATGTGTTAGTGGAGCCAACATCTTAGGACAATTCTTAAAAAGTTATTAAGATAAATTGTGTTATTTAATTTATAGAGTAAAAACCTATCTAAATCTTTATCTATATATATATATATATATATTATATAAAAGTAAAAATTTCCCATATGTTTGTTTCTATTATGAAAAGATGTTTGTATCTTTATTTAAATAAAATAATAAATTGAAATTAGTTGGAGAACATAAATTTCTATAAAAAAAGGCTATTTAAGAATCTTGATTCCTCTAAATTACTTGGACATTAATCATAAATAGACAGATACTATTTTTACATGATTAATTTTTAGAAGTTATTTTTAAAAATTAAACTTATTAATATAGGGACAATAAAATTTAAAAATAATAACATTAGAATGATTTATAAAATACTAATATAAACTTCAAAAATTATATATATATATATATATATGTATAAAAGAATAAAAATCATGAATAAGTTTTAAATAAAATTTATCAATCTTATTAAATTAGAAATGCTTTTGAAAAATTTAAAATGGGTGGCTCTAACTAATTAATTTTAGAAAAAAATATATTTTTGATCCCATATATTTCGACCAAAACACCTTCAGCTGTTATAATGGATAAAAGCCAATGAATCCACTTAGAGAACTTATCAATCGGGCAAACTAAATATTGGACCCATTTGGACCACGACACCCATCACCGCTGCTGCCTCCCCACTATCCGATTCGAACACGCACCGGTTCCTGTTGTACCAAAGCTCCCAGCATACTATGAGGCACGTGGTGAACTCCTCTCTGTCCAACCCCTTGTGAGCTCATCATATCCAAACGTCAGCGCCAAGACCTTCACGGGCCACCCATCTCCACGGGATATGTGTTAAGTCCCATATCCGTCTCGCAAAGGTACATTCGACTAACACGTGTTCTAGCCTCTCCTCCCTATCGCCACACTAGAGACGTAAATCACAGGTTCGCTTTGGTTGGGAGTGCTGAGTGGAAACACCTCTAGGCGAAGAGGAGGACCTCAAGGGCTGCTTTAACACGCCAAATGAAGCTCCAGGCATTAGGACTGTCGATCTCGCTTGTGCATGACAGATCAGCAAAGGTGGAGGTAGCGCGATATGCACTCTTAACTGTTGAAGAGGTATTTATCTTCTCCGTCTCTACTGACAAAACTAAGAACCGGAGAAACCCTCTACCTTTACTTGGCAATTTCTGGAGACGCAGTTAGCTTGGTCTTGGTACGACAGAAAAACAAAGAGCACCAGCCCGTGTACTATGTCAGTAGGATGCTGCAAGGGGCCGACTCCAAGTACTCCCAAATCGAAAAACTAGCCCTCTCTCTAATCACCGCAGCCAGAAAATTGAGGCCATATTTTCAGTCGCACCAAGTAGTAGTACTGACGAATCACCCCCTGAAGCAAGTACTTTCAAGTCCGGAGGTCTCCGGAAGAATGGTCAAGTGGGCTGTAGAGTTAAGTGAATTTGGTGTCGAATTTCAACCAAGACCAGCCATTAAGGCACAGGCGCTAGCTGACTTCATTGTAGAGTTGGCATATGATGAAGCGAGTATCTCTACACCTTCCTGGAGTCTGCATGTCGATGGATCATCAACTTCGACGGGAAGCGGGGCCGGAATAGTTTTGGAGAGCCCTGAAGGTGACTATTCATTGACGAGACTCCTCATTCTTGAGAATTACACATTTTTGGCAGAAACTATATTTCACCTGGTGTAAAATTCCGTCGTGGTAAAATTCTGATTTATTCCCTAGCAAAAAAACCTCGACCACATCATTGGCGCAGTCTGTGGGAAACTTTTACCTCGACGTTGAGCATGCAGACCAGGTCCTGAGCTCATGACGTGCACGATCTAGACGCCATCCAAGAAGCCCAGGCAAACGGAATGGAACAGAACCCCCCTGGCGAACAGTCAGTTCCTCAGGAGGTAACCCCCCTAACGCACCAGCAGACACCCCTCAATGGAGGAGTCCCCTCGTTCCATCAGAAATCTCCAGCTGTACCCCCAACCGGAGTACTCCCCCCGGATGCTCCCCCCCAAGAGCCGATGATTCAGCTGACAAAGGAGGCTTTGCTAACCTTGATTCGAGATGCGTCCACACGAGCTGCGGCTCAAGCCGTGGCCCAATTTGTGGCGCAACAACCAGTGAACCCGAAGCCGTGGCCCAATTTGTGGCGCAACAACCAGTGAACCCGCCCCCTCCTTCCCCTCGCAGAAGTCGAGAAATATCCTCGGGTCCCGAGGAGGAGGGCAGAGGCGAGAGGAAGTATACAGTCGGATTTCCAGACCTGAAGTAGCGCAAACTCACAACCGGAATCTCCCTAATCGAGAATCCTCCGCCCCCCCACCAACTCAGGGAGCCGAGGATTCCTACTTGCCGTTGGCTGTGGCACCTCCGAGATGAAGTCCATTCGCCTCCTATATTCTAGCCGAGGCGCTCCCAACCGGTCTCAAGGTGTCGAATCTGCCAGAATATGACGGGGCAGGAGATCCACAAGAACATTTAGACAAATTCTATGCCAAGATTGATTGGTATGATCTGAGTGATGCCGCATACTGTAAAGTCTTTCGTACTACACTCTCGAAGTGCGCATTGGCCTGGTTCAACCAACTGTCCGCTGGAACTATTTCCAGCCTCGAGCAGTTGGTTCAGCGTTTTTTGCACCACTTCTCTATGAACAAAAAGATCCCGAAAACAGCGGCATACTTGTTTACTGTTCGCCAGAGAGAAGGCGAGACCCTGAGAGACTTCATGCAAAGATTCGTAGATGCGGTTCATGAGGTCCCTCACGTCAATCAAGAGTTGTTGGCCAGTATCGTCCAGCAGAATCTACAACCGGGAAGATTCAAGGAATCTATAGCCGGCAAACCCCCTAGCACTATGGAGGACTTGATTGTACGCTCGCAAAAATACATCCGCATAGAGGAGTCGAACGCGATGGATCGTTCCTTCAACAACAAAAGGAAGGGTCGGGAAGAAGAGAAAGAGCCGAAGACGAAGGAGGAACGCAAACATGTACCTCCAGTTGGTTTCGCCCGCTACACCCCTTTGAATGCCCCCAGAGGAGAGATATTAGTCGTAGCTGAGCGGCAGGGACTGATCAATCAATGGCCAAAAAAGATGAAGGACAATCCTAAGAGGCTCAAGTCCGACAAATACTGTCGTTTCCATCGGGACAGAGGCCACACTACGGAGGAGTGCCACCATCTGAAAAATGAGATCGAAAAGTTGATTCAAAGAGGATATTTAAAGGAATATGTAAATCAGGGACCGAAGCACCAACCCCGCGAATCAACCTCCAAACAAGCTGGAAACGGCGACAACCAACCCACGGCAGGGGTCATCGCCGTGATTTCGGGTGGCCCCGCTGGGGGCGACTCGGCCAATGCTAGAAGGGCCCTCACTCGAGCAGCTAGGGGGAGTCATGCGCAAGCCCCTATCCAAGTTCACACCATTAGATCGCTGCAAGAGGATGAGATTTCATTCGGCAAACAGGACTTAGACCCTACGAGGAATCAGCACAACGACGCCTTGGTCATCTCCGCCACAATATCTAACTTCTGGGTCAAGAAAATCTTGGTGGATAGTGGAAGTTCTGCTGATATTATATTCCACGATGCATATGTCCAGTTAGGAATTGATAATGCACAACTTCGGAAGGTGAATACCCCTCTCACGGGTTTTAGCGGGGACATGATCCAACCAATGGGGGAGGTGATGCTGCCACTATCCCTCGGTTCTCATCCAAAAAGATCCACGAAATTAGTGAAGTTCCTCGTGGTGAAAGCCCCACCCGCTTACAACGTCATCTTGGGGAGACCGAGCCTGAACCTCTTCTGAGCGATAGCATCTACTTACCACCTGAAGCTGAAATTCCCCACTCCTGACGGCGTGGGAGAAGCGATAGGGGACGAGAGAATGGCGAGAGAGTGCTATATGAATACACTTAAAAGATCTCGCGAGAAGACGGATGACGCGACCAATGGAAAAATGAAGAGAAAAATAACCGACGGGAGACGAGAGACAACGGACCCCCCCGAAGAGTACGTGGGAGCACCTTGTGGGGAAAAGAGAGTCGAAGCCGTGGAGGAACTGAAGGTAATCCATCTCTCCGTAGATGGTGCGAAGACCGTAAAGATAGGCACGGAAATGTGTCAGCCTACTGAAGAGAGTTTAACACGATTTTTGGTTGAAAATGAGGAAGTGTTTGCATGGAGCATGACGGATTTCTATGGAATCCCACCCGGCGTCATCACTCACCAGCTCAATGTAAACCCCGAAGCAAAACCCGTGAAGCAAAAGAAAAGGATTTTCGGGCTGGAGAGAAGTCAAGCAATACAAACGGAGGTGGATAAACTATTGGAAGCAAAGCACATATGCCCGGTGCAATATCCGGAATGGTTAGCTAACGTCGTCCTGGTCCCGAAGCCAAACGGAAAGTGGCGTCTCTGCATTGACTTCACTAATCTGAACAAGGCATGCCCAAAGGACCCCTTCCCCCTCCCGCGAATCGATTTGCTGGTTGGCTCGACCTCAGGATGTGAAATGTTAAGTTTTCTTGACGCGTACCAAGGATACAACTAAATTTCGTTGGCGCCTGAAGATCAAGAGAAGACGAGCTTCGTCACAGATCAAGGTATCTTCTGCTACAATGTCATGCCGTTCGGCCTCAAGAATGCCGGAGCAACGTATCAACGACTCGTCAACGACATGTTCAAAAACCAGATAGGTCGGAACATGGAGGTATACATAGACGACATGCTGGTTAAGAGTGTCAAAGAACAAGATCACGTCAAGGATCTGGAAGAGTGTTTTCAAATCCTAAAAGCTTTCGGCATGAAGTTGAATCCCGCCAAGTGTACTTTTGGGGTGCGAGGGGGAAAATTCCTCGGTTACATGATCTCTGAGAGAGGTATAGAGGTGAACCCCGAGAAAATCAGCGCTATAATGAATATGCGCCCTCCCAAGTCAATCAAAGAGGTGCAAACGCTCGCCGGAAAACTGGCTTCCCTGAATAGATTCATTTCGCGGTCTGCGGATAAGGGACTGCATTTCTTCAAAGTACTTCGCGGTGCAGCAAAATTTGAGTGGGACAAATCTAGCCAAGAAGCATTTGATGCGCTGAAGAGGTATTTATCTTCTCCGCCTCTACTGACAAAACCAAGAATCGGAGAAACCCTCTACCTTTACTTGGCAATTTCTGGAGATGCAGTTAGCTCGGTCTTGGTACGACAGGAAAACAGAGAGCACCAGCCCGTGTACTATGTCAGTAGAATGCTGCAAGGGGCCGAATCCAGGTACTCCCAAATCGAAAAACTAGCCCTCTCTCTAATCACCGCAGCCAGAAAATTGAGGCCATATTTTCAGTTGCACCAAGTAGTAGTACTGACGAATCACCCCCTGAAGCAAGTACTTTCAAGTCTGGAGGTCTCCGGAAGAATGGTCAAGTGGGCTGTAGAGTTAAGTGAATTTGGTGTCGAATTTCAACCAAGACCAGCCATTAAGGCACAGGAGCTAGCTGACTTCATTGTAGAGTTGGCATATGATGAAGCGAGTATCTCTACACCTTCCTGGAGTCTGCATGTCGATGGATCATCAACGTCGACGGGAAGCGGGGCCGAAATAGTTTTGGAGAGCCCTGAAGGTGACTATTCATTGACAAGACCCCTCATTCTTGAGAATTACACATTTTTGGCGGAAACTATATTTCACCTGGTGTAAAATTCCGTCGTGGTAAAATCCCGATTTATTCCCTAGCAAAAAAACCTCGACCACATCAACTGTGAAAGACCCCTTATTTTTGAAGTGCTAGTACAGTCGGTCCTTCACCCCTCAGTCAAGTTTCGTTAGCCGAAACCACTCCACATCATATGCCTCAAATTCTGCCAATTGCAGCTCTAAGCTTCAGCCACCCTCTGCCATCAAAAGCGCATCATGGTGGTACTCGACGATAGTGTGCGGGCTGATCAAATTGGTTAAAAAGTGGATGGTTTAGGGATCCAAGGATCTTTGAAAATCCGAGCCCTCTTGACCCGATGCCCACCTCACTCCTACCAACAACAGTGGCCTAGCCGCCATTAGCGACCGCCATGCATAAGAGGGATGCCCGCCTCCTGATGCCGTTAGAAAGGAGTCATTCCAAAAACACTTGTGTTTATACACATTATGCAACAAGTTGTTTGATGCTGATACCATTCTCCATGCTTGCTTACATAACAATACATTGTTGAACTCCTTCAATCTGCGAATCCTAAGACCACCTTCCTTCTTCCCCTGACAAATCTTACTCTAAGACATCTAGTGGACTTTTCGATCCCCATCTTGGTTTCAAAAAATGCCGCTATCATACTCTCAATCTGGTTTCAACAGACCGTCCAGGAGCCGAAAGCAACTCATAACATATGTTGGTATAGCCTGGATAGCTGATTTGATCATCACAACTCGTCCTGCCTGTGATAGCCTCTTCGTCGACCACCCCTAAAGTTTTCTCCAAATCCACTCCTTTATCCCCTCAAAGACGGCTCTCTTAGATCAGCCCACAACCAACGAGAGACCTAAGTATTTGTCATGTTTGTCCAGCACTGGCACCACCAGGATGCCTATAAGGTTCTCCCACACCGATCCTGGCATGAATTTTTTTTTTTTCAATTTAATAAGATTCAATTTTCCCATAAGATCGTAAGAGATGGGATTAATTGAAAAACACTCTAACATATGGGCCCAAAAACTACGATTTTTCCTTAATTTTATTTTGATATGAATAGTAGAAATTTATTTTGAGATTGCATTTTAATTTACGTACTTTGATTTTTATCATAATATACTAGAGGTAAAATAATACAAATAAGCGCAACTTATCATTAAATATATAATAGTGAGAATCTCTTGACCGTTTATTCTTATTGTGAGGAAGCCATTTGTACCCCTAATGAGATATTCCTTTGGATTTTGATACTTCCAGTATATATGTATATATATATTAGTGATTACATAACTGAATCGATATTATGTTATAATTAATGTTTTACATATACATTTACAATAATTACAAAAGTTTACTCATTATTAAAATATACTAATTTTCAACTTCTCATCAAGAAAACAAATAACCCAAAAACAAAAATATAACAGAATCAATCAATAACAAAAAGCATAATATGAATTGATTATTTTGCCCTTGGAAAATAACTTTTATGGTTGGTTACTGCATTAATTTTCACATGAATTATGGAGTAATATATAGGGTAAGTTATAGCATGCTTTCCTGAGATTAGACATGATTATAAATATCTTCTCATTGTTTGAAAATTATAAATAACTTCTCATATTTTATGAAATTATGTAATCATTGGATGGACAACCTGAATTTAGTTATCAAATTTGTTGTTGGTGTGTTGTTTTTCTCTTTTTTTTTTTAGAAAATATTTGAAAAAGTGTAAAAAAAAAACAAACGAGGTGGACAGAAAAAAAATTTTAAGTGTAAAAATATTGTTCACTTAATTTATAAAAATATTGAAAAAAAATTATAAAATAAGTAATACTATATAATTCATGGTCGACAATGGCATTTGGCTAGTTCATCATAAAAAACTGAATGCCTAATGGAGACTAAAAGATTGAGCTAGTCGTTAAAATCATAGAGTATTGATAATTTTTAAATAACAAGTAAGTATTTATAATTATGTCTAATTTCAAGATATATAGTTATATATAACTAGACGAATTTGTTCATTTGTTTTCCTTTACTATACATAATACATAGAACAATGAAGCAACGTTCGAAACGTCAACTGCCAACATTTTTGGATTTCAGGCAGTAAACCATGGCATTGAGAGTTCCTTCCTAGATCAAGTGCGCGAGCTCGCCAGAGAATTTTTCCACTTGCCGACGGGGGAGAAGCAGAAGTACGCCAGGCCAAGCGATAACTTTGAAGGTTATGGCAATGATATGGTTCTCTTTGACAACCAACTCCTCGATTGGGTTGATAGGTTGTATCTTTTAGTTCATCCGCAAGATCAGCAAAAGCTCAGATATTGGCCCGAAAACCCCGTATCTTTCAGGTAATTTTCGACGTTCCAAACAGTGAAACGGATCGACTTCATCATGCACAACGACAGATGAATCCCGTGTTAATTGTTACTCTCCATGTGTACTAATTTGATGGTGTGAAAGATATATATGTCGGGATAAATTACATTGATACCTTTGAAGTTAGATCTAATTACACAAATAACTACCCATCGTAAAAGGTTGTCGATCATGGAGTGTCCTTATAAGTTCTGCATCGTGAATGGTGTTTTATACAATTAGACTTAATGAACGCCAGAATGTATCGTTGTAATTTACCCTATATGTCATTCATTTTGCAGAGATATGTTGTATGACTATACTGCTAGGCTGAGACACATCGAAAACCAGCTCCTCAAAGCAATGGCAAGGTCATTAAGCTTACCAGAGGATAGTTTTGTGATGCAATTTGGGGAGCGACCCTCGATGTACGCAAGGTTCAACTACTATCCACCGTGTGCGAGGCCGGACCTAGTTGTCGGGCTCAAACCACACGCAGACGGTTCAGGGATAACCATCCTCTTGCAAGACGAACAAGTAGAAGGGCTTCAGCTGCTGAAAGATAATCAGTGGTTTCGTGTTCCTATAATGCCTTACGCTCTGGTTGTTAACGTCGGGGACCAACTTGAGGTATGTATATATTGTTTGACTAAAATGATTTTAATTCATAGTTCTTGTTATGTATATATTGCCGATTCCGCCTCTAAATTTTCAGTATCAATCGAGTCTCAAGGACGAGAGTAGTACAGTAAATTTTAAGGATGATTAGTGATATTTGCACAAGTTCTAAATTTACTCCATGCTCTAACACAACTGGTGGTCTTTCTATACTGTTTATTAAGTGTGGAGGGGCTAGAGTAATCACCTTCGGATATATGTTGATCACAATATTTTTAAATATATTTGTTTTTACACTAAATTACCATTTCTTTAGAATTTTTCTATTAAAAAAATTATTCATTTGTATTTAAAATTACTGAAATGTTATTTTAAGAAAATATCAGTCATGATCAATTATTTATTTTATTTTTCTTTTGTTTCATATTTTGAATTATGCACGCACGTCGAATATGGTACAATAAATATTAACTTGAAGGAAAGCCTTTAGCAATTTCAAAAAGGGAGAGAGACATAGTAATGACAGTGACTCCCAGTCCCAGAAGGGGTCTGTTGCGTTTTGCCTTATATAGAGTCGCTTCAATGGGATTCATCGCCATTACCTTGTTTAGCATGATACGAGCATTCTTACGATCTATTGTTGTCGCTCGTTTTTACACAGATAATGAGCAATGGGATATTCAAGAGCCCGGTGCATAGAGCACTTACAAACTCGACAAGGGAGAGGAACACATTTGCTATGTTTTGCGCCCCGGATCCTGCAAAAGAGATTGGGCCGGTGGAGGAACTTGTGGATGAGAGGAGGCCGAGAGCGTTCAAGAAAATAAAGAACTACACGGAGAGTTATTTCCACTATTATCAGCAGGTTAAGAGGCCGATCGATGCAGTTAGAGTTTAGTTTCTTTTTCTGGGTTTCTGGTTATGATGAATGTGAGGGTACCTTTAAACTACATGAGCAGCTGATCATAGGAATCGCGTACCGATATATAACAAGAATTACCATGGTTGGTTTAATACCTGGAAAATACAAGTCCAGAATTCTTCATACTTCAGTCCAAGTGAGAATGTTTTACCAGTTCCACTGAACGCAGAACATGATAAAGACAAGAGTATAACATGAGAAAGGGATGAGCATTGATCAGACATTACATTCCCAACTTAGATTAATTCATCAAGAAATAAAACATATCAGCTCTGGCTGACAGCTACTCCATGACAACGATTAAGCTGGACCATACAATATATTTCCGTTAATAAACGACTACAACACGGTGCGAAATAGACAAACATGAAAAAAAGAAAAAGGAAAGGGGGAAAAAGAGGCACAACAAAGAATGCAAGGAAAAGAGTCTCTCAGTGATAAGTTACACTACCGTCTGTACACCACTGAATGTCTCCATCACCCTTTGGTCTGTTACCAGGATGAGTAACCTTGATATGCAGAGCCAGGAAATGGTGACACATCTGTCTGCCGATCAAAGCTGGAAATACCAGAGAAGTATTAAGCCTTAGAATCAGTACAATCAATAATGTAGTTAAAGACATGAACTGAGTATCCAAGGCAACATAGTGAGGCAAGTAGTAATGACAAAACAAATCAACAGTTCGATGTAATTTTGGTTCATTCTCAAAGATACACCCGCAGAGAGGTGGTTCTTTTGAGCATGCTCATACTTGGACCACATATTAACACAAGATTGGTCCAAAAGATAGCAAATTCTCAAGATCCAAGTATGCAAGTGGTGTGATGTATCTTGCCATAATCTTCTCAGAATTATTTTCTAGACAATGCACTCTTTTGCAGTAAAATAAAATTATCATTGATTGAATGCTCAAACTGTTCCACAGATACATTTGCATATACCAAGAGTAATTACAAGTCTGCTCTTGGTGATTTTTGCAGGAATAGATAATTGCAAAGCGTGATTCATCTACAGCCAGGTTTTGACATGATCATAGTGAAGATGATTCTTCAACATCAAGAAAACTTTCAGCGTTCTTGAATTCTCCCCTAACAATCTTCCTCTTAGTTATTAATTAGCCGAGAGGAAGGTGAGTATCGGAATCTACTTTGCATTATGAATATTTGCAATTTTGCCAATCAGTTAGATCTGTAACAGGCAACAGTTATGTTAGCAGTCCCGTCTCACTGATGAATTAATGCCTAATACTCCCAGATATAACCTCAACCCCATGAAGTTCTCATCTTCCAAACTATAATTTCCCAAAAGTTTCTCTTTCTTAAGAAAGCCAATATTTATGGACACAGCATTAATCCCATTGAAGTACACTCTTTTCCTACTAAGACTTCTCAATCAGCTTATCATTTATGATAAAGCCGATTAACCCTCCACACCCCACAGTACAACAGATAGGGCAGCATACACCAAATAAAAACAGGAAATTTCAGTTTTTAGGTTAAAGACCAATTTTATACATGCCGTAGCATGTTCGTTCACTCCAAACCCCGACTCCAATATCTTCAGCAATTCAGCCAACATATGACATTTTTTTTCAGCTCAACCAACATAGGTATAATTGATCAGGGGTTCCCAACATCAAATTCACAAGGGAATGCGCTAGGAGTTTCCTACTTCACACAGCTAGAATTAATTAGTGGACAAACCTCTTCATACTACCATCAGAACTGCAGAACCTTTCTCAAGGAGTTCTCAAAAGTAAAAGGAAAGACTGAGAAGCACATAACAATAAGTACAACTCTCAAACTAAACTTGATCTACGTATAATCAAGTAAACTCAGCACAGCCTTGAATGGAAGTCTTAACCACATGCTTTGTGGGTATTGTATTGATAAAACGGGAAGAATCAAACGAGAGTAGAATTTGATCATATCATAGTACAGATATGATCATGTCAACCAACCATCCATGTCCCAATGTTTGCTCTTCCATGTGAGGTATTGATGCCAGGCAATGAATTGGCGTTTTCAGTACATAATGGCAATAGAATTCCAAATGCACTAGCAATATCAATTTCTCTTTCCACTTCTTTCATTTAGCTTTATTGCCATACATCATTTTCTTAATATTACATGGCTTTGGAGAATAGAAAATTAAAAATTATAGTTCACTCCCCTGTTTGTATGCATCAAGCAAGTGGTTATATTTGGCATGAACGCATTTGTTATATGGATACAGAAGCAACTTTAACCTTATTTATCAATAACATAGAAGAGTACCAAATCTGTCTCGCATCCTATACTTTGAAATTGATCGTTCCAGCATATGTGATGCACTTAAAAAGACCCAAGAATACCTACTCCATTTTATTTTGCATTATTCAATCAAGACAGGGAAGCTATACAAATAGATTGATTATATCGATGCATCAATTAATTTCATTGTTTTCACTCACAATAAGGCCAAAGAACAAATCCCTTCAATCAAGGTATCATGTTGGAAAGACAGGTGCATACCTAATACAACAGAAATCATCTAATTGCTCTTGTTGCTCAAAGTCTCTGATTGAGGTGGCAACAATGGAGTCCCATTCTTCGGCAATTTAGCCAGCATGGGCCTCCGAAAGCCTCCCTCCTCTGCCTTCCCAAACAACTGCTTCCTCAATACCTCATGCAAGTGTCCAAATAACTCCTTCTTCAACGCCTCAAATGCCAAATCCAACCTTTCCAGCTGCTCCATCGCATTCTTGTTATACATAAAAAGCCCATAATACAGGTCAAAACTATCACTAGCCGTATTCTCCACCAAATTCAACAAAGTCTCGTACCCCTTGGTATTAATCGGAGTACTCTCCAACTCCAACTTCTCAAGGATCCTACCCATCGTGTGTGTAATAAACTGCGATCCCGCTGCGTACTTATCGTGCTCGGCACAAGTCATCTCCACCATAGTACACCCTTCCTTCTTGAAAATATCCAAGAAAGCCTCTACCCTGGCGACCCTCGACTCCTCATCCCCAATCCTCACTTTATCAAACACAAAGGGCAAATTCTGCCAGCTGTGTTTCCCACTCTCCGGCCCGAACATCGGGTGAGTGCAGAGAATATCGAAATGGTTGGGAAGATGTTGAATGAAAATATTCTTCGGGAATTCTTTGACCGACAGAACATCAACAAACAGCGTGTTCCTCCTTAAGCGCTGGAGGGGCATAGCTCTGAGCACTGATTCAGTCGAAATGATAGACGTACAAATGAGGATGACGTCCGGGTGCTGCTCGCAGAGGTCGTGGAGATCGGAGAAGAAGGCGGCGCCGAGCGATTGAGCGATAGACTGGTAATTAGATCGCGAATGCGCGTAAACCGTGTGTCCCTGGCGAACGAACGCCTTCGCCAGGAATTGACCGAAGTTCCCAAACCCAACAATAGCGATTTTCAACTTGGTGGATTGAGTGAAGCGGTTGACGAGGTGGGCCTCATAGTCATAGGGCTGAGCGGCATCAATTGCGCGGACCCGGAAGCGGTGACGGCGGCCGGAATGGAGTCGCTGGGCTGGAAAGGAAGAGAAAGACAATTGGTGGGCACAGTGGTAAGGAAGGAGGGAGGTGCGCGTGGCGGCGGGCGGCGGCGGCGTGGTGGTGGGTTGAAGGGAGGAGAAGGAACTCATAGCTGCAAATTTAAGCTGGGTTTAGGTGCTTAATTACTATAAGTGGAACAATTAAGAGGAGGAGACATATGTGGGCGTGTATATCTATACTATATATATATATGTATAGGCGGACACACAGTGAGCGTGCTGGTGTGTGTTTGTCTGTCTGCGCGTGTGGAGGGAGGAGGAAGTTGGTGGTGGCTGATTGAGGGGGTTTGGTGGTCCGCTCTATTTTTTTCTTTTTTCTTTTTTACACACGTAAATTTTCTATAATTTAAATAATTTTTTATTTATTTTTTTAATATTTATTTTTATTTAATAAATATTTTTTTATAAATTAAAATTTAATTAAATTTATTAATATTAAAAAATTAAATAAAAAATTATATTTATTGAGTTATTACAGATCAAATAAATATTTTCTAATCAAATTAATCTTACACATCTTCAACACATATAAATACCTGTGAAGAGGTATATTTCCACTCATAATTTCATTTTTGGTAGAATATTCCATGGACAAATTTGAAATAATTTAAGTCATGTGCATGTTACCCTAAACTTAAAAAATTTATGCATCTAACCACCTAAGCTTAAAAATTATAAACACACACACACACAAACCACCTAAATTATTTAAAATCTTCACACTTTTAAAAATACAAATCAAAAGCTTGTGGGGCAAAATGCATTACCCCCTAAAGTTAGAAATTATTTAAAAATTGGACCCTTCTAAAATTTATGAAACATGGGATAAAAAGAAAGGATTTTTCTTTTTTCTTTTTGTTTCTTTGACATAAATCGATTAGAATTACGTCATGAATTTTAATTAAACAATCGGTATCCATCGACAAAAATGTGGGTTTTTGTTATTGATATGGTCAAAGGTATAAAGCATGACTAATTAACCATAGCCTGCCACGACTATTAGTCTTTATTTCTGCAGACGAGGTCGAATTATTTATCATAATTGAAAATCATAATAAATATTTTGATAATAGTTAAAATCGGGACGTATATTTATTAACTGCAGTTAAAATTTAAGATTTTACGTTGGTTTTATGCAGATTGAATTTTATCTTGCAAATTCTATGGTATCTCTTATTTCATTGAATATATACATGTCATCCGTATAAAATTTATGTTATTTATGCTATTTATAAACATGTGATGTGTATATATAAATTAGAAAAATATAATAAAATGGGTTGATTACACTTAATTCCCCTAAAAAAATACTAAATTACACTTTTTCCTAAAAAGTCTTTGAAATTACGTTTTACACTCCCTCCAAAAATTCTCAATTTACACATGACTCCCTTTTCATTAGGATTTGGAAGAAAAATGCTGAATCAAGCAAAGAAAAATACATAAATTTTCAAACTTGTCCCTTATTTAATATTTTCAGATTAAATTATATCGATAAGTCCTAAGGTTATGTTTAATTATGCAAATACCCCTATCTTTATCAAATTACAAATACATTCTCTGAGGAGCTATATTTGTAATTTTTTATTTCTAAAAAGAGGATATACGTATAATTATAACTATAAATTCAAAACATATACTTATAATTTTATAAAAATTAAAAATTAGTATTTAAATCTAATTTTACTCGATTTCTCCATAATCTACCCAAAAATAAGTAGTTTATAGCGTAAGGAACAGTCGCACAAAGTTGCATTTCCCACTTGCAATATATTATACCTTTACCTCTTTGTTTTTTTTTTTTTTCCTTTTTTTCTTCCTTTTGGAGTTGTGTTGTAGTTGCCTTTCTTTGAATGGGACTTGCTGATGATTAGAATTTCTTTTTTCATAAAAAAAAATTTAATATATTTTGACTTCTCGAAAATTCTCAGGTGAATTACGTTGACACTTCTTAAACTTAAACTTAATTATACAAATATTTTATAATTTTTACAAAATTGTAAGTACATCTTTTGAGACTGTAGTTGTAATTATAAGTGCGATCCCTGTTAAGTTAGAAAAGTCTGCACAAATACCTCGTGGTACGTTATGGGTGTATATAATCTTGCAAAGGACGTAGAGTGATTGTGTAATCAGGTATAATTTTAGAGGATATCGATATAATTTAACCAAAAAAAAAAGGTACCGAAAGATCCAATGAAATTGCTTTTCAGGTCTAGAATACCTATAATTGGTAATTGGTCACTTTTTATAAATTATACATCAATATATCTATAATAACTGCTTTAGACAAGTCTGTGCTAGAATTTTTCTAGTTGTCTTTTCAACTCTTTATCGCCAGTGATGGGTATCACCCAAGAGAAATTGACCCAAAACGAAGTACTAATCTCAGGCGAATGCCCACCAGCCCAAGAGGAAAGCAATCTGTCTAAATCACTATGCCCAGCCCAAGAAAGGGACCTCCTACGATTCAGCTTGGCCCAACAAAAAGATCCATCTGGATCAGCCCAAAGGGCCCCCTCCGTACACCAAAACCCAGTCGAGGAAGAGCCCACTTTGTCATATCTAACCCAGAGGAGGAGCCCAATTAAGAGGCCACTAAAGCCAGCTGATAGGAAAGAGAGTGCCCTCAAGAGGAAGCACTCTTCACCCTAAAGGACTCTTCACCTGATAATAACTCGCACGGAGAAAAAGTCCCCCGACTTGTTGTTCAAGAAACGGATAAGGAGGAGCACCTTCCCCAAATCCCGCTTTTTTCACCGGAAATTCAGGTTCCCCTGACCAGATACACCTCATTAGATTTTTGCTATAGAAGGACTCTTCTTCTATAAATACAAGGAGTACCCCCAACGGATCTTCCTCTTCCACACTCTAAAGACTCTTTTCGCTGCTACTCTATTACTTTAATCTCGTGCTCTTGCATACGAAATTTTTATTTTTATCATAATTTTTTGTCTTAATTTATTTTTATATTCATCTATTCTTAAATCTAGGACTAACTTTAAGTATCGGAGTGCTAATCCTTTGTTTTGCAGGTCTTCTTTTTCAAAATTTTTAGCTCAATTAGCCCAAATCCAACATCAAGAACCAAGAGTTTTGGAGTCTTGCTAAAATTGCAGGCATTAGCCAGCATTCTTCATTTTAAAATAGTGCAGTACCGGCAAAATGACCAAGATACTTTACCACAAGTTTGGTCCACAAATTTGTACAAGGAGTATTTTTGAAATATCACATAAAAAATTCACAAAAATTATACCAAATAGAGTTACATGTGAGATGGAACAAATTTGAATTAAGATAATAATAGTTTTTATCTAATAAGAATGTATTCGTAATTAGATCAAATTTCAAGAAATATGAATGTAATTTACCTTTATAAATATTTAATTTTTGAACCAACTCTCGTTGTACTGTACTCTTGTAACCAAATATTTAAAAATGTTTTGTGCTTTAAAAAATATTTTAAATGTTTGGTAGAGGCCGATATATAAACAGACACACAACTTATATGAAAAATTAATTCCCTATATTCGTTGAAAAAAATGAAGAGATTCCTCTCCTTTTTCCAATGTAAATGTGGGCCCTTTTATGATAAATTAAAAATATACGTTAAGGATCAATAATTGATTCTTCAACGTAATTATAAGATCACAAAATAGTTATTATAATATTTAGAATAAATTACAATAAATTTTTTTGAGATTTGACGTAATTACCAATTATCAGTAGTCCTTGATTTTAACGATTGTCTAACAATAAACTAAATCCGTTAGTGCCCATTAGGTATCATTTATTTTTGTATTGATCTGACCAGAATTTTCTTGTGGACTAAAAATCATATTTTTATATATTTTTTTATGGTTTAAGTAGATAATTTATTAAGCATATTTGATAGGGTTAAGTGTGCTCTATCTATTTATTGAGGGATCTAGAGATGGTTGATCAAGTGCAACCACAAGGTTTTGGATATGTAGCGAGCTTTGAGTTGAAGAGTTATGTCAGTTCGGTGATGACTTAATATAACTCTCCTCACAATTCTTTTCTCGCTTGGTCGCATGCCTTATTTCCTCTATAAAAGGGGGAATGAGAGACGAGAAATTTTAGTTTAGAGAGACTATATCAAATATATATGGGTTGGAGATATTGGATATACATTCATATTTTATAGAGTTTTCTAGTCTTCCAAACTTATCGTTAGGAGAACTTCTCTTGGATGTCTTTATCTAATACAATATTTGTAGGGGAAAAGTATTATTTTAGTCCGTTAAGTATGCCTAATTTTAATTTTAGTCTGATAACTATGTCCATTTTTGTTTAGGTCCAGTAACTTACGAAATTGCTTACTTTTAGTCCTCTGGCAGATTTTCGGATAATTTTACCCCTATGCAACTTTTGAAAGGCAGTTTTAGTCCATATGCACTCATAAGGGTACAATTGTCCGAAAATCTGCCAGAGGACTAAAAGTAAGCAATTTCGTAAGTTACTGGACTTAAACAAAAATTGACATAGTTATTGGACTAAAATTAAAATTAGGCATACTTAACGAACTAAAATAATACTTTTTCCTATTTGTAGTCTCCAAAACTTGATATTGAGATAAAAGATTAATCTTGGATAAATGATATCTGAGTAAGAGTTTGAGATCTCCTGAGTTTATCTAGGATTAGGACTCCGCTTGTGATATACATGATACACACCTATAAATAAGGCGTTTCTTTGAATTCAAGAGTGTGCATTAATTCATTCTACGTGTATTCTCCCAAAAATTCATCCAAGCATTCTCTCTTGGAGTATCATCACAGTCTCGTAGGGTTTAAGGCGTGAGCTTGTATGTGGGCCAGAAAGGTTCAGGATTTGTTGGTTTATTTCCCTACGAGTTATTATACCAAACTAGAAAGGTAATCACCGAAACCCTTCGTGCAATGTGTATCTATTATGTGATACATGTGCTTAACTTTCAATAGTTATCTTTTCTCAAAAAATTGTATATCGATATTAAAGTAGTAAGGTAAAACAACTTGGAGAGAAATTATATATACGAGTAATAGAGTAAAGAAAAATAAAATATATACTTTTATTTTTTATTTTTTTGGACTTATATTTTCACTTTTTCGCCCAATTTTAGACGAAAAGAAATTAAACTTCAAAGGAATTTCAATTACATCCAGTTTTACTTTCCTCCAACTATTTTTCCTATCCAAACACCAAACTTTTTCTTATACAATCATTTTGTGGCACCCCATAATTATTATGTTAAATATTAAGTATAATCTTTAATAAAATTATTTACTATTACTCACGAGATTTATTCTTTTTTCCCTATTTCTATTTAGGACTTATTTACAAAAAGTGTATTTGAGTTAATTTGAGATGCAAAAGAAATTATATATATTAAACATAATTACCTAATTTGCTTGAATTAGAAAGTCCCATATCAATTAGAAAATAAATATAGTCAAATATATATCAACATTTTAAAGGACTATATTAAAATTTTATAAATTTTCGGGGTTGAATTAAATAAGTCTAAAAATCAAGGGACTAAATTATATATTTGTTTCTACATTTCTTTCTTTTCTTAATTTTCATTTCTTTTTAATGCTTTTCATATATTTGTCATTAGTCACTATCGATTAGATAAAGAAATTTGTTTAATTAATTAGCTTTTAATTAATCGGTTACTCCCTAATGACAACTCGTTTGCTTGATTCAATTTATTTTAAATAAATGATTATTTAATTATTCACTAAGCTAATATTGACTAATTCTAATTAAATAATTGGTAATAATTTTGTTTCTTGAAACTGAGTATATATCATTGAAAATCTAAAAATAATTCTGTTATTACTTTAGTAATTTACAAAAAGGACAAAACATGTGAAAGTTACTTATTGGGTAATTTTCCTTATTTTTCAACTACTCTTGTCAATTATGTTTAATTAACTAATCAAAATACAAAGTGCAACATGATACATATGAATGTGTTAAAATTACCCACACTCTACTTAGGAGAAGAATAAAATATGTAATCCATACATAACCCCATTCTAGTACAAGTGAACATCATATTCATACTTTTGACAATATTGGAATTATAGGATTTGTTGGAGATGAATTATCTACTCAACTTTCTTGTGATTGTTCAAGATCAGTCTTACATGGATCTCAGTGTTATTTAAAATTATATTAGTATTTATTCAATATTGGAGAAGACTTTTTGAGAGAAAATGGAATCGAACGAAAGTTTGAGTTACGATGAAATATGGAATATTTCCAAATTTTTGAAATACAAAGAAGGGAATTTCTCATGAAAATTCTTGACAAATATTACAACGGTCCCAACTAAAAGAAGAATAAGAATGGTTGAGGAATTTTCAAGTTTGAGAGTCCATGGTAGAATCCCAACCAAAAGAAGCAGAACGTGTAAATTTATGCATAATTACAATTCTTAAAATTATGATTAAAGGAACTAACTGGTAAGAACTCGAGCCGGATACCTCGAAGATCTCCCAAAATTTGAGAGAAATACAAAAGATAGGTCAAAACTATGGACATAGGTTAATTCACATACCTATGAAAATAGAAACCTTAAGCTAGAAAGTTGACGAGATCCTTAAAATCCTTCCCGATCTACACAAGGCCTTACAGATCTGAAGTCAAAAATTGCAGATCTATAGAGAAATCAAAGGGAGATTCCTAAGACATTAAAATCCAGACAGGGGCGGATCAGGGACGCCCTTGAAACAGTACATCTTCTACATAAGGGGAAGGCCATGGAGATTCCAAAGTCGAATACTAGAGAAGATATGATCATCGCATCCACTAGATCTATTAAGTAATGGAGGTGACAAGAGCAGATATGTCATTTACAAAAATTGGCGGAATCCTTTTCCTAGCCTGGGATCGTGGAATTAAGTTAATATCCAAACTAATAAAATCACTCTAGTATTACCACTGCCAGAGGGAAGTACATGTTGCAATGGTCCTCCACAAGATCATCAAATGAGAGAGAATGAGGATTTCCACACCAACGTCAACCCAACGTTTGTAGGGACTAGGCTAAAAGAAAATCCAGGAAGAAATCCAAGAAGAATTCCTAAGAATACACCTTGGGCGAGAATCATGCTCCAGCCCTTGCATCCATATGGCGCTATACTTAATCTGGATATTATCGATTTTCAAAATATTGGAAAATTGATAGATGAATAGGTTGCAACCATAAAAATAGTAGTAACTATCTTAGAACTCGACAAGGAAAACTTCATAAAATTAGTGGAGTTTAATTTCTTTGTAAAGATTATTTTGAATTCGTATTTGTCTACATTGACGACATACTAATTGCATCTAAAATTAGAAAAGATCATATTAAACATCTTGAAATATTTTTGGATGCAAGCCATAAAGAAGGTTTAGTGCTTTCTGAGAAGAAAGCTACTATTGCTATCAATAAAATTGAATTTTTAGGAGATCTTATTGACAAAGTAGAAATTGAGTTACAAGATCATATTGTGGAGAAAATTCACAATTTTTCGGACGTACTCAAGGACAGAAAGCATTTGCAGAGCTTTTTGGGAGTTGTTAATTTTGCAGGCATCTTCATTGAGGATCTTGCAAGATATAGAAAGGACTTCCGACCACTTTTTAAGGAAACGGAAAGTTTAAAGTGGAATGGGAAGAACTCCACACGAAAAGGGTTCGTGAGCTGAAATAGGTTTGTAGTAACCTACCAAAGCTTGCTATACCGCAAGACGGGGATGAGTTGGTGGTCTATACAGACGTTAATGACTATAGATGGGCAGCGGTGCTCATGAAAAAGACAACTACAGGGGAAGAACCTTGTAGATATACATGAAGATTGTTCTCACAATAAGCCAAAGTGTGGCACATTAACGAGAATGAATTCTTTGCGGTTTGAAAGGCTTTTAAAAAATGACTTTTATTTTTACTAGCTAAAGAATTCATTTTAAAAGTTGATAATACTAATGTTAAGGCTTTCTTAAGGAATAAATTAGAATCTAAAATAGAGAAAGTTTGTATTATCAGATGGCAAGCTGAATGCCAATATTATTTTTATAATATTGTCATTATAAAATCTCATGAGAATGTTCTTGTAGATTTTCTAACAAGAGACGGAGGCATCTGAAGCAAATTCCATCATGCTAAGACTCAGACACCTTTAGAAAAACCTCGAAGAGCTTGACAAGAAGTACGAACAGCTAGCGGTGAATGCACAAGTTACCGGACGAATTCAAAAAGCTGTGTTAGACACTGTCCAGATTGCCATAAAGAGTCCTTTGTTAGCATCCACCTCGCTATGGAACGACCTACGAGAACCAATTCGGAAGGCATCACCCTCGAGGATGACTCACGAGTTGAGGGAGCATAACCCTAAACATGCCCTTAGAGTGCAAGGCTCTAGACCTGTAGCATCGGATTCAAGTACCGATTGCACAATGCCATTGCCAGACTCTGGTGAAACGACATCAATTGGGTCACAGGAAGTGCAAACTCTTGATGATTCAAGTCAACCCAATACCTCTAGGGTAAAAAAGGGACAAATTAGTCTTAGACCAATGGCAAGCACCTCTAGGGCTAATACTAACAAGTTGAAATCTTCTTTTTCTACTGCTTGGCAGGAATACCAGCTTATGTGGGAAAAATTAATTTCCAGCAAAGGAGTAAATCCAAGCAATACTACCATAAAAAACATCCAGAAAATATAACAGAGTTTGGCCGTTAGAGGGTTCCAAACCAGACGAGGTCATAGAATGGTATGATTTTAAAGTTTTAGCTTTAGTCCATACTATGTCCTAGATTTTCGAAAATATCAAAGCTGCCGGAGTGGATTAGTGGCGTGACTTTTAACTTATGGCAAAATTACCCCACTTAAAGAGAGAAAATATTCTGGAGATAAAGTTCGTATTAGTAGCTGCAGACACTGCAGGTAGAGGGTCTCATTTAGCATTTCATTTTATGAAGTTGTAGAGTCCGGGCATGGTAGCTTTCAATAAAATTAAAGCTGCTTTAGGAGAAGCTTCCCTGGTATCAGCTATTAGTGAAGACAATATCTCTACCAAAAGAGCTTTGGGATTATGGGTCTGTCTCATTCAGATGGATAAAGTCAAGTACCCATGCAAAAATTTCTAAAACAAAGTGAATGGATCTTTCCTATTAAATTTCATGATAGGGAAAAACACCGAGTTTGTTGAGAGCTTGTGCGAGAAAAAGAGAATGCTGATATAAAAAAATAAGCTGCTAGCAATTAAGTCTATAAGGATGAAGACATGCAACATGTTGCATGTTGGGCAATGACATAACTATGTATGCCCTTGCTGTGAAAAATAAGAGAAACCTCTGTTTGGAACTAAAATTCAGGTTACCCAATAGAAAAACCCAAGCTGAAACTGGACAAGGATAAAAGAAAGAATTTTACAAGATAAAGTAAAATCTAAAAGATGTAAAAAAATTCAAAAGTGAGACTGTCGGCAGAAGACGACAAAGGCCAACAGTCAGAGAATAAGAAATCCAGATAGCAATCAAGTGGCCGACAAGCTATCATGGTCAACAACTGGAAAGGATAAGAAGATGACGAACACAGTGATGTCATCTAAAAGAGACAAGATGATGAGGAGCGCAGTGACATCATCAAAAAATAAGTTTGGAGTTCGGATTTGAAGTCCCCAGACACCTATAAATAAAGAAGCAATGAAGCAGATGGGGGATATCAGAAAACTTCTCCAACTCTTCAAAGGATAATATTTCAAATTCTAAGTCTTTGTATTTTCAAATTTCTTAGTTTATGGGGGTTTCTCCAATGAGTCAAATCCTCTATCATATGATAGCTAAACAGTTGTCTCCTCCAATGAAGGATATAATATCTACGTAATATTTCATATATTTCTTCAATAAAAGTAAAGCTTCTATTAAACCAGTTTGTCCAAAATTCTATTAAGTCCTATATTAGAGTGTTTTTTATGTCCTAAGGTAGGAAACGAAATAGGGTTGTGCCGTTTGTTACTAAAGGAGCCAAATGCCTACAAACCATATGTTGCGATACTGTGGTTAGAAGACAAGGCGGTCAGAACAAGGTGTGAATTTATGATGGCTTAATTTATCTCGAAAGCATATTGGGTCTAACTTGGAGTATGTAGTGAACTAAGGTTAATTTTTTCCTAGAAGGGCAAAATGGTTATAAAAGGGCTGAAGGACCAAAATCGCAAAAATTTGTCAACCCTTTATACATACAGGACGAAAATTGGGATATTACCAAATAAGTGGTCTTTCTTGCGACGAACCTCGGTAAAATGTTTCTTGAAGTTGTTCGTTGATAAATGAGAATTAATATGATATTTGGTTATCTATTTTGATTGAAATGGGCCTTTGGAACTCTATGGAGCTAAGTGCTACGACGAAGTTATTATGTTTATCATGTGATATTTGATATTCAATATGAACGTGCTTTGGAAGCCACCTCTAGAGTCCATATGAGTATCCAAGAGGTCGCATCTATATTGAAATTATTCAGTTCGTCGTAAATTTCAATATTCATGTGATATTTAAACGATTCGTCTATATGATTGTTCGACTGGCTTTATAGATTAGATCATATGGTTCTTTCTAAGCGGTCAATTGGTCCGGGGTTGGACGGTTCGCGGGGCAAGTTGAGATAGCATTGGGCTGCTAGTTGAGGCTTTGTCGTTCAGTTCCCACTTGGGTATCATTCCACAAGCAAGCTGGAGGTTGTCTGCATGTGATTGGCGCCGCCATGGACTTAGGCATAGCCAGTTCAATGCAGTCGTGAATCGCTGCCTGTATGGAGGATAATGTAGTAAATGGTCCTTTAGGGGACACAAGGTGGTGCTCATGTGATTCGATCTTAGCCTGATACAGTCTTCACAGGCCCAATTATTATTGTTGTCAGTCAATATAATATGCTTTAAGTATTTTGATCGAGTTTTTAATTATAACTATTTTCTTCTACGTGCACCTGCTCATGGCATCACCAAGCTTTTGCTTATGTAATTTAAAATTTCTTTCTCCAGATACAGATGAAAATTTGATTATGACTGACCTAGAAAAGAGATCAAGGCCAATTGGGATAAGGCTGAATGATTAGGACTTGTAGTTGCTCTATTTATCATGTTCCAATTTTAGTGAGTATATTATTATTATGATTTCGGTTAGGTCCCATCCCAAAAATAGAGCCTAAGGTAGGAATCCTACTTTTAGGGCGTGATGCATTTTTACTCCCACTTTCCCTATTCACCTATTTTTCACCACGACCAAACCAACCCTAAGTACACCCTTCAGTTAGGAGTCTTAGCTCGCTGAAGAAAGACCCCCAATAAAGAGGGGATTTGATCCCTAAAAACAATCACTCTCCCAAGTGCCAAGGAGGCGGGGCTCCTCCTTTCGGGTGAGGGAAGAGGCTATAAATAGACTCCTTTCCTCTTTGTAAATGCTATTGTCTTCTTGACACTTGGACACGAGAAAGATCTACAGTTCAAGCATATTTGCTTTCATTTTAATACTCATTGCTATTCTTTAGGTTTGTAATTACCATTTTTACAATCATTAATAGACTTGAACTTTGGAGTGTTAACATGTTTTTTACAGGCTCGCTCCTTTAAGTGTGCAAGGATCCAGGCCGAAAGACCTCAAGTTAAAATTATTGAAACGAGCAATTTTTTGCTCGAATCATATATCTTATTAATACATTAAAATAATGAAGATCAATATAAATACCTAAAAATTGTGTTGTCAAAATATAAAAGTATATAAGATAAACAATTTACATTCTGAAATAGTTTACTGAGTACATTATAAAGTTAGCTATATCTTTACATGCATTTTTTTACCAAATATTACTATTAGTATAAAATACCATGTAACAGTAATTGTGTAATGTATTTCCAATATATTTGCTAAATTATGTAAATCATAAATATTTTGTTAAAAAAATTAAATATATAAAAACATCCAAACAATATACATTATAAAGTTATAATTAATTTAACATTTTAAAGTAATACTTCTTATGTAATGAGATTTTGCTTGTTTTTTTTTTTTATTTAAATTCTTACATTGCACTATTATTTACCAAATAGACAAATGAAAATTTTCAAAAAATTTGATTCGATATATTTATTTATTTTAATATACCAAACATATAAACTATATACTAAAATTATTTTATTCTTATTTTTATTTTATCTTTAAATTTACTTTATTCCCACCTAAATTTATTCCCCATCGTCATCTTAACATCAAATGCGACATCGACATGACTGGTCAATGCAAGCGTCGAATAACACTGGGCGTCGTTTGCAGACATAATTGGGTAGGTGAAGTCTACTTTTCCCCAAAATTCAGTGAATATGAAATCGTGTTTTGCTTCCCTCAATCCAACTTGACATCATACATCCATTATTTCGCCTACTTTTGACTTTGGAACAACATGAAAAGATTTAAATTTGTTTGAACAAACCTCTAAGTCAATAAACCACTTTGGGACTAAATTTGCCTTTTTCGCTTAAGTAATTCACGGGTCTGACCACGTCGGGTTAAACTTATAAACTCCTCAAAATATCTTGTAAGATACTCGAGAAAGTATAAATTTTTGAAATCGTCCGACTGATTATTTTTTGATAAATTTTTGAAATCCTAAAATAAGATGTTACGAATCTCGTAAGTTATTTTAAAAAGAAAAATAGAACTTCATTGAACTTTTTTGAAACGAACTCATAATTTTTATTAGTATATTTTAGTTTTATCTTTCGTATGATTGACGGGTTTTTTTTCCCAAAGCCTAATTATCTATTTATAATGTTTAAAAACACTGAACTGTTTGATGATTTTTTCAGTCATTATTACAATCTATTTATATAATTTAAAAATTTTGAATTGTCAAATGTTCCAACATATTAATTATAGGCACCGGAATCGAGTCCCGCCAATGAGTGGATCGATATTGATTTACTTTAATAGTAATTGTTGATATATTATAATAGTAGTTATTGATTAGTTGTTCCTATTTGATATTAATAATTGATGTTTGGTGATTATCGATGATTGAAATTCACAATGTAATTTTAATCAATTGTCCGAAAAGAAATAAAATTATCTGGATTTTGTATTCTTATGTGAGGGTGCATCAATACTTGATGCTTCATGCATTTTAGGGTATTCTATGATTTTATATATATACTATTTATTAAATTTAAGCATCTAAAAATAACTAATATTTATTGATATTTCAAAAAAAATTATTTGACCTGCAATAATTTAATAATAAGTCAATTGAGGGTAAATATCGACTTTTGTTTAGTTTTTTCATTAATATCATCAAATTCAGTGAATTTTGACTAATAGATGGATTTATTTGTTAGACGAAAATAAAAGTCAGGAATACTAGATGTAATTTCTCAAAATATATAAAATTTACATATAATTATATCAAACCTCAGGGGAGGGAGTGTAATTATCCCTAAATAAAACATAAACTGTTAATTTTGGTGATAAATCTAGACCTTCAATTTAAATTTACTGAAATATAATAATTCATTTTTATTTAAATTTGCACCGTTGATTATATTAAATACATATAATTAAAAAGTTAATTTGAATTATACAAAATTTCAACCATAGATCTTGACAAGTAAAATCGAACGGTTGAAAAATTAAGGTCTAAAATTAATTTTATTGCCAGAAAATCATGAAATTTTGGATAGAGGACGAGTGTAAGACACCTCTAGTATTCAGGGGGTGTTTTGTTTCATTTTAAAAAATATAGCAGAGGGGCTTTGTTGTTGTTTTTCAAGAGAATTTATTCAATAATTTATATATCACACGAGGGTAAATTGTATTTTATTTTTTATTTCTTTTATAAATAACTATCTTCTTAATTAAATTAGTTAGATCAATAATATTATATTCATATACATTTAAAATTATATCTTTTTTATCAATTATTCATTTTATACAATTTGTCTATGTTATTTAATTAAATAAATATAATAAAAAATTAAATTATACATAAGAATTTAATGTGCTTTAACGATTAGTTATTTATAAGAATTATTACACTTCTCTCCCCTGAGATCTGGTGTAAATATATATAAAAATAGGTTTTTAAATATATATATTGTATATTATATAAAAAAATTCTGTCAAATGAATATAAATCGTAGATATTATTGATGAAATCTGAATCATTCATTTATATAATATTTAGATATATTTAGAGAGTTACCTACACACGACTAGAAACTAGAGTGGTACGACATTTTGATCTATTTTCAGCCTTTGATCTCTTTGAATAGATAAAATAAATACTATCATATACAATTATCTTCTCTCTCTCTCTCTCTCTCTCTCTCTCTCTCTCTCTCTCTCTCTCTCTTTTTGAGTTAATTCTTCATTTATATTTTACTAAACAATTAATATTCATCAATATTTGATATGTAAAATTATAATTACATCATATTAAATTATTATACATATAAAAATATCAAATGCCAAAATGAAAATGCATAAATTTTATTTTAAAATTTAATTTTGTGTTGAATATTTCCAACATTTTATTATTTATATAAATTAAGTAAATAAATTTTAATGCTTTAATATAATTATATTTAAACTAAAAAATACATAATTAATTTAATTCATTACATTACATAATTAAAAAAATACAACAAATAAAATAAATTAATTAATTAAAAAAAGAAAATAGAAAAATGACAACTGCATCGTCTTCTCCAAGTTTCCTTCTCTGCTTTCCCACCACCTCTGCCTGTTCGTAGCCGCCTCTCCAGGCCACCTCACCTCTCCCTCCTCTCCGCAGATACTCACCGCCCAAACCTGTCTTAGCCTAATAATTAAGGTGTACCATACGAATGACTTGCGACGCTTTTCTACCTAATTTAGTTTCTCACTTATTAAAATCGAGCTCGAATCGAGTTTCAATATTTATTAAAATAAAATTATATTTAAATTTGATTTATTAAATTTAGTGGGTCGAACTCAATTTTGAATAAGTTCCAAGTAATTTAATTTAATTTTCAATCAGACGCGAAACTTATGAGGGGCGGTGATTTGTTTATTTGGTTGTGTATTCTGAACATAAAAATACTAAATAAAGTGTGTAATAATACAACATGCCAAGAAAATATAAATTACATGTTGATATTTTTTAATTTTCACCTGATATATTTTAATACTAAGAGAATATTTAAATATATATACTTATCTAAAATTGTAGATCACCCTTCTTGGTGTTTTTATCTATTTTTTTAATTATTTTATTAGTTTTCCTCTCTCTTCTCAGCTTACTATTTATGTCTTTCTCAGTTTCCACATATTTTTTTTTTCATCTTTCACTCTTTTTTTAGTTTCTCATAACTTTTAATATTTTTATTTAGATAATTAATATATTTTTTAAAAATAATAATTAATTTTTAAAGTACAAAATTAATTGTGTACACATATTTGAGTGTGCTTCATATACTAATCTATATTGTATATTAAAGGAGAGCACATTTTCCTCTTTATTTGGTCTATTTTTTTAATATTTAATTTAATTTTTTATTCATTCATCTAACTTTCCACTCTTCCATTATCTCTTGATAGTTAATTCTTTTTTTTCCTAATTTTCATGCATATTTTTTATCACTAGTTTCTTATAAATTTATATTAACTTATTATTTTATTAGTAACAAATATTTTGTAAAAAAAATTATTTTTGAATAGCATTACAGAATTTGAGTACATATAAAATGTGCCACAAAATATGAGCCCACGAATGAGAAAGGCCCGTTGAAGCCCGCCAAGTACTTGAGCCAGCAAAACACATGGGAAGGGGGACACACGGCAACATCGCCTAGGAGGACGATGTCATCCGTACAAAGGTTCTTAATTAACCAACTTTTACAA